>NW_023998433.1:2316153-2497622 GCF_014805625.2 Glossina fuscipes | reverse complement strand
TAACAAATTTGAAAAAGTATTTAGGATTAGCAAACAGAGAGGATTTAATGAACTGAAGGTATCTGCAGTAATAATGGTGGTTGAGGGAGTTAAATCTATGCCTCGCCACTGAATAAGCGAAATAGTCGAGCGCAGAGCCACTTTTCGAATATTTTTTGAATACCGTGTTTTTCTATTCTTGTAACATTTAAGTGCCTTATTAAACCAGGGGGGACGCCTGCTTCGAGGTCGGCACTGCTTAATCGGAGCAGATGCAGCAATAGCTAGATTTAGTGTATTGTAGAACGATGACAATAAGCTTTCAAGATGATGTTTTAGCAATACAATGTTGATTTTCTGAAAATCATAAAATTTATTTAAAAAAGTTTGATTTGACACATTAAGGCAGTTCAAGGAACCATCTGAACCAACTGTGGGCAACGATTTACGTTAATCTCGAGAAAGTTGGCAAAGCAGATATCAAGCAGTCTACCATTACAATTAGGGGTACGATTATATTGAACTAAAATATGATCAAACAATTCACTAAAGAACACAACAGCCCTATCAGACGTTGATATAGGAATCAAACAGCCAGAATTATCACTGTTACACCAAGTGACTTGAGGGAAGTTGAAGTCACCCAATGCAACGACCAAATCGTTAAGTCTGCAGCTAAGACCGCTTGGCCACTTCACAAATGAGGGCAGCGTGTTTCTTGTAAATGGAGATACCAGAATATGGGGGAATATAGGAGCAGGTTACAAATAGCTGTTTATTAGGCATTATCGCACTAATGGCGATAAATTCAACGTCAGGAGAAGTGGGAAATTCTATTGAAATGGACTGGACTGACGCAGATATGGCAGTTAATACACCACCACCAATGCGATTCACTCGATCATTTCTAAAGACTTGGAAAGAATTATGAAAAAGTTCTGACGAATGAAGATCGGGTTTTCGCCAAGTTTCAGTAAAGGCCAAACAGAAAAATTCCGTGCTCACTGAATTTAGAAAAGTAGAACGAATTTTTGAATTTAGGCCCATAACATTTTGATAAATGAGAGATAATAGACCTGAAGAAACATTTAGTTTTTTTAAGGCTTGGTATTGCGGGGACAATCTCGAGGGATAAATTCCTTAGTCAAGGATCCTACTGGCCACAGTGGTTTGTTCAACAATATATGACTGCTTTCAGTCGGAACTAATATTTTAAAAGAGGATATTGCCCTAGATTGAGAAGGAGTCATTTTGCAAACACTAATGCGCTTTAAGTTGACTGATGGGACTTTCGCCGCTAGATAACTTTTTATGTTATCTGGTGCCAGATGTTTCAGGTGCCAGTCTTGACACAAATATTGCTTTTCTGGGAGGAACTGCCGTCAAGCAAATGTCATTAGTTGGAACAGGAGGGTTCACGGTTGGGGAGTTTAGAGTTGGGGAGAATATAAATGGCGTTATCGCCCTTGCACCAGCAGCTTGTGTGACTTGCCCAGTTTGGTGACCAGCGTTCACATTCGAACAGCCAGGGGGAGAGGATGATTTATTTTTCTGTTTATTATTTTTAGGCGATGGCGCTTGATTAGAGTGAGTGGCGGCCCTGAGCGGAGATACCCTTGCCACTTCAACGTAGCTTAAAAGGGAAGGACTTGCCGGCTTGTTTGTAACTATTTTCTTACCAACCGACTCAACAATATCGCCAACATTAACGTACATTTTAGAGTTAGAGGGAGCGGTAACTTGTACCAACGAATCAGATTTAGAGGAACTCAGAGGTGACGTACCACACGCTACGCTACGAGTTGTTATTTTTTCGGCTTGGGTAGATGATGAGTGCTCAATGAAACAACACTCATCAAACCTAGACTTAATTAGCTCAAACTTTTCCCACAATGAGCCAAGATTTCCACTCAATTCCGAGAAACCATTTCGCGTCTCCGTGAAAACTTGGTAAAAATCAATGTACCGCTGCCTACAGTCAGGAAAAGACCATCTTAAGCCTTTGGAAGGGTCAGCGACTGTGTCAGCAGCACGGTCAAGAATACCGGCACACTTTGCGTGACCAAAGCGCTCGCAGAGCCAACAAGAAACGAATCGATCAGATTCCGGGCCCGTTTTCGCCCGACATGGTGTATATAAGGACTCCATGTCAAGTCAACGAAAAGAAAGAAGTGAATTATTAGGGCAAAAAAGAAAAAAACTCAAAAAAATCCACTACACTAAGGTTGTCTACAAATTTAAGAAATTTAATAAAGCTTCTCCCTTACGTTGTTACTGTAACAAGAGAGCAAAAGAATAAGAGAAAGCAAAACCAAACTGGAAGGACGAAAAAAACAGAGAAGACAAATCAGAAAAATTTTCTCTTAAATTTTCTGTTAAATTACACGTAAAATCTGCACTACTGAAACAACATTAAACAAGCGAAGAGAAAAGCTGTTCGCACCAAAGAAAGAAAATAAAAAAAGAAAAAAACTCAAAAGAAAAAACTAGAAAAATCTCGAAGGAGATTTACTATTGCGATCATAAGTGCTAATCGCAAGAACCGAAATGAAAATCACAACAATTTTAATGTATTTAATGTAATTCTTACACTTTACACGTTCAATCCTTTTATACTTTTACAAATACTCAGCTTTAAACGCGTATAAAACGAAAACAAAAAAAATGTAAGCAATAAAACTAACAAAAGCGTACGATCTCGCGAGCGTCAGTTGCCAGACTATTTGGTCTTGCCAGAATGATTTTGATCTTCTATTTATGTTGATCTTCTATTCATGTAAAAAGCTGAAACTTGGCACAAACGTTCTTTGGTCAATTACGAATCGAACGCTAAAATGATGATCACGGCCAGCCTACACATACCCCCACTGTAAATGAGAAACTGAAAAAACAACAATAATATTTTAATTTTTTCGTATATAACTATCGATTCTGTAAAGATATTTAAATATTTATCAAACCCGTATTCATGTTTGATCCAAAAAGGGTGTTGACGCGCTTCTAGAACGCCGACAATTGACTACCAAATAGTCGATTTTGTTTCTTTAGTTGCTTCCATATTTATTAAATGCTCTTTGATGCAGTCACTTTTGGCATATTTTTATTTTTGTTGCTTCGGCTATAAAACCATAAAATTCATTCGATCTGGTTTTCCATTCTTGTTTTAAAATATTGCGCGTCTCCAGTGCAGTGGAAATTTTGATGTGGGCTATCGTTTCCTTCTCTAATAATATCCGGAAAGCAGTACTTACCTCACCGGGCACAGACATGGAAAGTCAACTACTTAGCCGTCAACTATGAGCACACTATTAAACGGTACCAGGGTGAGCACAAGTTGTCCGAAATATCTTCGCAGGATCAGAAGTTATAGACGAAAATATGAAAAAATTATCTTTTTTCCGAGGTTGTTTCAGCTGCTCAGTTATGGTGGACGTGTTTAACAATTGACCAAGGATTGCTTGCGCCAAATTTCAGCTTCTTACCTTTGCGACTGCCCAAAGCCAATGTCATATGAGATCAAGAAAATCCCTTTTAATAGAAATAGGTGCATATTTCAGGGGCATCTCGAAAACAAGAATAGGTAAGAAAAAAGTGAGAACACGTATTTAGAGGTTTTTTCATATAAATACAGGTCACCAAAATATTTCGGAACTTTGCATGCTTTATAACTATTATTTTGAAGATGGAAAATTAAAAAGGGTCAAAATGACGTACTCGGTAATGCTAGTGTTAAAGTCTAGATTTGGTCAAGCATTGGTTGACCATTGGAGACAGACAGCGAGACGGAGAGAGAGAGAGAGAGAGAGAGAGAGAGAGAGAGAGAGGGAGAGAAAGAAAGAAGAAAAGAGATAAAATCTAAACTAAACTAAAAACTAAACAATCAACCAACAAAAATTTTCAAAGCACTTCTGAACTTCTATTTTCAATTCTCGTTTGTGTTCTTAAATAATATTTTTCTCTATTTCGGACATAAAAAAGCGGAATACTTTGCAAACATTTGACATTTATTTAATATCACAAGCGCATGTACATTTCGCATAAATTAGGGACTTCGAAAACTACTATCTGAAAATGTGACTAAATATTACAGTTATTTCTCTTACCATATAACATTCTTCATATACTTCATATATATGCAAGGGGTTAAATAACTACAGGTAACCTTTATCAGCGTTTCACTACGAGATTATTTAAAAAGTGGTCAATTTTCGTTTTCGCGCTGAGGAAGTTTGCATCAACCAGAGCCCAACATATTTATTGTATAACAAGATGGCTAAATGTGCTCGTTTAAGGAGTGCGTTGCTCCTTTCTAAAATATATTAGGGAAAATCACATTTTATAACTTCAAAAAGAAGAAGTCAAGATTTTCTTCTGTTTAAAAAGAAAACAAAAAAATTGTATTATGTGAAGAAATTTTTTTTTTTACCAAAAATTATGCTCATTTCATCACAAGCGAATTTGAATTCAACTGATTTAATGAATTGGTTTTTTAACCCTATTCATCACTGCAACTCGAGCGACGCCCGAGAGGCGCAATTACTATTTTTGACAATTTTTTGTAGGATACACCTTAAAGAGTGCTTCCTCAAATATCACACTAAGGGAAATTATAAAATTTAATATTAAAAAGTTATGTTTGTGATATGTAAATAAAAATGAAACATATAAATAAATTACTTTTGTTTAAAATTCTTATGTTTGATGTGTTACAATTTTTTATTACAACGACTGTCGGATAGCTGAATACCCACACTAAAAAATGGTTCGAGTGCCAAGGGTTAAGATGTTGCGTACCATAAATGAACACGAACTGTGCTAGTGATAGACCGCACTCATGGATTACATTATTTCTACGATTTTATTTTTCTTTTATTACGAATATGTGTATGGGTGTGTGTGTGTATCAGCGGCATTGCCCTACCTTACTTGCTATTATCAGTAGACTTAATTCGTTCCGATTAACACGGGCTTCAATGAATGAACTAATGTTTATTCTTAAGCTGATACCCGACGACGATAGGGGTTATACTCTGGACAACCCTAAAAGATTAGTTGTTCTGTTCGCACAGAATTCAAATTATCTCTAACAGATTGCAAAAATCGTATTTCAATATTTTAAATAGTAATTGTAGTACGAGTTGTTTACAGTCAAAAAAGCTTAAACATACCGAGTTGGTGAGAATGCTTCCGCAGGTCTATAGCGTGAAATGTGTATATGCAGTACATGGCCATATGAGTGCTATAAATGATTTAAGATTTTAACAGATTTGCATCGATTAACCGTTGCAAAAAAACTGACAGCGACAACGTTAAAAAATTGACAATCGATAGCGTGACATACGTCCTTGTTGGACGATTTGTTCTCAACGATTTTGATGATGATATTTTGCCCATCATCGTTTTGGGATTTTAATTGTATGGCCTATTTCAATGAGTTCAAACGATACCCTTACTAGCCTCAAAGGAACCTGCCTGAACTATTCCCGCTTTTAAAACTGGAAATTTTATCACTGAAATCCTATAGCAAGGTCGGGGTATAGCCCGAACTCAACGCAAACGAAAAGAAAAAAACCTTTGCTAAAGTCAATATTTTAAACAATCTCAGATTATGCGGTCCACTGTTCAAATGACAAACTGAACTTGCATTCTTACATATAATTTTCTTCAGTAATTTCAAAACTATTTATTTATACAAAATTTAGACTTTTATCTAAAAGCTGTTGTCAGACATTAAATACCCGAAACACAGTTGTATCCACTTAATTAACTAATATTTCGATCTGTACAACTACAATTAATGTTTTATTAAGTTGAATCGGGTGAATCTCACGTTCCAGTGGGAAAAATCTTAACAATAATATATTTCTTCTAATTTTCTATTAAATCCTAATATCAAAATGATAAGATATTATGTAATGAGCTTGAATAAGCATTTGTGTTAAAAGTTAAAAGTCTAGGAGAGAAATTTAAATTTTCCTTAACCGAATCAGTAAAAATTAAATTAACAATTATATGAAAAAAATTTATACCCCATAATAAATAATTTAAATTTAATGATAAAGAATATTTTAGTAATAATAACAAAGCGGAATCGTGTGATAATGTAGCACTTATTCAGATACATAAAAATGAAATAAAGATTAATTTTACAAAATAAAAAAAAAGTTTCTTTTCCTTTCTGGTTATGTGTATTTGTGTTTCTCTAAATTTCATATTAGATTAAAATCAAATAAGTTAATTATTAATTTAATGCCGAGAGAAGTGAAAATTTTATGACATTGGGGAAGAGGAAAAGTGAATGAGGAGATTACACAGCAATAAACAATAATAATAACAATAATATAAACGTTTGGTTTGTTTGCATCCGTAAATATTTACACGCAACTGCATTCACACACGCACCCGCTCTCGGACAAAATGCCGTCTACAACTGCTTATTAGCATTGTATTTCCGCTCTTCTGCGGAACAGACTGAATATATTAAACGGTAACAAACAATCGAACATCATGCACAAGATTAAACCGAAATGACAATTTAATATGTTTATCGGTAATTTTTGTCACAGTATATGCCGTATATGTTTAATTGTATGTATGCGTATTATGAATGTGCGGCTATTAATGTCAAAAATATAAATTTCAAAACCTATCAGACAACGCACAGAGCAAAGACAATGGCGATGATTTTGGTGTTGATGCCGTTACCAGAAATTTTATTGCTATTAATATAAGAGCGATTAATGAAAATACCATTTCGGTTTAAATGCAGACATATATATATGTATATGTATATATTAGGTAGTTATATGTATTTTCATAGTCTTTTTTACTTGAAAAAGGCTTTTATTGAGAAAAATTGGTACAATGTATATTAATCAAAATATTTTCAGGAGGTAATCGAAAGGCAGCGTGTCTGGTGAGTATGCTGGGTGCAGCAGAACTTCCATCCAAGCCGCAACAGTATATACTTGACAACTTTTTAAACGTGGCGCGGAACGTAGTCATCCAGCAGGATGACTTTGCGTCTGTTAGCCGCCATTGCTGGTCTTTTTTCCAACAATGCAATATTCAATTCGGTTAATTGACGTCGGTAGGCATTTTCAGTAACAGTTTCATTCGGTTTTAGTTACTCGTAATACACTACACGTTACTGATCCTACCGTATGCACACCAAAACTTTATGACGATGAGGATAGTTTTCCTGGACTAAGCCAAGAGTTTTTACGGTTAGGTGTTTCGTAGTAGATCCCCTTTTCATCACCAGTCACAATACGCCACAGCAAACTTTTTTTTATTCGCCCGGCAAGCAATAAAACCGCGATCGATTTTTTTGTCCAACCCGATGTTTGATCGTCCAAGACTTTTTTGTCATTGACATCAAAATCACGATTGAAATATTGGCCGACAATTAGGATATGACGCAGGAGCATCACCATAAGCTTCTACAGGTGTTTAGTGGGCTTCGCCAGCAGTTTTCTTCAAATCAAGCATGAAAAGCAATGAATATCGAAAATGCAATTTTGGGCGTTCCATGATTAACGTCTGTGTACACCGAATATCGCAACAACACTAAATTAAAAACTAAGGTTAAAATCATCGAATTTGATCGTAATGTACACTGGCATTTCCCACTTCTTTATAATTTTTACCTGTAGAACTCGCTTATCAAAATATATATAACCACCTAATATAATGTACATGAAGCATAAAAACTTGTATAGATTCATTTACGTATGCATGTCGGAATTTGCTTATTAAAAGATTTATTGTTTGGCTTCATTAATTTTCTTCTACATTGTTGGATAAAATCCGAATATTTAATTTACAACGTATCGCTATTACGTCCTTTGCAATAAATAAACATAACATATTTATTGTTGAAGTGTGAAACATTTAAAAATATCTACTAAACTGTCTTGAAACCGAAAACTAAAAAAAAAAAAAAAAGAACGTAAACTAAACAAATATACACACTCTTCATTTGACTTGGGATCAATTCAAGATGTTCATTACATTTTTTTTTTTTAATTTTGATTTTACCAAAGCTCTTTTATGGTTTCTGAACACAACTAGAATCTCCGACAGTTTACTGCTTTATCTGTAATAATTTACATTGTTGGCTCTGCATTTGAATGAAATTTCATTTCGGCGGGCGTTTCGAATTTCGATTTATTTGAAGAAGAAGTAATAAAAACTGTAGAAAGTAGGAAAAATTGTGATCGGATAGAAATAAGAAAAAACTAACGAATAATATTTATATATTTGCACATATTGATAAAATATATATATATATATATATATATATATATATATATTATGGAACACATCTTCCGAGATTGTCCAAATCACGGTCGCTTACACAGGATTAGGTTTGTAACAGATTTTCTAAATGAAACATTTTCATCAATTTCCATACACTAACGCCACTGAATAGACGAACAACTGTTGAGCAAAAATAGGTAATTTGTTGAATCCATATTTGTATAAGCCAGAAAAGTGGCTTGTTTCTGTCCAATGGGATATGCATACCGTTTGGAAGTATCCTCTGTATAAGAAGACAAAATAAATAGACTAACAGCTGAACAAGATATGGAAGTCACCAATAATGTGAAACAAGGAGGATATATTGGGTAGGAACTGTACAACAGAATGAGATGCAATGAAGACGGCTATTGCAAGGGGAACTTGTGAGGAAAAAATTTCTTACCATGATGCTGGCGACTTTTCAGCGACGGAGTGTAGAGACAAAAAAGTTGTTATTTTGTTGTCTACTTACATTAGCTCGCAACACGTAAACAACATCTGTCGATGTGATAAGCGACTATAGCAAAAGAATGATATCTCCTATCCAAAAATAATGGAATGAGAGGAATGAACTTAATGGATAGCTACTTGCGTCGCTAGCAGTGTCGCTATAGATGTCAAACGCCGCAAATGGTACCTTCGCCCATTCTTTCGTCTATTGGATACTTTGCGTATACCTATGAAAAAATTAGTAATGGCTCATTACAGGCCAAAAAAACCTAGAGAGTCATCTTATTTTTTGTCGCCTATGGATGTATAACAAGACGCCCATGGTCTAAATTCCTCTATGTAACAGCATCACGTAGTTGTCGTGGAACAAGTGCAATGTTTCTTGATGTTTAAACGCCAAAAATATTTTGTTAATGGATTTTCATATTTTTTAACGTAATGAGAAGTACTCTATTATTGTATGCAGTAAATTTGTAGAATTCAACGAGCGAGTTCGCATGACTATGTAGAAATAGAACAATATTGTTTTTCAAAATTAAAGAAGGTTTGTTTACAGTTTCTGTTTATTGAAAATAAAAATTCTTACATGTAAGGGTTAAATATATAGATAGATTAAGGAGGAAAGAAACGGCCGTTTTAGCACATCTTATACTAACATATATTTTACGAACGTTTTTTATTCCACACATTCTTCGGTAGAGAATTACGTAACATAAAACATTCTTTGTCGGACCTCCGATTATTATATGATCTAGATCACTTTGCCTAATACAATTTCACATCTAGTTTTGTTGTAAAATATCAAAAAATATATATGTTGTTGACTTGTAAGGACCTGTTCTTTATGAGAAACCTTACGCGGCGAGATACACATACCTGCCATCGTAAATTTACATGTCAAATCCCTATTTTCCCTCAACTGTGATCATGAAATATTGAAACTAAGCAGATTTATATAAGAAAAGTGTTCAGAAAATAGCCACGTTTCAAAAAGCTCATCCTATATAAATTTGTCGTATTCATTTAGTATGTGAAACTATTACTCTCACCTCGGTTTGGTCGAGCAAAATTAAAAGTGAAAAAACTTTTCATATAACGACCTTTAAAATGAACAGATTGAATAAAAATAAATGGGCGGGCATCAGACAGACGGACAGGCATTCGGACAATGATTCTCGATCGATTTGTATAATAAAGTCAATATCACTTCCAAGTTGTTTTCACTGTCGTAAACATCGTCAATAGATTAACATATCACAACTTGAGCAGGGCATAAAAACAGTAAAGAGAATTCAGAATATTCATCTTAACAAAAATTTTGAATTTGTATTAATTCAGTCTATTTTTTTTTTTCTGCATTTGTGTCATTGGAGTCCAATTTTTTTCTATCAGTTGCTGCCTTCAACTGTGGGTTGTTAATTAAACAAAAGTTCTCACAAGGCTTTGGCTGTGCCGGAAGTATTTTGAAGTTTTATATAAGTGCATGTGTCAATGTTTAGGTTTCAATTTCAATTTCTGACGCTAGTGAAAACTAAGCAAACATATATACATTTTAGAATTTTTGATCCTTCAACTGGTTAAACACTATTATAAAATCGTTGAAAAATGTTTCGAAGGCATTGAAGGAAAAGTAAACTTTCTGATAAGAAGAGGTAGAACATCACTTTGACTACATTATCTTGCATGCCGGTGAAATACAGAAGCAAGGCTAAATGGTTAAAGAAAATATTTACAGCTAAATTGATTTAATTCATCCTCAGACTTGAACGAACATTTTTTTTATGTGGCTTCATCAATACACCGTATATGTTGCCGTATTCTATCTATTCTATAGCCGATCTCTATCTAGGCGTTACTAACGGAATGATAAATATATTGTATCTGTTTTCTTACGGATATGGGTATAGAATCTATAAAAAGCACAAACATATGTGCAAAATTTGCAGTACTTGAAAGCAGAAAATTTTAAAGCATCGCGAATGCATATCCAATCAGTATTTGAATCAAACTATGTCTCTTGGAAAACAACAGCAATAACAACAACAACAATATTAAAAGCAATAGTAATACTAACGAAAAATGCACATTCACAGATGAACACATTTGCATGCATATATTATATAGCTCTATAAACATAGACACACACTTACACGTCTGCAGTTGATGGAAATGACGTTGGGGTCAGAAAAGATTTCGTAATACTGTTGTTTTCATGCAAAATATAATATATACACTGTATATGTATGTATATTGTACACATATACATCATTTTTAATGCATTTATATAATGTCTGTCATAGTCGTCTATGCGTCTGTTTTATTGCAGTTGCTTGATGCTCATATCAAGGATGCTGCCAATTGAGCTGAATAATCAATCGAGGAATAATTCATATGCTATGCGTGCGATTGTTATTAAATAGTTAGTATTGTATTGTTGTTTTTGCCGTTGTTATTACTGTTTGTTATTACAAGTGTTGTTTTAGTACTCATTGTTATTATAATGCCATTGTTTATAGAAAACAGTTTACGAATTATTTATTTGAAAGATTTTAAAATCTAAAGAATTTATCAGTTATCGCAGTTGAAGTTAGAAAGAGGTACGATAAAACAGCAAGCACACAAATAAAATAAATATGAATAAAACAAACGAACGAATATAGAAGAAAAGATTCTTATAAATATCCCAAGGTATGTGTAAAGAGATTATTCAGAAAGTTTCAATTTTATTCAATTAAAAAATTTAAACTAATTAAATAATTACTTGCTAATTTTAAAGCAGTTTCTTATTCACATTACAGATGTATGTGTTTAAGTATGCTGTGGACATTTGGCTTTGACTTTGACTTAGTTTAAAAAGAAAAGAACCGAATATACCGAAGTATTTCGATTCGTTTTCCCTTCTCTCTTACTAGAGTTTCTTAATAGTAAGTAAAAGTAAGAAAATTAAATTCAGTCGGGACCGCATCTTTCATATCCGCCACCGTTATACTAAAAAAGACATGCTCTATAGTATGGAGTGGGCGCAGCTGATTTTTGAACGGACGGACATACTTAATTCGATTTATAATTTGATCCTAATCAAGAATATATAGACTGTGTGGGGTCTCTGATGCTTCCTTATGGATGTTGCAAACGTTTCGACAAAATGAATATACCGCTCATCCTCCCGTGATGGGTATAAAAAAGAAATTATAAAGACAACAAATTACAAGAAAACCAAAACACAAAGCAAAAATTCATCACTGTTTTCGCTGTGTTGCTTTTTCTCTTCTATAAGTTGTTAATTGAAACCATTAAAATAAAATGATTTTTTCGTTGCTCGCTTAGACACGAGTAGATAGTAAAAAAAATGCAACTTATCTTCCAAAATTTTTCATTTTTTGGTTAATTCCTTAATTTCTTTATTGCTCTTGTCACTCACCTGGATTGGTAGCATTTATATGAAATTCGCATATATTTTTCGATCCTTGCGCGAAATCGTATGAATCGGAATCGGTAAATAATATATCGACATCCAATTCGAAGCCACGATTCGGAATACCTTGTTGTAGGGGCGCCGAAAATGGACTCGAATGAAAAGCCACTAACATCTCGGGACCGCTGCAAGAAAAAATTAAGTCAATAGTTTCTTTTTAAATCACTTTTCCAAACCTACGACATACTGGATGTCATTTATTTATAAAAATCTAGTTCTATAGCTTTCAAAAGTTTCATATATACGCCTTACTTGTAGAGTGATTTTATTTTAAAAACGCTTAAGAATTCTACCTATGTTTTTCTGATGAATTTTATATATAACTGAATAAATTTTACTTGCAGATATGTCTACACTAAATATCCGCAGAACTAAATGTAATCATTATTAGCGAAGAGTATAGAGAAATTTTTTTTCTAAATAAAAGTGCGGACTATCTTTCGAATCAGATGCATAGGAAAATTCGTCAGAACAGACTGAATTTACGAACGAATCAAGTTATTTTCCACTGGGATAGTATGCATTGTCTGGAAAAATAAATAAAGGATCTTGCAAAGTGCAAATTAAGGTCGATTCTTTAATCGACCTTAATTAAATCTATTAAACGTTTCCGCCTTTCTAGCATTTTTTTATCTAATTCCATTTTCCAAATGATTGTTGTATAGGGCACTCAAGGAAAGCAATTCTCAAAGTAGTAGCACGCAAAAAGTTTGCTCGTTCCATTTCTGAAAATTTCGCGCACTAAAAACGGGCCGCGATTTTGTCAATCAATCATTGATGAGATCGATGAAATTATTTCAAGAATCAAGAAAGACTGGCACCGCATTTCATCCAACGACATGGCTGCGGCCCTAAACATTGACCAAGAAAGCAGTTTAGAATTTGCTTCTAATAAGGAAGAAAAAGTTTTTAAATTAATATCTTTCAGCCCTATGTCTCAGTTTTTGAATGTGATTAATCCATTTAGGAGTTTTACTGCAAGGATCGGAGATCACTATGATTGGATCGTGATGATGTAAGGTAAAACGTGTGCTTTAAAACTATTCGAGTTCAAAATATTTTTAACTTAATTGATTTGATGTGCATAATTGTAAAGTTAATATTTATACGGGCTGGCACACATAACGTTTTGTGTATATGTGTATCGCTGGGCTAACTTTTTATACTCATAATCATTTTGTCAAAACGAAGTTTTAGAAAGCTTCTATGTATATATTTTTCATTGCTATTAGATTTTGAATAGATCTGGATGTGTTTTTTCGACTGTCTAGTACATACTACTGAAGATAGAAGATGCGATTCCGCATCAAACTGCGAGTCGCGAATAGGGGAAAAATAAATTTCCTTTCATTTTTTTTTTTTTTTTTTTTTTGGTGAACTTTCCCACCGATGCACAGTTTCAATCATCCATCCAAAATATTACTGCAAGTATGTAAAAATTAAAATATTTTAAAATATTCCTTTGAATGACTCATATTGTGTAGCAGATGTTATATTGTCTACATTACATGGAATGGCTTTTCTGAATAAAAATTCTTATCGGATGTTTTTATATTGGCAGGCGGTGACAGACGCCAACCACATGAACGTAATGTTTTTACGAATATTTTACACTCAATTTTATTACTTTAATCGAGCCTTCACTGTTCCCCCCCTTATTAAGCAAAGTTTTCGTTTTGCATTCCTGCACAAAGGTGTGGAGTCACCTAAAAATCAGTTCGTTTTATATGTCAATACAAGCATGAAGACCAAAAAATTAACACCTTAAACAGGTTTCGACAAAATTTTCTGATTAAATTGTGTATTTCAACTACTGCAAAAGAATTTCATTCGATTTCCAGTGAAGCACAGAACACAAAAAAAGATAAAAAAAAGAAAAGTAAAACAAAATTCCAATATATTTTTTTTTAAATTTTTTTCATAAATAATTCATTGAAATCCTTTGAATAAGATTTTCGCTGGATGTACCGCATTGAAAAAATAGAGCATAGAAATAGTAGTCAACGCACACACCAATCCATATGCGCAATACATAGATAGCCAGCGCGTATACATAAAATGAAAACTTTATTTTCGGTGTGAATTTGAAAATGTAGTAAAATAAGAAATGGAAGAGAAATAAAAAAAAAAAAAAGAAAAAAAAAAATAAAATAAAACTTCGAGGCAGTTATACAATCACACACACATGTAAAAAAACACATCGCAAGTGAATATAAACATATTTCACATGTATATAGTTTGTTCGTTTGCTTTTACATGTGCATTTAGAATAACTTGAAAACCAAAAAGTTTACAGCGAATGTGTGGAACACATTTAGTTACAACAACAATGACAAGCAAAATATAAATAAATAAATGAAAAAAAAAAAAAAAGAAGAAAACCCATGCTTCGTCAAACTCTCTTCCACCGCGCTTTCCATTTCCCTACATTTGTTTTTCGTTATCATTTCCACTTTTTCCGTTAACAGTTAACAGGTGAAACGAACACAATCACGAATAAAACAAAACAAAAAAATCGTAATGTAAGTGCAACTTTTGGTTGCCCGAAAACACAATAACAACACCAAAATAAAAAAAAATCGCCAACTAAGACTTAAGCAAACACTTAGCAGGATTTTATTGTGTGCCGTTGTTGTACTATATTGTTGCAATTGCTCTTGCTCCAATCTATTGTTGTTATTGCATTCGCCATATAACACAAAACTTTACGGCTTTATTTACGTTACTGGTTGCATTGAGTGCGAATACCCAGCTTCCTGGATCTCAATACACGCGCGCACTATATATCGCATATCTTTGCTGTACATAAGTCGGAATCTACGTATGAACTATGCATATGTGCTATTTTTATATATTTATATATATATATATATATGTATGTGTGAAATGAAATCGAACGGCGTTTTGTTTAAAGTTCGCATTGCAACACATAAAGTTACTCTAGAATGGATCAACTTTGTTGCCGAAGAGCAGCAATATAGTAATTAATTCACCGCATTTATTATTTTCAAAATTTCTTATATAGCATATACAGGGAGTGTGACCAGCCTAGCGTTACATATTTGTGTCAGTTAAAAAAAAACTGAGCATCCTTGGGCTGTGATGGATGCTTTCCTCAGTAGATCGTGGCGAAACACGCGTTAAGCCAAGCCAGTGACTGCTTTCACGTCATTTCTTTTGTTCGTGTTGTCAAAATTCGATGTAACATTGTAAAATCGTATTGTCTCCTTACAAGAAAACATATTCACAATTACATACATCTCCTTAAAGATTTTAAACAAACGAATAAGAATATCTCGTATATTATATTTAAATGCAAATATTTTCTCATAATTAGGTGAAATTACACAACACAAATCTATATATCTTTGCCATTGCACGTTATCTTTCATCTTTATCCGTCATCTCTCAAATGAATGTGTAAACCTTGAGTAGTGTATTATTGATTGTGGGTGTATTAGTCACTTAATCGAAATCGTTTTTACACTCATCTCTTACACCATCCTCGCGAAAGGATCCTTCCAGGCATTGTGCCTTCTGTGTTCTAGTTTTTTGTAATTTTTGGTAGGCGTGCTTATAGATTGACTTTACACATTTTGCGTTTTTTTGTCTTCTTCATTTTCACAAGAACTTTTAGACCGTCCCAGTGATGAAGAATTTTTATGTGCTAAGTGATCTCGTTAGCGCGTATTTTTGATGGACCCATTTTACACATTATTACGGAAAATTCGCCGTTCACGATAGCTTCCACAGCTTTTCAGATGTTATGAAAACACATACCCCTTTATTCGTTCAATTCATTATAACGTGGTCTATAATTTGCAGCTAACTAATGCTAACGAATATTTCTTAAATTGCTTAATATTCACTGCAAGCGCATGGTATTCAAGATTCGCCCTAAGACGTAAATGGAACTTTGTTTTCCGTAAAGGTACTTAAAAACGCTTTAGCTCAAGTAACATCAAAGAAAAAAAACAAAATAAAATAAAACTACAATAACTACAACAAAATGGAATTGGAAAAAAAAGAGAAAAGGGGGGGTGGGGGGGGGGGAGAAAGAAAAAAACCCCAATTCCATTGTTTGATGTCAACGTCAAAACGCAATATGTTCTTAACTGTAACCTAACGCTTTCGTAGATATTTGTAGGTGTGGTTTAGGTTGATGTGTTGGTATTGCTATTACGCTGTATAGTTGTGCGCGGCAAGTTAGAACAATAGATTCATTTGTTTGAAATTTTAACCAGACGTAATCGTTGAACCCGTATACAAACATTAACACGAAACACAGGGCCATACTCGCGCATATACACAAACTTATATGTATATGTATGTAGGTTTTGCTGTTACGAGTTGCACTATAGTGTTTCCGTTCAAATAAACCATTAAATGCTTGGAATGCGTGTAAATGATTTATCGAAAAGAATTTAAGAGAAGAAAAAAAAAAATTCTTAAAATTGCTTAACGTATTATTAAACAAGACATTAAGATGAAACAAAATGCGAATCTAAATATTTTTGATATATTAATTAAAAATATGTCAAAAATGTCTTCTCGTTCCTTAGCTGATTCAACTTCTGTTTACGCAAACTATTTGCAGGATATCAATAATTTTCAATACATTCTCAATCAATAATCAATATATTTTGGATTTCGGATCAATATATGCCCTAGATTAGAATATTGAAGCTAATTCAGTTTTTTTTCAATTATAGGTTAGAATAAGTAGAAGAAACTTATTTTAAAACTTTTTCTCTGACTTTGCAGTGAAACTCTTCGCTTTTTGCAACTTTGAACATGCTACAACGTAAAGAAATCGAAAGTCAAAACTTTAAATGTTACTTAAGTGAATGAGAATCTCAAATGGGCCATAAATATATTTGTAAGTGCCGCAACTGACAAGCACTACACAATTACCATAAGGCGGCAGTTAAAACTATGAATTAATTTTAAGTCCAGAGTTTCGATCTTGTTCATAACATTAGAAAGTGAAGATGTATTCGTTCATAATGGATCTTTCTATTCCTGCAGTCATTGCTATTTTTGCGATGCACAACAATATCAATTATCAATAAGAGTTTGTTCTTTATATGTTTGATATCAACATCCAGATTCGGCCACCGCAGTTCGCGAAGTGATAACATGAACTGCTATATTTTATGCCCAAAACTTTACTTACACGCATAAAAATTGTGAAGCTTTATAAAATTTTGGGCGCCTTACGAAATATATGAACCAACTTCTTGCTCACTTGGTAGTAAATTAACCCTTTTGGTAATCACGAGCGTGTTCGTACACGTGTCATGCTCTTTTTGTAATAAAGTTTTAATTGATCCTAATTATGATTTACTATAAGACTTAAAACAATGTTTTGTGTGGATTTTTTAGGGATTAAAAGTTTTCATTTTTTTTTTGCTTAAAATGTGCACAATCGCGAAGGGATCTGAATCGTTCCTAGGCTTGGCTTATAGCCGTCAATCAATATATACAATTGTACATACGTATCAAATACAGAAAAACTTGACTTTCAAATCAGCTAACTTTGGCAACGCTAAGTCTTAAGCAGGCAGTTCATAGGTCGTTAAAAAACATTGTGAAGTTTTCTAATTTAGTCAAATTTAATTGCGTTTTGAAAACGAGCTTACATTCTGAAACATTCGCTTCGATAAAAGCGATAATGTATCGTAGGCTTATATAAAAAATGCAACAGTCAGATAGCCTGCAAGTTTTCGCCGCTGCAATTAGTATATGGAATATACGTTGCGCTTTAGTCGGCCACTTGTTGATAAACTGAAAGAAATTTTCAAAAAATTAGGGAAAATCGAAGGAAGAACGATTTGAACAGATAGGCAATTGTTTAGGGATCGACCATCATGAGCTGTTCCGATCCAGCCAAATGATTCACTCGACTTTCTATGTCGATTGGTAACGTAATTAGGGCGAACGATTGAGATGAACCCCCAAGTATTGATCAATAAGGAAGGCATAATTTTTCAATGCCAAAATAGTATTGCTCACAATGACATGGTTTCGTTTAAACGGAGGAAAAAGGTTATACACGATTCACCCTTAAATACCCGGCACCATTGAACGCAGTTATATAACAAGTTTTCATAATAAGGTCTTACGCGAGAATTGGTTATCAAAATATCTCAAAAATAGCAGCCTATACGTTAATTAAAAAGAATATGAGACGGGTAATTGGGCAGAGTAGCTTAAAATCACTTTCTGAATCGATCGGTATAAAAAAGGTGGGACTATCTCTGGTCATTGCATGCATAACGCGCAATATCTTTGCACCACAAGTGGTTTTGGATATAAAAATCGTAGTTAAAATGAAAAAAAAAAGAGAAAAAATCGCTTGACTTTTACGAAGTTTTCATTTTACTGCACTTAATGTATCAAGTGTACGCTATTTATCTTAACGACCACTGCAACAGCGGCGTTCAGATGAACGTATAAAAGCATAGATAAGCAAATTAAAAGCTTCAAATGAATTCAGAATATTGCGTTGATTGAACGCTTTATACATGCATCAAAACAGTAAATAAATAATCGAGTATTGTTTGGTTTCGCGTTTCTATTGAAGAGGGAAAGTAATAAAATTCAACGAAATCGAATTTACGATAATAAAAATGACAAGAATAATTTGAAAATCTTTTAATCCTGAAATGAAACCTCAAAAGGCAAAATCCAATATCATTTTCTTTAATTAACTAAATTACTTCAAATCTCATTAAAATCTTCTTGGTGTTGTACGGTAGTAATACGAATTTGTTTTCTCTTTTCTTTTGCATCGAGCGAAAAACTGAGTGAATTTCAAATTTTATGAATCGTTGTTATGTGTTGCTTGGCGTACGGTTTGTTGTTTCTTCTTTCTGGATTCTTTGTTTCTTCATTTTTAATTAATATCAAAAACCAAAAAAAAAAAAAAAAAATATACAAGAAATATATCAAAACTTTTCTTAAAACTAACTTTAAGCTAGTTTACAGTAGACAGAAGAGCCGGAAAATGTATAAAATATAATCTAAAAGATCGGCAGCAGTAACAGCCTACAGTATAAAAGTCCAGAATTAATCTCAATTCACTTTGTGTTGTACTTAATTGAATTTCAATTTATGAATGCTAAGAAATGAAAGGAAACAAAAACACGGCGAGGACCCAAAGTAGAGGAATACAACAAAACAAGGAAAGTCATTTTTCGAGGCAAACTGCCAGAATATGTTTAATGCTTTCTCCTAAAGTAGAAATGCAATAAGAACAATGAACAAAACGTATTTACATTTTTAATTTTCAAAAGTAGAACATATTTTTCATAGTTTTCACATAAGAACTTTCAGCATGAGTTGCGTTTTCTTCGTTTCGTTATTGTGCGGTTAAAATAAGCCGGAAAAGCGTAGTTATTAATTATACATTACTATACGGAATATACACGTACACGAATGTCTTCATTCTACGCACAGTATTTGAAAGAAGAGAGCCCAGACATCAGGCATCAGAAACATTATGAGGTCTATAAATAGAAGAATATCTATCTGACGTATTAAGTTTCATAAACTTCGCCAGAAAATATTAACGATTTGACGAAAATTGTATCCCAACGAAAAAATGCAATTAACTCGTCGAAATTTTCCTGCGACGATTTATTAGCAGTGACACAGAAGCATAACCCCTTGCCATTTTGAAAGGCTACTATAACGAGTTATATTGTGGGAAGGTAGTCTAAAATCACTTGTTCATCTAAAAAACATTAATATATTGCAAGAACAAAATGATGAAAGACTGACATTTTAAGGCAACCTTAGGCATTAGTTCAATCAGCATATATAAAATATTTTATGCTAATTGAATGAAAAAGAATTCTCGATGGGTTCCACTGGGTTCCATTTTACGAAATCTAAAAAAAATTCTCGTTTCGAATTCTGGTTGTTGCAAACGAATGATTGAGAAATACAGTAGTGGTGCCTCAATCGGTATATATGACGAATCATGGATCCACTTGTATGGGCCGGAAAGTGAACAAAAGTCGATTTTATGAGTGTTTGAAGATGATCAAATCCATAATAAGTTGCTCGCACTCGATGCTCATCGAAGCAAATGGTTGCATGTGTTTTCGCAAAATATGATCATGCAGCAACAGCGTCTTTCGACAAACATAGAGCCATCAATTCCGAATAGTACACAACCGTTTTTGTGCGGATAACGTTTGCTGCAATAATATAAACAAGCAAACGTGAGCTCTTACGCACCTCCTCTAACAACCCTCTATTTAAAGTTTCAGAAAATTGAATTAATGAGTCAGTCGCCTCATTGCCCAGATATGGCGTCTAACGACTGTTTTTTTATTTCCGAACCCCAAGAATGAATTGCTTGGAGTAGTTTTTTCTATTGACGCATGAAAGTACCATATTTTGAAGGCGTCTCAAGCGAAATGAGAAATTTTCACGGCTTAAATATGAGAGAAATGAAGTCATCAAAAATGAAAAAAAAAAAAAAATTAGGATAAACAAAGTTTTGACTCATTATCAATGGCAAGCATTGATTTGCAATTTTGTTTGACTATTTCTCAGAGTCAAGTCGGCCACAGTCAACCAATATCTCTTCAGTTTGCTGAAAGTGAAATTTATATGCTTTCGTTTACAATAACCCTAATCTAATCTCTTCATTTTGTGGGAAAGTTATCTAAAAAATTTTAATTGAAGGTCTTACAGTTACTTTCGCTTTTGGTTATCTTCTTCTTTTACTTAGGACGAATAATTTCCAACAAAACTTTGAAAAAATTCTGAATGCTAATAATTAGTTAAAAATATATGTAAATGACTGCGTTGACCCTTAAGCCACTCTGTTAGGTAACATATTAAATATTTGGAATTGTTGTAAAGCATGGAAACAAGCAGCAGTTAAGAAGTCAGCAAAGTCACATGAACTGATTTACCCATGCCATTCTGCTCCGGGTTTTAAAGCTAAAAACGAATGCAAGTTAAATTTGTTAAGTTTCTGTTCGCCTCTAAATTAAGCCCAAAATCAGACAAATGAGTTAAAGAAAGTTAGCTAATCAATCATAACCAAACGCCTGCTTACCTTTCTACTGCTTACGTTATAATATATATCATGTTAATAAAAATGTTCTTCATGTATTTTATGTTAAATATTTTCCATTTGATTCTGTTATGCTCTCTTCATTTAAGAGTTATTTGTGAACCAATTATTCTTCAAGAAATGCCTGTATATAAGCGCTAGAATTCTAAGAGGCCTTGCCTATGATAGTATTTTGATGGATAACAATATCATCACATTTGTTATTCTATTATTACGCTTACACAATTTGTTGGGTAAAAATGTTCCCCTTTCAATTCACAGACACATATAATTTTTTATATAGTTATTTTATACACCTTTCGCTATTCCTGGAGCTCTATTTATTTTATTGCAGTTATAATGAAGAATAGCGCAAGGAATTAACTTTTGCGTATATGAGAAATAAAATCTGCTTTTTATGTCAGAAGCTTCTTTTCTTATTCGATGCTAGTTCGCCTCTTCTTCTTTTATATTTTACATAATGCTGATCTGGTAATCGTAATTCTTATCAGATAAATGTATTTGACAATATAAATCAGTATTGTACTGCACTTTGTTTCGAAGTGGTGTGAAAATGAAAAATACGTAAAATAAGAAGAAGAGATATTAATAAAATATCAAAAACCGCGGGATTCCCAAACGAAAAATGTAATGGAATGCTTGATTGAACAAGCCGAGGATTAGGTATGATTTTGCGTGGTCATCTAATCTTAGTCACAGCCGATTAAGGAGGTCATTCAATCGATAAATGAATAGATGAGATGACTGCCTTATAAAAAACTATCTTCTTCGTGTTAAAGTAAAATCTAAATTTTTATATTCGATTAAAAATTTCCTTTTCATTTATACGACGCAAGCGTCATAACCTTCCTTAGCGATTTTGCGCATTTAGATTACTTTGAAATTGAAGAAAGAGGCATTCTGCGGCATATTAATGCAATTTTGAATCTTTGAGACAAATTCACATCGAAAGTAACCGGAGGGTGCAGCACTGTGCAAATGTTGCACATGTTGTAGCAATCTTGTCAACAAATTACTCGTACCTAATTCTGACATTAGAATATCATGTTCAATTTCTAGATGCTTATGGTCTTGATTTGAAAAATTTAGTCTGAGCTATGTAAGGAGAGAAATTGAAAAAGTGAAATTATAAAATTTTTTCAATACGTTGTCAAATTTGCAAAATTCCTTCACCTTCCCGGTACCTCTAAGCTTTTATGCCCTTTAAAAAGCATTGAATAATTATAAACCAGACGCGCTTTAATCACATTAACTAAAATTGAATTAGTTGCGAAAAGCATAAGCTAAACGAAGAATTTTTTTTAACAACATAGCAGCGCCAGAAGGATTTCATTTTCAGCGGAATATGGTTTCCCACACTGCATAAACATTTAAAACACATTTCGATATAATCGCTATGTTTGGTTATAGCAACTTATTACTTGGCTTCAATATGCATGCTTAAAGAGGTTACAGGTAAATGGAAGCATGACGCTTAAAAAAAAATTGAAATACAAGTTAAATAAATAACATAGCTGTTTAGCGAGGTGCTGCTGGTGGTTTATTGTTGTTGCTGCTGCATGCCTTAATAAGCACGTAGTATGCCTGGTGTTAAAGCTTTTACTTTTGCATTTCATGCTGATTTTGTTTTTTTTTTTTTTTCTTTTATTTTTTTGGGTTTTTTTTTCATTAATTTCGTTTAATTTAAAGATTACTTACCGCGATACCACACGTGGTAGCCAATCACCGCCACAGTATTTTGCCAATACTGGATCATTTGTTGAACTACCATCATAGAATATTAAATGATCACGTTCACCAGTGCAATCGGACCAAGCACGTATTGAACGTGAGGTTTTATTAAAACTAGCAATCGACCTGTTAAAGAAAAAAATAATAACAATTAGTTGAAGCCAGAAAAAAAAAAAAAAACTAAATCATTATAAGCAGCTTGGAGCAAAATTTTCGATACCGGTTATCATCATCTATATATTAATCTTTTATAAATTGCAAAAGACACACTCCACTTCTCCCTATATTAAACTTTTCTTTGCTTGAAAATGATTCGCGAGCCCTCTCTTAAGATGTTCGAATGGGAAAGGAGAAGTTGCTCTGACAGAATCTCGCAATACCAAACGATATAAGATTTTTCGTAAGTGGTCTACCACTGTAAAATTAAAATATCGTTAGATTTACTTTTCGATTTCTGGCATGATTGCACCAACTTAACTCCACACGATTCGCCGTTCGTCATTTTGGTAGGTTTAAGGACTGGATTATATTTTTTCATCTCAAAATGATCAAAGAGGTCACGGCATTAACGGCATGAATGTTCGTTTTTGTAATTTATTTTGACATGTACGACAATGAATGGCCATCGTTAGATCAGATTGGAACAAAGCTGCCCTTCATCCTAGCTATTATCAGATGATTCATCTTTCTATCGTTTCTTTTTCGATGAGGCAACTTATTTGAAATGTTTTCTTAGTAGGGGGTTGAGTTTTCAATTTCCCAAAAATATCAATTAAAATTCGTTGCCAGTCTTTAATTTTTGATTTTTTTTACCTGCACTAGTTATTCTTTATCTTTCAGTTATAGACAATTGTATATCAAACCGTTCAAATCAGGCCATATATCTTGACTTGAGGAAATTTTGAGATTTCCATATAGCATATAAAGATGGTTGCATGAAAAAAATCTATACCGAAATGTCAGAGCTTATCGTTTACAATTTGGCATAATTCTATTGTGATTGTCAAGAAGCAAATGAAAATGAAACGTGAAATGAAATTGTAAGTGTAAAGTGGAGTAATTAATTCAGAAAAAGTCTCTAGTGGACGCACATGATAGTCACTTGTTACAGAAATTTATGCTATATCATATTAATATTGAGTACTGCTAGATGTGCCCTTCCCTAAACGTAAACGCTTACAATTAAATTATGTTTTTAATACCTCTTAACTAATGCTTTATGTTGATTTTCTTGGCTCACAGCTATCATGGCATGTTTACTGGTAGGAACTTCTTTCTGTCGTATCGTCCAATAACAGGTTACATTTCTGGGATACATTCCTGGATAATTTGGACTTTGTAAACGGCATTTGTTGCGATAGCATTCATCAAATTGCCGCGTACAGTAAGTACCGGGCGTTACTCGTCCCAATTCAAGTGGCTTGTCCGGTAGGCCATACCTGAAAGCAGTCGAACACTATTGCTTTAATAAATTTTTTTTGTCGACTAAGTGGATACAATTTTGCTTAGAAAAATGAATTGATTGCTTACTTGCATTACAACAATAAAAAAAAGAATTTATTTCTATTGACCATTATATAAACATGAATGTATCAGTTATAAAGTAATTCAAGAAAAATAACAATTTGTTTTCTTCTTTTTTTTTTTTTTTTCTTTCTTGTGAAAAAACAAGTTTAGAAAAATTACAAATCTCTATAACATAACAAAAACAACCGAAAAGATACAAAAACAAAAGGCGAAAGAACAGAAATCAATTTTTTCTTCTCTCGGATAAATGATTGAAATACATTTCCTCATCTACGAGCTATCGTTTGAGTAAATGGAGAGCCCTTAGATTAAAGTATTTGAAAATTGTACACAATGGTAAATGTGCTTAAGCTTTCAAAATTTAATACTTGCCCATGCAAACAATTGCAATCTTGCAAAACAAATTCAAAAGACAAACAATCAGATATGAGAGAATTACAATTGTCATTTACTAGATTGATGTACGATGCTTTGATAGTAAAAAAAAAAAAAAAAAAGAAGGAAGTAGTGCAAAAAGTTCTTTACAAAAAGTGTCAACATACAAGCTTGTCACACAAATACACTTACACGTTTATATATGTATACATATCTATACAACTACAGATATTGTTACGTATACACATATGCAAACATAAGTATTTGTTTGTTTTCTTTTTTTTTTTTTTTTTAATGTCTATGCATTTATATCTAAAACATTTATAAAAAAAAAGGGTAAAAAAATGACTTAAGAGAATGGAAATGAATGTATCTCAAAGATCCAACATTACATCGGTTAAAAGCATATGCTCAAATGCGTGCAAATGCGAGCAAATATGCGCAAAATATTTTTATAAGTTAAGATAATAAACTAAACAATTTGGTTATGTGTATGCGTGCCAATACTTGTGTGTACATATATTTCATGTGTGAATTAGTTACACATGACTGACTACTATTCTAGATGTTGTTGTTGTTACATTATTTTTTTCTATTCTCCTTTGCAAGCTTGCTTGCGTGCTTGCCTGCCTATGTGCCTGCCTGCCTGCCTGCCTGCTTGCTTGCTCACTTGCTTGTTTTGGTAACAATGTCGGCATGTAACTCTGGCTTTTATACTCTGGGAGTTAGTTTATCTATGAATTTTATTATGTGCCAAACAAATATAACATTTAACAACACAAATACGTACAATGTATACACATTCAGTTTATTGTTATTATTATCGTAGTGCATATATATGTTATTACTTTTGCCACCTCAGCTAACGACAACAATCAATTTTATAATTTAGAAGAGTAGCAGTAAAATAAACGAATGTAAAATAAAATAAAATAAAAATTAAGCAAAAAAAAAAAAAAAAAAAAAAAAACAAGAATACATAAAAATAATAATAACATATACAAAAAAGAATGTATTTATATATGTGTGTTTGCAATACCATATATAAACTTTATCAATTGTCTGCTTGCTCTACTTACCTGACAACAGCATCCGACTGACTTATAAATTTATATCTTATACTGAATTCAAATGGTTTTTCCTCTTGCAGGTTTCTCGGTGGATGAAATACCTGTAAAATGTAATTACAACAAATTCAATAATAATCAACATATATGCATCTAAATATTTGTATATATATATATAAGAAAAAGATTATGTAAAACAAAACGTTTAAATATCAAGTATTTTCTTCTTGTCTTTGTATCGCTTTCCTTCTCTTTCTTTGCTTGTCCAGCTCTTTATCTCCTTCCGCCTTTTGTTTTCAAGATAACAGTTAAAAAATGAATACTTGGTTATTTTACAATGCGATGCATAAGTGATTTGCAGTAAAGTAATTTAAACTTTTCTTTTCAATTTTTCCCATAAATTTCATTTATTTTCTTCGTCTCTTATTCCTTAAACAATAGGTAATAAATGTGGCAGAAAATGTTAAGATAACATTTTCAAAATATGAATATTTAACAACAAGTAAGGCAGCTACATCTGTACACACTTCAAGGCGAATATTGGATAGCTAACGCTGCGAGCAACTTTTCGGTTTTTCAATAAATTCATTGCTCACCGAAAGTGATTAACAACAACTCGATATCTCTACAATCTATGTGGTGCGTTGGACCTTCCTGTTTAAAACAACAAGTGAAAGATATGAAATTTTGATTTTCGCAGCGTAGTCCCTAAAACGATATGTGATCCGCTCCTTCCTGTAGAGAGCTGTTTTCTCATACTTTTTTATTAATTTTTTTTTTTTTTTGATCCAAAACTCTTTAGAAAGTCTTTCTATAGGCGAAAACTTGAAACATTCTCCTAAAAACTTTCAATGGATTTTCTTTTCAAGACAATTGAAAGGGCCCACATGGATAGTTTGCAAACGTTATTTTATAATTGATCGGCAGATTATAAAAACATGAACGAATATTACAACACAATGAAAAAACTAGAGTCTTGACAAACCTTATTTTTAGCGATAATCACAGATCAAAACATAAGATGAAGGTCATAAGATGAAAGTTGTGAGCATACTTTCAAAATTCTAGGTTTTGGATCTTTTTATAATTTTTCAAAATTCTAACAAATAATAGACACATACATGGACGAATCAAAGTCCGTCACTAATCAAGGGTTAATATATGTTATAAGACTTTTAATTGGAATGAATATACGTTTTGAAATGTGAATCGCATCATTAAGGGCTTTTTGCATAAAAGTGTCGGTTCAGCTTTAATTTAAAGATAATAGACTGAGGATAGGCCTTATTGTGAACACTTTTAGGACCGTAGAAACGTTCTCAATAGCTATATGTTCTAGTCATGATATTGTAAAGTGAAAGATTCTTTTGTGATTTTGCGTTTTTATCCAACTCCTTTTGCAATGAAATTCGTACCACTGCCTTTTGATTTGCGGGATAGTATAAAAATTATTTACAAAAACTTATATTTGCAACGCTTTCTCGTCTTGTCCTTTCAAATATTTCAATTCAACTATCTTGACTCGACTGACCCACTGCCCACTGCAAATACTTTGCTTAAATACCAAATGTGCAATATTTGCTTATATAATGAAGAATGGCACGCTTTTGGAGTTTGATGTCTTCAAAAATTGGCTAATTTTTATGAAAACTTGAAGTACTAAATATGGGTTTTTCGCAACAATATGTATATTGTGGAGGCTTTTTCTTGAAGATCTTCAACTAAACGATAAATGGATGGAATAATTCTATCCGAAATATTACAATAACTGATAAAGAGTTTTCATATATTTTTGCAGTGGTAGCTTGTTGCTACCTCTCTCTAGTATTTCCATAATGAGCTTATTATTTTGCTACCCATCACTGAAGGATGAGTTTACAAAGTATATATATTCCTGATCGGCATCAAATTCTAAATCAATTCAAGCTTGTCCGTCTGTCCGTCTATGCAAAGTCTGTTATAAATATCCTCCTGGGCGCAAAATGAGAGCTACCGACTTGTAATTTGGCACAAACACTGGAAGTTCTTGCACGCAGTTCGGTATTGAAAATGGACCAAATCGGTCGAAGAAAGCGTCCACAGCATCACGTGAACTGAGAACACTTCTGTTCTTCAAAAGTAATGAAAAATTGGTTTTTTGCTTATTACTCATGAATTATAGCAAATAAATATACACATATTTGAACGCATATTCTATGTAGAATCTGTGCGCAAAAATGGAAAAAATTGACTACGCTTACCCATTATTATAGTGTATCAAAACTTAATTTTTTTTCAATACCTTTATAACGCGTAGAAACAAGCTTCAAAAACCCCGCAAAGTATATAAATACTTGGCCAGTTTCAAATTTGTAACGCAGCTACACATATCCGTCTCTTCGTCTGTCCATTTAGTTATT
Organism: Glossina fuscipes; assembly: GCF_014805625.2. Taxonomy (NCBI): domain Eukaryota; kingdom Metazoa; phylum Arthropoda; class Insecta; order Diptera; family Glossinidae; genus Glossina; species Glossina fuscipes. The sequence goes on along the minus strand of NW_023998433.1, from coordinate 2,469,218 downwards.
TGCGTAGCTGTGCGACATTTTGGGGAAACGTTCCCCCGTCAGTGATAATGAAGAATTGCAAAAGAATTTGGAAGTGACCCAAACTTGTCAAGTGACACGTACACAGCGCCCACATGCCTATCCAGACAAAAACTTTTATTTTGAAAGTAACAAAAATTAGCTGCATCCACCTTATATTATAAAGCATGAAAATTTTGTTTTTTTTACTTCTTTTGTCTATTTTAGGATAGGTGACGGGTATAAAAGATATAATTTTCTTACTTGTTTTTTTTTTTTTTTTTTTTGCAATGGTTTACCATAAGCACAACACATCAGTGTCATCGGTCATTTATATATCAAAATGATAAAAATTTTTTTTTTTTTTACATAATTACAATCGAAGAGAGAAAGAGATGATATAGATAGTAAAAATTTACCTTAACTGAAGCTGTCACCGTTGATGTTTCACTAAAATACAATTGCGGTCCAGTGGCTTTGCCACACCATGAGCCGCCAGTGAATGGACGTCCCAGTTCGCTAAGCTTTAAATGAAATGAATTGAAATTAAATTAAATAAGCGTCAAATGCATGCCATGCGTATGAATATATACAAATAAATGTTCAAAAAGGACGAGAATGCTGTACTGTGTCACATATGATAAAATGTATCACCGCAAATGATGAATAATTGAAGTAACTCCAAGAAGCAAAAAGTTTTAAACTCGCTACAATTTATAAATTAACACAAAAATTTAACCGAGACTTTCGTTAGAACTATACAATGCCTTTTCGCAAGATTGCTCCGAAGCATATCAGTTAAGGTTCAATTTTAACAAGAAAATTAGGAATCTTTTGTGTGTTTTCAACTTAGGCGTTGTGTGCGCAATAATCAACTCCCACAAAACTTCATTTCCTTATTTCGTTTTAAATATGGGTTTTGCATACTTTTGTTTCTTGCAGCACTTTGCATAAAATCACGTAAAGTTTAAAGATAGCTGCAACAGGTTAAGACTTGCATAATCCTAGTCATTATGAGGTTGCTTACCTATATTAATCTGACCGCACATAAGCTTCCTGAAGCCTTGGCAAAAACATTGACAAGCAAACGTCGCTGAATGCCGTTGCCGTCATCTCAGTGTACTGACCACAAAGTGTTATGAAATATTGTTAGTGTAAATTTATGAGGAAATTCAGTTTATAAAATCCGGGAAAAATTCAAACCTAGCAATTATGTGAAATGTTGAACATAATACGTAACCATCACGGCCTTTTTTCAGTTCAATATGCAGCAGTAATTTTACAGTATTATCCCTAACAGATTTACATAATATGGCTGAAAATCATTTTTTTAAATTCTTAACTGAATTCTCAGGGTCAAATTAATATAATCGGGATGAGATAAGCATAAATGAGCACAACAATATTCCTATATTTGTAGGGGAAAGGACACTGAGAATTCAGATTTTGTTTCAAGGGATTACAATAGTCTTTTGCGAGAGAGTCCGGAATGATATGAGCGACAGTTTCTTTTCCGATTTTCGATTTCCTTTTCGTGAAGAAATAGCAATTTACGATGAGGAGAGCATGAGCAAAACAAGCAAACCCACTATAATCGAGCAAAGCCGAATAGCTTAGACCACTTGACTTAATACAAGTCCGCTTTTATATTTGTGATCAAATACCAAATATTATACGTTGTGTCTATATAAATCATACCGATCTGCCGTGGTTCAAATTTAGCAAAATTAATTTCCCATTACTTTTTACTTGCTAAAAATTAAAGTTTGTTGTTATTGAAATGCTTACTTTTCACGAGTACCCTTATAGGTGTGTGGTACAAAAAATAGACGTACGTGATCCAAATTTTATAAAATTGATTTCTATGTCAAATTACCGTTATGAACCATTTCCTATTGTGAAATATTGAAAATTAGGCGCTTTTTCTATATAAAGGTTAGCGCTTTGTAAGAACGTTTGGAGAGGCAAGGGCTCGAAGCATCAATTCAAATTCAAATTTTTCACATCAATGCAGATAGCTGAAGTGCTGTTACCCAACGATTTTTGTGGAGAAATTTTGAAGATTACAAACCTTTTTCACATGTCGCAAAATAAAGCGTTATATCGGGAGTGATCTTCAGACTTTGGCTTTTATGTCGAATAATGAATTTACGCTTGCTAAATTATTTCAAATGTTTGCCTTCAGGACGATTTTAGAGTCAAATGTTAGCAAAGATCCAAATCACAATTTTTATATTCATCATAGTTGACATATAAATAAATAAATGAGTAAAGTGTACGTTAGCAATTTTTCTGAGTAATTTATTATTTACAAGTTGCTGCGGTTAAAAAAAAAAACGAAAACGAAAAACCATAAAAAACAGCAGTAAAGAACCGCCCGCACACATACATTACGTAAATACATATATATCCGTATAACAATGTGGTTGGACTGCTGTTATAAAGCAAGTCTACGTAGAGAATATGTATATAGGGTAACGGAATCTCAAGTGTGGTGATAAAGTAGGACTTTTTTTTTTATTTATTAATCATGTAAATGTGTTGGTATATGTTATGCTCAGCTGTGTATATACCTAGTTATATATGCATGCATATGCATGCAAATTATTAACATTCATATCATCAGCATTACGGTCAATATTGTCAGTGTCATGCATTGAGGTTATTTCAACAGTTTTATCATATTTTTTGCTTTTGCTTTTTTTAATTTAAATAAATATTTAATTACTAGCGTGTGATATATATTTATATATATATATATATATATATATATATATATATATAGAGGGGGAGAAATAGGAAAACGTAAACGTATAAAAATTATTCATAAATATTTCATTTATTTTTAATTTCATTTGAAACTCTTCATTTTTCTAAAATAAATAGAAAAAAAATTTGAAAAAATTGCTTCTACTTTTTTTCTTCTCTTCTATTTATTTGTTCAGAGAAAAATTAATATTTTAATGACTCTTTGTGAACACGAAAGTAAAAATGAAAATCATATTTTAAAAATCATTTTTTGTAATTTTTAACAAATTTGTTTTTTTACTTAGAGTGTAACAAAAACAATAATAATAATAATAATATGAACGAGAAGAGTAGTTATGGCGGAATATGAACTAAACATGTTTATATGTGAATGCAGTTTAGCAAACAAATGCTTATATGAGTGAACATGTATATATGTGCTTGAATGTGCGCGCAAGTTGACTTGTGAATTTTTGCATTTGTATACAATTTTCAGTTATCGTTATATGTCTCAATTTATGTGCATATATATACATTTAAACAATAGACTAAATATACATATATTTATATATAAGTATCTCAATATCCTGTTAATTTCTCCACAATACAACAATAATTATAAAGTCAAGTTTATCTTTGCAATTTTGCTAATCATGTATGTACAGGCGCGAATAAAATGTGCATGAATTCTGCCGTGAAGTACTGCAATTGGCAACACCTGCAAATTCATTTCAAAAATCAATATCAATTTTCAGCAAAACTCCGGTCATAATAAGTTAACTATTGGCTCTGTGATGGAGTATTGATGAATTTTTCTTTACCAAAACAAGATAAAATTTAAGATATCTTGTTCAAGACATTATAGGTCGTTAGGTACGACTTTTCCTAATTAATTGGACAGTTGGACAATAATTTGTTTTATAAAGCTGTCATCATGAAAATGTAAACTTTGCTAAGCCAGGCTATGTATCGTGAACATAAGCAAGTAGTAAACAAAAACAAAATATTTGATGAACATCGCGGTTGAAGTAGCATATAATAATACAATAACGTCGCCGTATTTATTTAAATATTCGATTTACTTGCATCAACATTCCTTGACTTCTAAATTAACGCCGTTTTGCTATAACAACTAAAAAACATTAGTCGTTTCCATCACATTGATTCTCTGAGGCGTTTTTTTTTTTTTTTTTTTTTTGCGTTAGACATGACTCTTCAAAGAGTAATTTCTTCACATATTGGTGCAGTGCCCTACACACAGCTCGTTCTCCATGTCAAAATTGATACTCTTAAAATGGCGGAATTGCATACTGTCCAAGAATGATGACCATATGTTTCCAATTACAATAGGCGACTATTAACAACATTTTAATCGCAGTTAGTTCGGTATTTTCATTGTTTAAAAAACTATGCCCCTTACAGCTCAACGAACCGATATATACTGACTGTGGCATAAAGTCTTCAGTTGATCCATATTTATCGCTGCAATATCGAATATGATATATCATTAGGTGTAACCCCGCTTGGAAATCTATAAAACTTAAGATTACTTTAAATATTTGGAGAAACTGATTGCGAATTGAAGACAACATTTCTGTGCAAATAGGTACATCCACGTAAAGGTCATAAACACGTAATTTGCTTTGAAGAATTCAGTCGTAAAGTAAAGGAGAAAAATTTTCTCACCGGCCTACTAGGCTGCGTACTAAAGAGGAAAATGAATTTGTACCACTCCAGGTAATAGAAAGAGCCCATGCAGAGAATCTCGGAGGCGTCTTATAACTAATACATAAAATACTCACGAACTCTTCCAAAGAAAACTTATGACCTATAAGGTTAGCAATGGCTTTTTCTCTCTCACCAGATCCAAACATGTGCGGTATATTCAATTATTATTATTACTATTTATATCGAGTGAACTAAAGCGTCGTCTACTCTTCTCGGCTTTAAAGGTTCACAGAGAACGGACTTAAGTTCGACATTGACAAATTGATTATCTTAAAATATTTACAGCGTCTTTGAATTGTATAATATGAACAAGTAAAAACCTTATAGCCTGCCTAGAGTTATTCATACAACGTCTTTTCAAAGCAAGGCATTGTGGGAAGCGTTCGAAAAAGTTATCCAATCTCAACTATTTTTCATAGAGTTCGTTCATGGGCACAAACACGTCGGGATTATGTCTCAAGACTACGGCCTTTAGGTGGAACACAAGAACAAGAAGAAGACAAATAAACAAGATTAAATCGATATGTATAATAAGAGATGGGTCTTTCTCTAGTCTTTTTTGTGAGAGGATCGCCTTTCGATCCGTTCCTCTGCGTTTGTTTTAGAAGTGAATATTAATCTAGAAACTTCTTTCAAAATATGAATGTTGTTTTTTTTTTCCTCTCTCCAAACTAAGTTCTTCTAGAATCAGGAACAATTAAGAAAGTTTAATTTGGAGAGAATTCCGCATATATGTTATGTTCGGCACCTTAAGTGAATGTATAAATTTATTCAAGTGCTTATGGAGTTGTGTTATTTGGCATAAAAATATAATTTGAAATTTCATATAACACATGCAGCAGGTTTTGTTGCGTTTCTGCTCCACCTTACGACCATCGTATACGTCGTACATCATTGCAATTTAAGTTAGTGATCGTTGTTAAAAGATTCTATCCAAACTAAAATATTAATGCGTTCATTTATGAACATTTATATTTGTAGACATACTTGAAAACAATCTCATAGCAAGTCAGCAAAAGTAGGGACACGTGTAAGCGTTGCATGGGTCACGTGTATGAATTTTTGTCAAAAAGGCGAGCATTGCGATCGCAGATGATGAGTACTAAAGTGTTCGCTTTAAACCCATACGTAGTATCTCTTCCTTTTTTTTTTTTTGTTCTGCATAAACTTACTGTATGTGTATATTATGGCTGAAATATCAATAAATAAACAACGACAGCGACAACGGGAACAGCAGTAATAATAGCAATAACGACAAAAACCAATCATAACCATGGATTTGTATTTTAAATTATTATATTTAAAAATCGTCACATATCCAACGCATGCTTATATATGCATATCCGCATATATGGCTAAATGTTTGTGTATATGTTTATGCGTATGCTTTTGTTATAGTGTGTTTATGGTGTCATATGCAAATAAACCATTGTTTCGTTATATGATTTTTCGTACATTTAATTATATTTGTTTTTGCTGATTTTATTGAAATAATAGCAGAAATTTTTAATTGGTTTTATCCTACAACATTAGTTAAAATAAAACAAAAAAATGTTATTCAGCAAACAACAATAAGTTAGAACTTTGATTATCGTTTGATGTTAGCTTTATTTTCGGATGTGACAAATAAATAAAAATTTATTGAATATTGCAATAATAGTGAATAAAATCAACAAAGAGGGAAAAAGTTCAAATCGATAGCTATTATGATTTAAAAGTTATGGAAATAAAGTTTTATTTTTGCCCTATCCAGAGGTATCTTGGCGCTCAACACATTTTCAGGTGCAAGCTGTGATAATAAGTTAAGAGCAAGGTTTCAACTTTTAATTTAATAACCAAGGAAACATACAAACATGCAAACTAGACAGATGAAGGAGCAAACTTTGCTTAATCAACTTAATATATCGCCCTATATAAGAGTATATGTAACTTCTTTATGGTTCTATTACCCACAGTCGCGAATACAACATTCGTTTTTAATTCAAATTATCTTAAGTATGCGATTTTAAACGTATCGATTGGAGATGTCTCAATTATTTCAATTACTTCAAGAAGTTATCGCGTTTTTTCTGTGAAGTATCTAGGATGTGTGACTCATAGCAAATCAAATCGGTACTCATTTAATGTAAATGACTTTTAACTCTTTATATTAACTTGTAGGTTATCACGAATTCGAAAAATAACTCATTTTATATTACAATTTTATTTCGAGGACAATTGCCGTGTATGCTGTTTAAGGGAAGCGTACACCATCAAAAGCGAACAATATAGTTCAGCTTCGTTCGTTTCGGGAGTTTTGGCGGTGGGTGATAAATCATAGTCTACAAAAAAGTCGACGATATTTTAATGCAGTCATAAGGGAACCGCTACGCAAACGTTCTTAACATCGCCAAACATCCAAATATCCATAAAAAAATTTGGATCACTTTTACGATAGAAATTAAGATGTTTTCAGTCCGATACTCGGCGTAATACAACTTTTCGCCGTAAAATATTAATTGGGTCCGTTTTCTAAGAAAGAAAACGATTGATTTCTACGCAACTTTGTAAGTTATCTCATTAAAGAATATACGGCATAGTTTAAATGGATGCAATTCTGGGTAAAAAAAGAAACGAGTTGCGGGAAATTTCACGACAATGCTGCTTAAAAGTGCATGCGTTACGATATCCAAAAGCCAAATAGCTATAAAGTAGAATAGACGAACCGTTAACATCGTCCATGAAGTTAAATGTCTACGACGGAGTCAATTAGAGTCTGGGGTGGAGCGTGTGGCCTATTATGATTTATCATAATAAAATGAAATCACTTCGGTATAGTGATAGAAGGAACTTTCTCCTACTAAAATGAACACCGATTCTTTCCCTATTCGTTTGTTTAGTCATCTGTGGATAGATTTCTTCGAGTAGCATTGTTTACAATGTACTTGCTTAATTACTTGCTTAACCTTGACAAGCAAATTTGTAAGGTACGTCAATATTTCGAAAAATTGTTTTTCAAACACTTTCAAAGTAAAAGAAAAACTTAAATAGCTCATAGAAGCCATTAAATCAATTGAACAGGTAGTATAGTTAACTGATGGCTTAAATTGTTTTATCCAAGCATTATTTATTTGTCTGCGTTAAAGTATAACACATACACCTTCCTAATTAATATTTATTATGATAAGGATTGTTGTATAATTATTATTGTTTTATTTCATTTATTTATTTATTTATTTATTTATTTATTTATTTTTTTTTTTGTAGATGTCTCTATGCACACGTATTAGCTGCAACGATTTCATTTGAAATATTTTATAATAAATTTATGTCAACATCATAAACAAGAAAATTTTTAGCTGTATATCGTTAAGTACGTAATATTCTTATGCGAGCAGTAAGTCTTAAGCTTGATATCGTAAATATTTTTCGCTTCATTGATATTGAGTGCTAATACACGCACAAAAAGTAGGAATGAAAAAGAGACGGAACAGAGACGAAGATGGGTAACCAAATGCATGCATGGCCTTACAAAATTTTTTGCAATACAACAACTTATGCACGTAAGCATGTTGATACTTAGTAAATTGGTTGGTATGCCAACCATTTCGTTCGTTATGTTTCATGTGGTTTTGCCAATTTGTTAGTTATGTAACCAAACAAAAAAAAAAAAAAAACATTTATTAAAATATGTATAGAAAAAGTCTCCTTTAGTTTTGCATATAAAAATGGCTGGCAAAAAAAGTAATGAGAGATTGTTTTTCATATTTTTTTTACATTTTTCCATTATTCAAAATGAATTCTGCTTAAATGCCAGATAGTTTGGCGGAACTTTACGAAACAGGTTGCATTGGCATGAGGCAAGGTCCGATATGTACATTTCGCAAAAACATTCGTAACACCCACAAATAAGCTTCAGCGACTTTTTAAAGCGTATAATGTTCATTATTAGTTTAAATTGTAAATCGATATGAGCATGTCTGTCCGCAAACCTACAAAAATTGATTTATGAACTTAAAAAACAAAAAATCCCATTATGTGTTAACGAAAATTAAGGGGAAAAATACGTGAACTTTAAGAACGAGGTACTGTTAAGAAATGGGAATATTACTCTAAGCAAAGTAAAAGCAGATTTTGATATCCGGCATAGTTGTCGCTCATTTAACGACTGTTAGTATCCGAAATAATTTACATAAAACATATTTTGCGTTTAAAATTTCATTCGCCGCTGTCGTCTATTACGTGAATACAATAGATTTAATATATCAATATATTCTGCGTACGCATATCGAAACAATGTCAACTTTTATGGCGGAAGTCCCATATGTCATGTCACCTTTGAAAGTGCACGACGCAGGTATCGCAACCGGGAGGATCAAGCTACTGCAATCCAAAAGGCGGTGGATGGTGTCATGAGAAAACCACAACGCCGCGTTTTTGACTTTTTTCGTTTTCTAAAGGATTCATAACCCTTTTATTCTGAATTTCTAAATTGGACTGAGATTATTGAATGAAAACAGAGAGATAACGATAATCGTCTACAAATCTTACACTAATATATATATATATATATATATACATATATAGGAATGGCGGAAGCTGGGTGCATAAACATTGCGGAATTTGTTTCTACATCTGCATGCATGCTTGGACAAGGGTTTAGAGACCTTAATATTTTAATTTAATTTAGTAAACATTTTTTTTTGATTGTAATTTACTACAATAAATAGAAAGAGGATATACTTCCCTGGATAAAGAAAGTGAACGTTGCCTCAAAATATATGATTAATAAAAATCCAAAGCAGCTTTCAAGTCCTTATATAAACTAATTTAGTTAGAGACTTATCCAGTGCGGATAAAAAAAATAGTCGCAAGTCTCTGCTTCTTTATAATCACTTTTAAAATATATTTATAGCTAGCAGTGTGATACTGCTGTACGTATACGACAATTTTCCCTCTTCTTTTTTTCTTCTTTAATCTGCCTTTTCATCGCGTGTGTTTGCGTGAGAATAGTTGCGAGTAAAAGTTTTTTTGTAACATCAGAACGTTTTATAGCTGGCACTTTCTTAGTCAATGCGGCAACCATGCCGCACTGCTAACAACGCGATTGCAATTTGTAGCACCAAGAATCACCATACCACGAGCGAACGGAAAAAACCTCATTTGTGCAACAATTTCCCTTAAGCGTAAACCTACGCCATTTATTTTTTATTTCTTTTTTTAGTTTTCGCTCGGCGTCATCAACTTTTGTTATCAAGTTTGCTTTGCTTTTATAAATATATTATTATCTATATACATATATTATTATATATACAATAGCATATATATATATATATATATATATATATATTGGTTGTAGTAGATTTTTTTTTCAAATTTTTTTTTACAATTTTTATTTATTTACAATGTTCTTGGTTTTTATACAACCATCACCACTAAAGCATAAAAGGAAATTAGTTTTGCCAATCAGGTTGTAACATTTATAAAGTTTACATACGTGGTAGGCTAAAATAATAGATTAAGTTTAATAAGGAACAAGGTCTTAATTAACTATAAATGCCACTGTACGGCATGAATGTATGACATTTTACAATTCTAAACTCTTGCTTATTTTGTAATATTTTCCATAAATTGAAAGTCTCGGGAGGGTGTAAAATCTAGTACTATTTGTTTTTTATTTTTCAGAGTACATGTAAGAAGACAAGCTCAAGCGCTGCGTAGACTGAAATAACTTCCAAAATAAACGGCCGAAAAAGTTTAAAAATTTCAAGTCTTTAACAAAGCTACCTTCTAATCTGTTGTAAAAAAAAGGAGACAACATGCCCACAATTACGGCAAAGGCAAACAAATTATTAGTGCTTATCGCAGATGGTGAGTGCTTGAGATTCGCCTGAAGACTCATTTAATTTTTTCAATTGGTTTTTTACAAGCTGGCTTCAAATTAAATCAATAATAAAACTAAATCGACTTAACCTAAATACATAAAAGAGTTTTATACTTATACATATAAACACATCCACGCCGATATGCACACATACACGTTTACGAACAGATGTACATGATGTACATGTACATGCACCTACCCTCAACCATATGAGTGTTTGTGTTTTGAATTTGTGGGAAATTCTTTTTGATTTTGTGTAAACACAGTTGAAAAAAAAAAAAAAAAAATTGGGAAAAATATTTGATATACAAAAAAGATTTATGAAAATTGATTGGCTTATTGAGCAAAAATGCGCAAAAATAAAGCAAAAAAGCGGAAAGCAAAAAATGTTGCAAACATTTCAATTATTGCCGTCCCATGCCTTTCGTATATATGGGCGCTTAATACCAGTGCGTCATGTGCATAGCATACCGGTTCTATATTATAGGTATAAAGGATTTTCGTAGTATTTAAAAAAAATAAACAAAAAAATAAAATGAAGTTAAAATCTTAGTCAAGTTGAAAACTATTTCACAACTGCAATTAATATTATGTAAAGAGTAATTTACTTTTTCTGTTTTCATACTGAAATTATAGTCAAGAGGGTTTTGCTCCAGTTTTCAATTTAAGCTATATTCAGATATAATTTAAATTAATTGATTTTGAACATATAATGTAATAAGACGACGATATAAGTTCGGAAGATTAGCAGGCATATGTAAATTTTAAACAAAATATTAGTCGCTTGCAAAGCTATTGACCAGCGAGATATTGGTGGAAGTGGTAAAGTAATCTGAAGTATCCATGTACATAACGGTTAAATTCGACGATTTTGACCTTTCTTTACAATAAAATGACAGTTTTCCGTTCAGTACTATCGAGTTATTCGAGTTATTCAGTGAATGCAGACGCTAATCATGGAACGCTTATAGTTACATTTTCAACACTAATTACTTTTATTGTTTGATTTGGAGAAACCTGATGCCGAAGCCCATTGAACACTTTTAGAAGCTTATGGTGATGTTATTCCATTATATCCCCATTGTCGATTTTGGTTACAACGACTTAAAAGTCGGTTGTTTTAATGTCAACGACAAAGAACGGCCTGAACAATCATGAAATTCGAAGGCAATGAATTGCAAGACTTATTGGATGAAAAACCAGCTCAAACGCTCAAGGAACTTACGAACATTTTAGCAGTTTTTTAATCAACCATTTCTAAACGTTTCATCCAATAGGAACAATCCAAAGGAGAGAAAATGGACATCGTATGAATTGACTGAAAATTTCATTTCACGTTCCAAGAGTTGTCAAAAATACACCGTTGCAGCTTTAATAAGAACTTCTTCCGCCGCCCGTGTACTCACGGGACATAGCGCCTTCTGATTACCGCCCGTTCAGATCGATGCCTTGGCTGACACGCCGTTTTGAGATGCTGAAGGCGTGCGAAAATGAATCGGTGACTCGATCGCTCCCAAACTAATCTTGCCTGTTGCTAGAAAAATGGGAAAAAGTTGTGGAAAATGATGGAATACTTCATTAATATGTATTGTACGGATTTTTCCCAAAAAATGCCTTTTTCAAGTAAAAAAATGGCCAAAATAAATGCAAGCAATTATATTGAAATTATAAATCAAACGCTGGTAGTGAAACATATAAAAATAACCAAAACAAAAAGCAGAGATTCATTTAAGAGGTTCAGCTTAATGAATTTTCAATTTTGTAATTCAATTTATACGCTGGCCGTGCCACAAGCTTGAATGTTGGGTTAAAATCAATTAGCATTGATAAGAAATAAATGTATATAACTTGTTTGAAAAGCCATTTATAACTTGTATATAGGCTTGTTTTGCTCAAATTATTTCGGTTTGTGATCATAGTAGGCGGTACGTTCAAGGCGTACGGGCGATTCGTCTGGCTTGCATTTTCGCCTTTGTCAAAGAAAAACTGTAAAATGTACCGAATTTTCTCTTTGTTCACTTCCATTTTTAACACGGTGTAACTCACAACTGAATGCACCAAACAAAAAACAGCAAAAGATTTTTTTTTACTGCGAAATGTCACCTTTCCAACGAGCATAAATCTGAAATTGTTTGATCGGTACGTTATGAGAAATCTATCAGTGCAGCCATCTACCGAAAAAATAATGGATTTCTTTTTCCCCAAGCTAATATTTAGAGAACATTTGCCTGATTTGCAAAAAAAAAAATCCTAATCCCAAAATGTCGTCAATATGAAGAGTGGAATTAACTTGGCGCAGTCTTTCTTCGCGAAAACAATATCAAAATTTTAAAAACTTTACATCACAATTCAAATTCAAGTGTCGATGGACAAATAAATACATTAAAATGAAGATGACAATGAGGGATTTAAAATTTCGAAATATTGCTACAATGCAATATAATCATTCGAGTTGCGCATACGTCCTAAGGTGCATACATATTGTGGCATCAAATAAAACTCAATAGTTCTCTCAATAGTACGTGAAAAACAACAAATGATACAAATATATATATATATATATATATAGATATGATATATATATAGATATAATTAAAATAATGATCCAAAAGTTTTCAAGGAACGCAAAAATTGAACTTTTTTCTCTATATAAGGGATATAGTACTTAGCAACGGACTGACAGTATTTGTTTCTTATAAATGAGTAAATGTTTGTTTTCAATTAAAACAAATAAAATGAATTAAGCTTTCAAGATTAATAACTGTTCGTTTTGGAAATAAAAAAAAATAATATATGCATCCATGATGCGATGCAGTGATTATGTCACTCAATCCGTTACGTATACATGTGTTATTTCTTTCTTTCTCGTTCGCTGGCATATGGCAGGGAGACATTAAGGCCACGTAAATATATGCTCATGAGACATGCAACTACAAATATTGGAAATGTCACTGTATTTTTTGTGAATATTTCTTAAAAAAAAAAGAAATAAAGAGTGAAATAAAAAAAAAAAAAACAAATATGAAAATAAAAATTGGTAGGTTTAGCATATATATATAAGTATTCATATGTTGGTTTAAGCATGTTTGCCCCATATGTGCATAAGTATACGAAAGATAGAATGAATAAATGAATGAATGACTGATTGCATGAATGATTGTGTATGAAATGAGCGAACGAACGAAAGAACGAATTATTCTGTATCAGGACTACCACTGTCACCATCATTGCCAACACATAGGGAATTATAAATCCATATAATGTAATATTCAAACATACATCATGGCTTAATGAATATAGGTTAAAATATAACTGTATGTGATTATATGTTTATATATATATATATATATATATGTTTATATGTATATGTATATATATATATATATATGTTCATATGTATATGTATATGTATATTTATATGTATATGTATATATATGTATGTGCAAATATATATATATATATATATATATATATATATGTGAGTACGTGCAAATTTCCAGGCATAGAGAGAGATGTGTGTAGGTTAGTGATTCCATTAATATATGTTGGTATCTCCGACTATGTGTTTCTGTGCATTTGTTTGAATAAATAGAAAACATATCTTCTCCCATTACTGTTAGACACAATCGTCACACAGATATATTTGTATCTGTATCTATATATCTGCTTCTAAATGTGAGTATATGAACGCTTGTATATACACACGCTATGCTATGCATGGTTGCTGGTGGTGTCCGTGTTTGTTATTGTTTGCTGTGCCATTGCTGTAAATTATTTCAATATGAATGCGGAAGTTGTCGTTATGATTTATTAGGATATAAAGATTTTACATTCCCCCCTTCTCTTTATATATGTGTATATATATATATATATATAGGTATGTACATTTTTAGACAAACATCATACACGCGCGTGTAAACATAAATAATATGCAAATAGTAGGTGGATAAAGAGAAATATGAATAGGAGAGTGTGGTTGTATGAGTGTGAATGTGAGGATGTGTGTAAATTTTTTAAATCCATGATTTGAAAATTGTTTTCATTTTATTTATTTATTTTTTCTTTCTATTTTGCATGCAACGATATTTTTTTATTAACTGATTCAGTTGACGGACTTGTATTAATTTTTTCCACTCACACACTTATATTGTGTTCTAACAACGACTTTATCTGTTTTATTATCCGTATTTGATAAACGTAATTACATCTGTCGGTATGTTTGTAGATATTCTCGATGTATTTATAATATTGCTGTCGTGTTGAGGTAACTCTTATGTATATGTTTTTTGGTTATGTTGTTGACATATCAACACATAATTATGTTGGTTGTCGGGTTTTCTCTTTTTTTTTTTGTATTATGTTCTCTTTTTTCTTTTTTCATATACACAATTTATGTTGTCAAATGTATCCATATGTCTACTTTTACCCATAAATTCTTCTGATAAGGTTGATAACGATGATGAGGACAAGGATGGGGTTGATGATGATGATGATGATGGATTGTAAAGTCGGTCAAAACCGTACACCAGCTACTCGTACGTACGTCTGTCGTATACATGTCGCCAACGCCGCTACCCTTGCTACCAGTTTGTTTGTATAAAATGCATTTAATACATTTTCTGATAATAAATTATGTTTATATAGGTCTTTTGTAACCGCACAAAACTCCATCAACAACATATCATGTTCCCCTAGGTACAACGATTTTTACATTATAAGTATAAATATATATATAGTACAAAAAGTGCTCCAGCATTAAATTAAAACATTTCCTAGCTAATGGAAAAATATGTTAGTTGATTACAGTTAATCAGTTACAAAATAAAACATAGAAGTAAAATTAATGATCACAAATTATTGGCAAATAACTTAAGCGATATAAATAACACTAAAATATACTGTGCGCACGTTCGCAATTAATTTGATTTGTTTATTTATTTCTAGTAAATGATAAATATAGAAATATCTAAACATATATTCTAAATATTTAAGATAATGTACAACATGACACGAACTAAGTTAAATCCCAAGCACGATCTATTTGTTCATTTATTGTTTCTGTACTCTGTAAGTAAATTTACAAAGTATGAATTTTAAAGGCTGCCGGCTAACTTAGATTATATGCTTGTCTGTATTGCAAACTATACCGCAATTGAGATTTAAACGCACCCCTATTTAGTTGTTAGTCGCGATCCTTTGTCTACTCGGCTGCTTATGCGGTAGAACAGGAATTATCTATCCTTAACTTTCAATAGACATCTAAGTCATGCTGAATACATTCTACGAAGGAATTAGCCGAAATTTTTATATTCAAGAAAAACGATTTATTCGTCAAAATTTAGTTTTGTCGTCTGGCTCACCGCTTGCAATACAATCACATCAATGCTTGATACAATAATTCACACATTTTTCGTAGACTCCTTAGAATGTGTTGATCCATGGGCATTATGACTTTATTTGTTCCAGGAGGTTGAACCGCTTTCGATGAAATAAAGTAAAGTAAACGAGCCAATTAACAGATCGACAAAGCAAAGTTACATATTCGAAATAGGTGTATTAGAATTGCAAAATTTTAGAAGACGCAACGTGAGCTTTCATCGGTCGAAAAACGCCTCTTTTTCCATTTTAACAGATTTTGAGAAATGAAGAAGAGAAAGAGATAGAGAAGCGGTTGTAGCGTAATGGGTATGTGTACAATTGGTAAATGTTATGCTTTCACCGACTGAGTACTCGGTGTAATTACGACTAAAGTAAACTTTACCGCATTCAGATACGAATCCCCGAAAGCAGACTTGGTAGTCACGAATCATACCTACTCGGTTATTCATGAGGATTCCGAAGGTAACGGGATGCGTAATATGCAAATGTGGTAACGAAATGAAGCAGACTGAGTCGGTAGCAACAAAAGCGAAATTTCTCCTTTTTTTAAATATAAGAAATAATTCTTAAACCATTTAATAAATGTTTAAGCCAACTGTAAGAATCTTCATGTTTTGTATCAAGTCGAATTGGCAGTTGCGATTTCAACAGGTGTTCACAAGCGAGAGACAAGCCAAATAAATATTGAGAAGCGTTTTTAGGTCAATTTTTCTCTCGTTGTTGATGAACGGCACATATTTTCAACTTGCAGATATCGAAAACATTACGCATTTTTTTTTTGGCCCATACAAGTATAACACGTAGCGCTAATTTACATGTTACCATAGGCTATATATGCGAAAGATTTCTTTAAAAAATATGTTCAATAAAGCCCCATTATTTTTATTTCAAGTCTATAACTTTCTGTGCATAAGCCATCGTTTGAATTATACATTTGTCTACTTTTCTATGTTACTTGTCCTTTATATTTATGTTTGTTTTTATTTTTTATATTTTTTATTAAACATGTGTCTGTCTGTATGGCTTTATATGTTTACGAATGTATATGCTCATATAACGTAAAATATTTCAAAGATATTTTTCATTTGATTTCGACATTCTTGTCTATCTTTCCCTCACCTTAGCAGGCCGTGCTTACCACAATACTTTGTTGGCCTCAATTTATCTACTGGCCTGTATTCAGTATCGATTTCCTTTGTGAAACTAACATAAAATAAAAAATTCAAGTAAACCATTAACCGAAAAAATTCAATCAATTGTATGTTGCTTTAGACATCTCAACTATTGTATTCAACGAACGAATGCACGGTTGCACGTACATATATAGGAGGGAGTGCGTTGGTGCATAGATGCTTAAGTGGATGTATCTCTGAGTGCATTTCAATTGTAAATTGCGAACGTTAACTGATATGAATTTTTTTTTTTTTATGGACTACTCAAAACTATATTCATATGTACATCTAAATATTTATAGTATGTTCAAAATTCTAGATAAATGTTATATATATCGTAGATGTTCGTACATTATGTATATTGATATTGTATACGAAGTAAAGTTAGCAATTAGGTTTTTGAGGAATGTTTTTATTGCAAGCAAACAAGTGAAGGCAAGGATTCAATAGTCGCTTATCGTAAAAGGTTTCCTTTTGAGAAGAAGATAAAATACATTTTTATTGCGTACCCTTTGTGTGTATGTGTGTGTGTGTGTTATGCTTTGCGAGCTGCAGGTAGAAAATCTTCAAGAAATGCTGCTGGTTCTTAGTAGCAGCAAGCACGATTCGCCATCCATGGCGCCTACGTACTAAAAACTACCCCCACACGCTTCCTCAACTACTCTTGCCCGCTGGACTACCTTTAGGTATTAGTTCACGGAGGCTGGTTGTCGTTAGCACGCTTCCTATGGTGGGACCTCAGTGGAATACACTATTGGCTTCCACCCCTCTACTCTCCACCTGGTGTCTTTCAAGCCGCCGTTGTTCTTTGAGCACTCTGCTTACAAAGTCTCCAGGCCTTGTTGCTGACAGTTAACCCCTCAAACACTTTACTTGGCTCTATTTAGGGTTTGCCATTCTCGAAACTTCTGCAACGAAAGATGCTTTGCTCTGCGTCTTCCTTCCTTTCCGAGCATGCCGGGCAATTTGGCCAGTTGTCGTGCCCGAACCTGAACAATTACTTTCAAAAACAGCCATGGCCAGTTAGGAAATGAGTGAGGTAGTAATTTACCCCACCGTGTGGTCTTTCGATCCATTGCATTATGTTTGGGATAAGAACTAACGTCCACTTTCCTTCCGGTTTTCTTTCCCAACGCGATTGCCAAGTCCTCATCGACGCTAGCCGCTCTTCTTCTTTGATGGCCTCTTGGGAGGGGCGTTGAAGCGGCGCCTTTTATGGATGCGCCTCATTTCGTCCGCCAAGATATCGATTGGCATGGCGTCAAGCAATCACAAGGACAGCATACTCCGACACTGTCCGGATTCGCTTATCTGCTTTAGCGCGCTAAGACGATATATTGCTGCCAACTTTCGCCACTGCCTTCACTTTGAGTGCACCGGCCCAAACTAGGCTTCCATACATTATGACCTAAGTTATCACCGTGGCTATTACTTTTCGAGTGGTGAGTTTCGGGCCTCCAATATTTGGCATAATTCTCGCCAACGACGCCTGGATGCCGGCAGTTGCTTAAAGTTGAGTCGATGGTCGAACATAGCTCCAAGGTATTTCTGGGCAGGAGATGACTGCACCGTGCGTTGCCCCACTCGTATGGAGTATGTTTCCACGCGTTCCTGGCTGTTTATTAGTACCGCCGCAATTTAATGCTCTGATACCTCCAGCCCGATCTCTTCTATATCATCGGCAAAGCTGATAATCGTTACCCAGGCAGAAAGGTTAAGCTCCAAAACATCGTTGAACATTATGGACCACAAGAGAGGACCAAGAACTGATCCCTATTGGACACCCGCCACTCTCATATACTAACGTGCGGTTCGAATGGCAGCATGTTATTATCTCCAGTATGTACTTTGGAACCTGCATTCTTATGAGCGCGTTACGAATAATCCCCCAGTCCGCCGAATTGAAGGCGTTTTTCACGTCTACGATAACGACGGCACAGTACTTTTTATCACCGCCCCTCCATCGGTCTCTGACTACAGCGTCTGAGGAAAGCGCCACAACATGGTTTATGGCATTATATAGTAGATCGCACTCTTCTCAATCCGTACTGGTTATCCGAGAGAGCACGTCTTTCTTCGATCACGACTAACAGGCATTCGTATACGATCCGCTCAAATACATTGCCCATTGTATCTAAAAAGCAGATGGATCGGTATGACGATGGCTCGTTCGCTGGCTTATTAGCTTTTGGAATGAGGACCAACCTTTGGACTTTCCGTTCATCTGAGAATATCCTTTCTTCCAGACACCTTTGCAGTATCGCAATAAAGACGTTTGGCCTCCTCCGTATCGCTGCTTTTAAGGCCTTCTTTGGGACTTCATCCAGGCCAGTAGTTTTTATGTCCACAATACTTTTGCAGGCACTCAAAAGTACATCGTCAGTAATTGCTGGTATTGTTTCATCTTCTCTGCCGTGGAAGTCTACCAAAACGTACAGCGGCCTCTACGGGATGTGTGTTGCTACTATTGGTCGGAGCGTGGGCGGACTTGCGGCGTTCCCTGTCCTTCGACTTTTTTCAGGACGACTTTATATGCCGTTCCCCACGAATTGACATCGGCATCCTGGCATATTCCATCAAAGCTTCTCTTTTTGCTAGCCCTTATGTCTTTCTTTAAGTCACTGAGCAAGTTTCTGAAGAGTGCAAGCAGTTCATTAAAGTTTGCCCTTCACCTCGAGCGTTTGTGTGAGTATGTGTGTGTGCATCCACAATAATAACAGCACTAATAGAGAGATTTGAATAGTAAGGGCCTACAAAACTATTTTCAAAATAGAAGAAAGTATGTGCCGTGAAAACTTTTTCATACCTCAGTTAAGGTAGCAGAAGTAGCTCCGTTCCATTAGTTTTCTACAATGTCACATATTCATTTGTTTATCTTTCATCTAATTACATTATAAAATAACTTTTTATATAGTATGCTGCATATAAATTAAGGATATTATGCTGCATAGACCTGGAATATATTTTAGCTAAACAGCAAAGTAAAATCGATAGGTTAACGTGCCTTATGCAATACCTCAAAGATGGCGTGGAAGGTTGCGTAGACGCCATTAAACACATGGGTAAAGACAGAATATTCCAATAATATAATTTGTGTTAATTAGAAAAAATGTCTTCAATGACTTACATAACATTTTTAGTGTATTTTATTATCCCGTTTGACGAATGTACGCATGTGTTTTATAGAGTACCTACGACTGCAAATACAAAGTTTCAAATGCTCTTGCTTCGTAAGAATTTGACACAATGCCATTGAAGAAATATTTAATAGAATTTTTGATTATAGCAAGCGGTCAAAGTGCTGATGATTTCACAGCGCCACTAGTATATGATTAACAGAATCTTCAAAATTCCGAAAGATACACACTGCGTTTTATTCTAAAAGTAATGTTGAGTTCTTCCGTCATTGGTACTCACACTTCTATTTTGAAAATAATCGCGATCGTTCTGTTTAATTTTCTCCGGCATTGCACTATTGCTTAAATATCTTTACATCTGGGATAGAGAGCATTGTGACAAGAATTTTGAAACACTTACGAATCTCATAGGAATACGTTGCAAAAATCGCGTAGATTATTGCGTTCTTCTAAAACCCTTTTTCGAAATTCAAGTAAAGTATAACATAAATCGCACTTTGTAATCGTTAAATGCCAGCAGAAGCCAATTAAGACGTTTATCAAAATTATTATGACAAGTCTCCCCTTTTCCTTCTCGCCTACACTACACATTCCATACAAGAATTTTATGACTTTGCGACTCGTTTTTCTCTATTCGGAAGTATTAAAGTGAAAAATGTTCTTCTAAATTTCCGGGTGCCTTAAATATGGGACGCCTTAACTCTTGTCAAACGTAGACACAAGAGATAGCAACTGTAACAAGTGCGGAATAGTTTCCGAGCCAAATTATTGTCTTATTAGAAGGTTGCATTCATTTTGATAGCTTTTTTTTGGAAACAGGCTTTTATTGGGAAAAATTTGGTTCAATGTACATTAGTCAAAATATTTTCCATCATTTTTTACAACTTTTTCCTATTTATCGCGTTGGGAGAAAATATTAGTTTGGCAGCGATCGAATCATCGAACCATTTTCGCACTTCTTTAGTTTTGTAAAACTGCGTTTCAGTCAAGCAATACTGCACAAACAAATCAGAAAAAATGGTAATCACACGGCACCATGTCTAGTGAGAATGCTGGTTGTAGCAGAACTTCCCATCCGAGCTGCAAAAGTATAACTTCTCCAACGTGTGGCCGAGCGTAGTCATTTGGGAGAATGACTTTGTGTCTATCCAACAATGCAATATTCAATTCGGTTAATTGACGTCGGTAGGCATTTTCAGTAACAGTTTCATCCGATTTTAGTAACTCGTAATACACTACACGTTATTGATGCTACCGTACGCATACCAAAACTTTACGACGCTGAGGATAGTTCTCCTGGACTAACCCAAGGCTTTTTTCGCTTAGGATTTTCGTAGTAGATCCCCTTTTCATCACCAGTCACAACACGCCGCACCAAACACGCCGTAGCTATTTTCCGTCCTTTTGGATTCTTTCCATCGCATGTAAACGTTTAGAAACAGTTGATTCCTCAACAGCTAAGTTGTTCGCAAGTTCTTTCAGAGTTTGAGTTGGGTTTTCGTCCAATTCATTGTTTTTGAAGTTTTTTAGCCGTCCAAGCCATTTTTTGCCATTGACATCCAAACCACCCCTTGTAAACAGTTAAAATATAGACCGAAAATCAGGATAAGAAGTAGCAGCGGAGTAATCATTTAACGTGTTTGATACGCAGGAGATTTTTTCAAATCAAATATCAAAAGTAATGAATGTGGAAAATGCAATTTTGGGCGTTTCATGATTAGCGTCAGTAGTATATATATATGCGGGAAAGTCGGCGGGGATTTCGGCCCGCAGGAAAAGGGACCTTTTTTTTTTTCTTTTTTGCTAATCTCATTAACGGGTTTTTTGGATAGCAGTATATATATGGACCAAAGACGGGTATGCGCGTGCTCACTCCGACCGCATTACTTCACACCCAAACACACACAACTTCCCTCCAACTCACATCAATAACTCATGCCCACCTTTCCCTCGCATGCAAAACGTTCCCTCTTTACCCGCCCCTTCAGTTAACAAAAACATATTGATCTTTTCAGTTTTGGGAACAGAAAAAAGTCGCAGGAGCTAAAGTTCGGTGAACTGAGGCATTATTACTGCACTGCTTTTGGCCACAAAATGACAAACAAGCTTCTCGGCCTTCTGTGAAGTGCTTCCACCGCTTATAAACATTGTTATTGCTCAAGGTAGTGCCACCAAATAGCACAGTCAACATATGAGGTGAGTTGAAGCACTTCATTTTATTTTTCACACAAAGCTTAATGCAGATTCTTTGATCAATTTTTTTGCGATACCAACGAATCGCTAAGCTCACGAAAGCACGTCTAACCTTCAGATCTGTCAAAAACAAACGAAAAATGCAAAATTGCTGAGAATGTTAACATACGTTGGAGATAGGTGTACCAACATATTTCTTGAAAACAATTCGAAAGGGAGTGTTTTTCATAAAAGCATAGCTGAACTAAATGATTACATGCACGCAAATACGCAAAAACACACACATGTCTTTAAATATATATTTTCATTCCTATTTTTTTTATTCTTTTTTTTAACAGTTTCCGTCCATTTTGGTGTATTACGGTTTCATTTATATAAAAGGAATGGAGCAGCAATAAAATGAATACGAAACAACACTCCCATCACATAGGTATTTGTTACATAGTTACAATTATAACAACAACAATTATTATAAGGGCAACAACAGTAACAGTAATTTACTCATCCGGAATTCTCAACTCCAGCAATATTGATTACTTTCATCATGTACATCTATTATATTATTAATAATTTCCGTTTCTCAATTACCACATTTTTTAGCGTACAAGAAGGTTTGAGAACGTATCGTAATCCCAAATAAAAATTCATGGCAACACTTTTCAAATACAACTTCTCATTCTTTCAGCTCAATCCCATTAACGATTTTTTTTTTTTATTAATTTTAGCACTATGTTTAGTGTGGCTTGTAATTTCTTTCTTATATAAAATATTACTGTGTTTGTTTAAAAGATTAAACGCAAGCGCAGACTATGTTCGAAGCAAATTCCCATTGGTAACTTTCAGACAAAAAAAAATAAATCTAAGTAAGTGGGAAGAAGAAATGAACGTAACAGAATGCCAAATACGTGGCATTTATCTATTCGGCACATCATAAACGAAACTGATTGTAAATCTGAACGCAAAATAAGTCGAACAAATCGCTGAACAATCTCTGACAGAGTTCGAGAAAAACTGAGCAAAGTAAGCACAAATGAAAGCTTTGAAATTTTAAAGATATGGTTTAGCATAAAAGAACAGAATTGAACACTTTAACTGTGTTACTAAAGGTTAACTGCGTTTAACCGCAGGAGCACAATAGAAAGAATCGTTTCGAATTAATTTGTAGTTTCTGAAGAAAATTCCAAAGATAAAATTGTCGTTTTGAGGAACAAATATTATCACACTTTTTGCGTGGATCAAAACTGTACTTATTATTATTAGGATCTCCCACCCATGTATCTGTCTATTATAAAGCTATATATGTGTGTAGCATATGCATCTAAAACTTGTAAAAACTCGTCTGACTGAGCTGATTTGACCTGATAATCCGCTTGTGTAGACTCAAATGGTTACATTTTACATTTGCTCTTCTATTGATTGCTTTTGCTTGATCAACAGACGTTTCTTCTTTCAGCACAAGAATATCCCAATCTGTACGACGCGTATACACTAAATTCAAGCAAATGTAGCCGCTAATGAACTAATCCCTTCCTTTTATTTAATGTTTATTTTTGGTCAATGTTTGTATGTGTCATATAGCTTTCGCTTAAAGGTCATATATGTAATGTTTCGTATTATTACTTCAAAGTTAGTCGCACGAATTTAGATATTTTGGAGGCATAGTAGTTACTCTCCTAAATTTATTTGCTGCTTAAAAACGAATATGCTAACAGAGAGACAGATAGACAGACTGATATAAACCTATTCATTGAACAAGTCAGGTAGTGAAGAACACAGGCTTAATTTGTTTCTAGCGCTGTTGGCCGAACGAAACATAAACCTTTAATAAAGGCCTTAAAAACTAAAGTTTTCTCTCAGCTGTTAAAACAAAATCATTGGTTACGTGTGTGAATAAACTAAATTGTACCAGTTTTCTTATTTGATCACTAGCTTATAACTCTTAATTAATAAAATAAAAATAAAACACAAAAAGAAATGAAAAAATGCTTGGTTGGTTCAGAAGGAACTTTACACGTTCCTTCAAAGGACATGCGGGAGCATTGCCTTAGCCGAATATTCATCAACCCAAGCGCCTTGTTATGTATTTGGCGAACTCAATTTAGTGCAAGAACTTATGACCTATTGCAGGTTCACGCAGGAATCATTAGGAAATGCTATTAAGAACATAAGGTAAAATTGAGCTTACCATTTGAACTGAGAAACGCCACAATATATCACAAGGTATGCGAAAGGTATTTTACGCCATGACAATGCAAAGGTACGTAGCATTCGAATGTATAAACTCACTCGCGGTATCCCCGGAAATTAACATTTTGTTATTATCACTTTATATCTTAACTACTCGTAACTTTCTTTAGTAGCCATTTGAAAGGTCTTAAACCCTTAATTCTGCTGTCCCATGAATAGCAATTAAATATAATACACTCTTTATTTACGGTCCGTAAGAACGTGTTCTTCCTTCAACATAAAACTTGTACATTGCATAAAGGATTGAAAAAGTGGCGGATAGAGAATACTTTAAATAAAACCTATGTTCAATTTTACTAAAAACGGGATCAACCCCAACTGTAATCTCTATACATATACATGTGGCCCAGGAGGGTCAAGATTGACATATAAATTCTCGTAATAATGAGTGGTTAATTCTAAGTCTTTTAACATTTAACGATGCAACCCGTTTCCTTTTGATTAGCTTACAGCTATGGCGAAATATCTGCTCTGCAGTACAAGACGAACAACTTCCTTAATTTCTTCCATTGTATGTCAAAGCGCAGATATATAAAATAAATGATATCTTAAATGGTTTACAATTTCTTTCGGGCTTTTATAGATTGGATTAGATTCAATATGTATGCACACACACACACACACCCACACAAACACTTGTACGCACAGAAACTTGCACGCACTGAACCATACCAAGTAAGGAGAATGGGCAAGAAAAACAACAAAAAATTGGGAAAGAGGAAAGTACGAAAAGTTCAAATATATAAATATATATATATATATAAAGAATCACAATGCCGTCGAATTGAGACTAAAAAAGTATTTGTTTGCTTGACAGTCAGTTATTTAGGTATGAAGAAATAAAAGGGAACAAAACGGATGTCATGCATAAACTCTACCTTTTCATATGTGCGGGTAAATGTTTAAATAATAGAACGTTTTTTCTAATATTTGTCTTTTTATTTGATTTTCTTCCAGTATCTCGTCATATGTGTTTGGCTTTGATTCTCTTTGCATCCTCCCATACACTTCTTTAACAATATGAAATATTCTTCAATTCCATTGAAGCAAGCCCAACAAAGAATGGCATTTTATCGATTTACAATGGAATTTGTGATGTGCATCGAATGCAAATGAAAAAGAAAACATAAAAAACAAAAAAATGGAAAACATAAACAAATTGACCAAGTTTTCTTGTTATATACACGTATTGTCTGTTTATATTTAATATATATTTATATGTCACTGATTACACACAATCCATGTGCATGTGTAACATATGCGAATGCACATCGCAGAGCTTAAATCTACTTTTTCGATTCTTTTCTGAAAAATTAAAACAGTAAATATGTATACATATTATGTGTGCGTATATATATATGAGAATGTATATATACATACATGCGTATTTGTATATGTACGATCATATAAGAAAAGAAATTTATTGCTTTCTAAAACTTTTGACTTCTCTCCCGCATTAGTTCAATTTAAGTAGGACAGCAAAGTCACTAAAGAAAAAATCTATTGAATTTTTGCTTTTTTGTTGGCTTTTAATGTTTTCCACAGCAATAAAATTTTCAATTTATTTTATGTAATTTGTTGAATTAAACAGTTTTTCTTTTCATTTATTCTCCCCCTTTTCTATTGACTGTATTTATTGAACGTTGGATAATAGCATTTATAAAGTTATAAAACGTTTAGGAATATATATATATATATATATATAAATATATATATAAATGTATATATATATATATATATATACATTTATTTAAAATTGATTCATACCTGCATAAATCCTTCTGGACATCCTGGCAATTCTCCAGTGGGACTTAAACTAGTTTCATAACCATCCACATCGGTATCGACCATACCCTCATCAAAGCGCCCAACCGTAAAACTATCGAATATTATCTGCAATAAAACATAAAACATTTCTGCTGTTAGGAAAATTTTGCTCCTTTTATTTTTTAAAAAATATTTCATATTTGTATGGATTTATTGCATGTCCAAAAATATTTTCAGAGAAAGAAGAATTCTTCTAAAAACAGTTCAAGTGAGAAATTATTATTGCATGAACGTGTTGTTGTTAGAAAGTGTATGATATAAGCATGACAGTTTGTTTAAGAAAGTGAAATCAACCACTAAAGAAAGAATAAATAAAAGGAAAAAAGAATTCGATTTGAAGAGAATATTTTCATATTTAATATTTCCCTATTATTTTTTTGTCTATGGTTTATAGTGCAGCCACAGTAACATGCTATGGAAGAATACGCGTTAAATACTTAAACTATAACATAATACTATATGCATGTGGCCGCAATGCCTACAGACTGCTTATGCCGTCATATAAAACCTATTAATATAACATAATACATTTAAAATTTAAGATAAAAAAAAAACAGTCACAGACGTATTCTGAACTTACGGTACTTACGTGCATTACATACAATAAATGAAAGAATTTTGCATTGAGTTGAACACACATACAATTCACAAAACTTCGAAACGTGGTCAGAATACTATATGCAATACCTTAATGTAAACCTTATGAAGGGTGAAACACACTGTAAGAGCTTAGAAGAAAGCTTTTTTCACATTTTTTTTTTTTTTTTTTTTTTGGAATGAAAAAGAGGCAATAGAATAGAATATGGCGTCGTCGCCATTCCAACGACAAAAATTTAAACCAGAAAACATCTAATTTAATCTACACGCCTGTCGCTAGAGAATCAAACGGGGTCTTTTAAAAATATTGATTTTTGTTCGTTGTTCGCAGTCGCTCGCTTCATCCTTGTCGAACATAAGAGGAAGACAACACCAGGGCTTTAACCTGCCGCTTGCATATACGGAGAAATACTTTCTAGATTCTCCGTCTGAAGTCGTAATATTTTCAATTATATTGCTTTTCTTTTTCGAGGAGTTTCGCGACATTAAATGGACCCTTCCAACGAGTTTCTACTGTACGAGAACACTCGCTGCGAGACCACAAACACATTAAGTAGGTGTAGCGTATCGCTTTTCATTTCATTGTTCCGCTTGTTCGCGCTGACGAGTGATCGCCTATTCTGTTCCGTTTTTCATTTACCTCATATTCCCAGACACATTTTTCTTCATTTAAAGCGAATAAAATTCGATTCTGCAAAATATCACGAGGACGATAACAGATTAAAGGATCATGATCGTTCGATATATCATTGCATACATAGACCACTAATTATTAAACAGTATTGAATCCCATTTGGAGTCCGTGACAATATTTTGAAAATTCTTTAGAGGTGAATACTATTCCCCGATCGGTTATAGTGCGTAGATAGAAACTAATCAATTCGCTCAGTGGTGAACGTACGCGCTTTCTACATGTATTCCTGACTGTGCCCAGCATAGTATACTTTGTAAAAGCATTCACAATAACTAAAATTTGTTCGTTTCTTTCTTTCGCTTTTAGGAAAGTGATCTAAACCATCAACGTTCTCCATACAAATTGATTATCGACACATTAGTCTTCAATCGACCCCCTTTTCGTTATTCCAGTTTTCAGTGCGCTGCAATCAGTCACGATTCTGAATTTTTTCCCATATATGTAGTAACGGAATCGTTCCATACTTGTTACTACAGCGGATGCTCCCAATGCGTGACTATGGAAATTTCTCTTCTCATCACTTCTAGATTTATCGAAATAACTGATTAATTTTAACTCGCGTCAGTTTCGGTGCAATAGCACACACATTTGCATAAATTCTCTGTTTGGCATCACCTCTCTATGCAACGATTACGGAAAAGCATAAAAAGTTGTTTTTTATACCAATAAAAGTTTTCTCCCGTTCATCCGTCCGCTCGAACGTTGATATCTTCTTTAATAATTTATGCAATGTTTCAGATAAAAGAATATATTTTTTTTGAATATGTGCATAGTTCTAAGAAGCTGCGAACGCCGGTTGTATGTATGGGACGTTGCTATTTTTCGGCCGTTTCTATCTCAATTTTTCCAGCCATGATACCTTGTGAAGTGAACTGAAATTCAATGTTCGCTTTAAGCAACTCTCATTTATTGGCATCCAGTGTTAAAGCCGTTTCCCCTCATATTTTGGGAAATATTACTTAACCTTTCGTCAATTGTGCTGCCAGACGTCAAGAAGTCTTACAGTGCAAGATAATATTGCTTCCAGTCATTGCTTGAATCTTAGCTATGAAGTGTTCGAAGGTCATTTGTGCGTTTTTAAACCCAAACAGCATTCACTTGAGTTCATGTAATCCATCTTTCGTGATAAAATCTGTATATTTTAGACTCTCGAGCGATATCTATACCTGATAACAAAGCTAGCCTTGCAAAGTGATTGAACTTCATGGCTGGCTATTAACACTCTTCGATATTCGGAAAAGGGCAGTTTTTGTTACCATGAAGTTTTTCATTTTCACTCCCTCGTTTACTTGCATTACAATTGTTTAAATTAAGTTTTTTAACCACCTCTCCGCGCAGCATTAGAGAATGTTTTTTAAAGACACTATACAGAACTCCAACCAAAATTGTACGAGTTGTTGCTTGGGCCATTTTGGAAAAACTATGGTTTGAGAAAAACGTTTTTTTTTTTGATTATAATAAATTTTTTTATAATTTTCGATCATTAGTCTGCAATTCCAGGATTATAAAAATTTTTTCCCAAGCTCAAATATTCGTTCTGTTTTTCTTTTTTCAACGTTTTACCTTTTATCTATCGAAGAGAGCCCCTCACGTTTGAACGTAACGTAATGAAAAATGACGAATACAACGGCAAAACAATGTACAATTCGTTAGGCGAACTCCAAAACGTTGTTAGCACTATTGCCTAATTACAGATTTGATATTTGAAGAAATCACAATTAATTTATGACCATACCTTTGGAGTTCAGTTACGTTTACATTGAATATATATTTTCTAAGCTTCAGTTTTGTATAGAATATTTCACCATTTTGAGGCTACGCGCTAACTCACTGACTGCAACTAAAATGAAATATCACACCAATCATTGATTTATGTTATTTTAGGGCCCTTGGTCTGATATCTAAGTTTGAAGAATCAAAAGCAGGAATCGGACGAATTTCTAAGATGGATTCTTAGATCTATCACTGCATGGTGAGGGTAAATTTGTACGTAGCGTAAAGCTTTAAACCGATTTAAGCATATCCGTCTGTCCGTCTTCACGCGTATTTCTACGTCCGATTTCGCAATGTTCTTGATTGTGGAAATTGTGAAAGAAATTTAAAAGTTGAAGGGAATATGCCGCCTTACGTAATATTTAATTTTTCAATACTTTCTCTCGAAATAGAACATAATTGTAAATAAATTATTTAAAAAAAAAATCCTTTTTTTTTTTTTTTGTATCCTTGAACGATTATAAAAATATTTGAAAATTAAACTAATTTAATTTCTCATGAATTATTCAAAAGACAAATTTAACTGACAACAGACAGAATTTTGTGTGTACATACGCACATATACAAACCTCCGGACGTTACGTTATCGTGTCATATACATGTGAGCAGCAGTCAAAAATTTTGTTTATAATCTGGGATAAGAAGAGCTCTGTTAAAAATTTAAGCTTTCCTCGATGCCTTTGTACTATGATTAAATGTGAACTTTTCACGTTTGTTTTATTATTCTCTCCTCTAGGTTTCGGACATAAATAGTTTTGCTGGATTTAGGCATAGTACACTTAAACATGGTGGCATTGTAACTGTTTCCAAAGTATGACACTACTAGTGATAATAACGCCACCATTACCGTGACTGTTTTCTGTGGCTCTTTATCTCATAGATGATAACATCAGTTTATGTGACTGACTGACGTGTAGATTATGCAACAACTATTAAAGGGCTCCTTATATAAATGCATATGTATTTATGTTCGTTTATATATGGATAAGTTTATGTTCATATACGCTTGTGTGCGTGTGTGTGCGTGTGTGCGTGTGTGAGTGTGTGTGTGTGTGTGTGTGTGTGTATGTTTGTATACGGGTAAGTATTTTTGTTCTGTTTGCCTGTCCACTAATGTAACACGTAGAGAGATTACTAAAATAAAAGAAAGCTGACAACAACAACAATGGCAAAAGGAAAAAAAAAAACGAAATGAAAATTCAGATGAATACATACATACACATATTTTCTGACTGTGGCGAGCTATAGCGCAGCTTCGTATGGCTAAGAGCTTTTTGTTGTAATGTTAGTGTGTGTGCGTGCGTATGTGCGCTCTATGTTCGTGAATTAAAACCACAGAACGTGCATAACAATACTATACCTACAAAGTAAATTACAGTGTTAAACTATATTAAGGTGACCAACAACAAGAACTTAAAGTTAGTTTTTCTTTTATTTGCTGTAATAACACCTACACGCGCGTTTGCTCGTATGCACGCGTGTATACGCGCGTTTGCATGTGACCGTGTGTGCTCACATTTATGTGGACGAGTGTGAAATGTGTCGTTTGCAGAATACACTCAATTTCTTGCTTTCAAACTTTTATCAAGATTCCATGGAGTATATAACAACAAACACTTAATTTCCCTTGTTTTTTTTTTTTTATATTTTTGCTTTCCTATTCTCCTACTCTTTCGCTCTTAGTGCATTGAGATGGTCGAGAAAGTTTAGTATTTGTAATAAATTCCAACGCAATTGTGCGGCATACTTAACGTCATTCATTTTATGCACGTTCAGCAGAATGATAAATAGTTCAAGAGAAGAGGAGAAAAATTTAAAGGATAACTTACCTGAACAATGTCACCTTGATCATGTCCGGATGCTGTGAATGTCAAGTGACAAAGAAACGGCAATTTATTCCATTGTGGCGTTGGCACCTTTATGGAGTATGTTCTGCCAATGTCACCGTAATAAGTGCGATTGCAAACTGTTTGCGTAAAAAAGAAATGCAAAAAGAAAAACTATATTTATATATATAAAAGCTTTCTTGAGTAAAGGAAGCTTTAAAATATAAAGACAAGATTCCCATACGGTTATGTAAGTAATGTCAAGATTGCATTTTGGTTGCCCTGTTGAGAACAAAACTAGAGTTATTTTAGCTTAAATCTGAACTTACTGCTCAACGATGCATTTTATTAGGTTAGCATTTTATTGAAAAAGTATTACAGGTCATCACTTGTAGCATATGTCTGTCTAATCGTTTTACTTTTTGTCCCGATTTACAATTTTTTGTAGAATAATAGGGATCCTTAAAAATCCCTTTCACTGATTTTAAAACGAAATTTTACTTTTATAGCATTTTTCACAATTTATGTTTTTTTTTTCGATTTGCACCATTTTTTTCTCTATCTTAAAATTTATAATGGTTTCATTGATCAAATTGATCAGATTTTCCATAGAATAAATAAATTCTCGTTAAGTTAAAATAGACGAATGGAAGCAGGAAGAGAACTAAACTATCTTTCAGCTGCTTCATCATCACATATCCTTGAAATATAAATTTGCATAAATTACTTCGTTAAGCTAAAAAAATTGTTAACGGTGAAAGCTTGAAAAAATGAAAATATAATAAAAAATAATAATAATAATAATAACATCGCATACTGTACAAGATGCTAGAAAAATACAGTGAAGGGAGAAAGAAAAAAAATGTGGAGGGAAATATTCTCATTCTAGACCACAGATTTTGTACAGCACAATGGACGGAATGAATATGGAAAATTAATTTCGTGTTTCAGTTATTCTTTGTCGTTCTTCCAAAAAAAATGAATATATATATATATATATTCGAAACCTACCACCCAGCGCTCGCTAGCCTAAGTAATGGTTATGACAAGCCAGGCAACATGCATTTGAAATGAACTTCAATAACAAAATAAGAAATACAAGATAAGAGTGGCCAACCTTTTTCGTCATTTTTAAGAATGTTAAAATCAACCTGCACTTTAATCATGATACAGGGATTGTAAATTTTCTCTATCGATCATTTCGATGAATCTACTCGTATTTCTTACATTACCGTAGAAAGGACGCAAGAGAATCTTTTAAAAGACTTTGTAGCCATGGTTCTGTACTATTTTTGCGGTCAAGGAAGTTCGAAGATGCAACACTTGACTGACATACGCTGAACTCGTTATACGTCGCTATTTCCCTCTAAGCATTTCTGGTTAATTTTTCTGTTATGGAATAGAATCAGTACACCAAAGTTGAACTCGAAAATCTTATGAATAGAAGAAGTAGTTAGGCATCTTTTTATTTTGTGATGAAATTTTCTCACGTTCAAGTTTAGTTTTCTGTTTCGTTTTCAACTCACATAAAAGCATAACTTGTTTACTCGTAATTAGTTAGTTCGGACTAACTGAGTAACGAGAAAATTTACTCTATTTTATGTTAACAAATTCAATCGACACGTTTTCGTTGTACAGAAAGAAATTTGCACACAACAACGTATTAGAAAAAAATATTGTTAGACAAAAAATTTTAAATTTATCCAAGCATATCTCTTCACTTATGAATGAATGAAAATACTTGTAAAATTTTGCTTTCATTTTTTTAATTAAAATATTAAAGCAAATGAGAAACCTAGAATAAATTTTGCATATAATCTTGCTGTCGGTTACTATGAGTTTATCAAGTGACTTATTAGATTCGTTGAAGTAAACATTCAAATCGACATAGAAAGAAAGAAAATATGTTCTTTTTTGTGTACCACGACCTTCAGTGAAAGCATATAATCTCGGCAAATTGTGGAATTTACTTAAATAAAATAAAAAGGGTAAGCCTTGCATTTAAAACTTTTAATGTTAGTAGCCTAACACATCGAATTTTTCGAATTATTAGCCATACCATAGGTGCTATGTATATTCAATTGTATCTGTTCAAAAGCAATTCTTGCCGTTTTCCGTAACGAATTTGGGTTGGGACCCGATTGTCTCTCTTCATCCCTATGAAAATAGGTAGGTTTTGTTATCCTTACCGTCACTTGAAAAACGTAGATTTATTCTTGGCGTTTCCTTCTTAATCAAAGTAATAAATGGTACTATAGAATCACCGCATTACTTGGTGAGATAAGCTTTAATAACCGCTTCTCTACCCACTTTAGCTTTATTAAGCTTAGTCAATGTAAACACAATTATGAGCGGTTTAGCCCGCTTAGAGTTGTTTATAGGAACCTAAATGTTGTCTATCACTTATTCTCAATATCGGATTCTTTGAAGAGTATTAAAGTAACTTAGCTTTATACGCGCGATTTTTTTATGTCGTACTTAAACTAACCGGCATTCTTAAATTCTCATTTTTTTTTTTTTTTTTGTTTTTTTCGAAAACTAAATGGTGTTGTTAGCGTTGTCGGTTGCCAAGCATGTTTACAATGATTTAGGTGTTCGCTTGCAACCTTGATCTGTTCTTGTTGTGGCTGTGCTTCTGGGCTAGCTGTGTACATGCTTTTTTTTTCTTTTTTTGTTTCGTATTTATTTATACATGAATTTTTATTTTAAGTTATTTTGTTTTTATTGTTCTTTTTTCACATATTCCTATATATTGAATAGAACTTTTTAAAATAATTAGTATAAGATTTACTATTAAAATTTACGTGAATTCGGCTGTTAATTTGTCTTAGTTGAATTTCATGTATAAATAAATAAATAAATAAATAAATAACTATTTTTATAGTACGATAACTTTGGTAAGGCTAACCTTATCAACTACGGTACACCGCGTGTGACAGGTGCCAGACCGCCGATAGATGTTAAGAAGAAAATACATTTTATCGTTCAGCAAAACGTAATGATTTTTTAAAAATGAGCCTAACAGCCTTATTCAAGACGCACACATAAGTCGCAAGGACTTTTTTTTGTTGCTGTTTATTTTTGTGATTTTCGTGAGTTAGTAGCCTTGTTACATCTATAATCGAAAAATGAAAGGTTAACTCATTTTGTCAAAACGTGTACAAGGGCTATTATGTATATATATTCTTAATCAGCATAAAGTTGTAAATCGATTTAAGTATGTCCGTCGATCCGTCTGCCCGTCTGTCCGTCTACGAAATATCTGTTATAAACAGTGTCCTTGCTGCAAAAATAAAGCTATCGACTTCAAATATGGAATCAATATGCAAGGTTTTTGTATGTTGGATTGGCGGGATTGAAAATGGACCAAATCGGTTGAAGAATGCGTCTTCAGCACCACGTAAACTGAGAACACCTCTGTTTTTGAAAAGGAATAAAAAAATTAGGTTTTTGCTCACTACTATTAAACTGCAACAGACAAATCTACAAAAATTTGAACGCATATTATAGGGGCGATGTTGTAGTTCCTGTACAAAAATGAAAAAAAATGACCACCTTTTATTATACTGTATCAAAATTTAATATTTTTTTTCAATGCCTTTAAAACGCACAGAAGCTTCAAAAACGTCATAGCGTGTACAAATTCCTTGCCATCGTCATGTCGGCTTGTTCATCTGTCAATCTGTATAATATCTTTAGTAAACATTTTCCTTGAGAACATCCTTGCTTTCCGTGCTTTTTGCTAGTTACTCACAAACTACAAGAAACATACGGTATAAATTTCAACTTTTAGTCTCTCCCTCTTTTTAGCCTATTTTAGAATACCAGTGATTGGTATGAAAAATTCGTTCACGACAGAATACAATATTCGTGCTTGTTTGGCATCGAACAGAAATAGCAAATATGGCATAAACAAAACTTTTGACAACGAAGCGCGTTGCTCTCTCTTATGACGAGTATAAGGCGCACATTTTCCAAATTGTGAAAAAAGTCGCTTCTTTAAAATCAAAAGAAAGTTAATAAGTTTGCTGAAAATTTGGATATTAACATTGCAACAGGTTCCAATCGATCGTTGAAGTTTTTTAAAACATTACGGAAAACCGGCTTATTTCATTTCATGACATTGTTGCAAAACTAAATGTTGACCGAAAAATGTCTTTAAACCAGGCTGTATACCAAAACAAAAGGAAGTAATGAATTAACAATTACCAAGGTGCACTTACGTCTATAGATTGCTATTAGAATGAAAGTAAATCGAACTATTATTAGTAACGCGATGGGAAGGTGGTCACATGCGATAATAATTTGTACAAAACATCGTATTACAAAATAGAGATGAAGGTACATACGCGATAACAAAACTTGGTTTGACGGCATGTAACCTAATACTTTCTTCTTCCAAGCATTGGAGGACCAGACCCGCGCACACGATTGACTCCACTACCTACTGTTAACAAATAAAGCGACTAAGGCGTGAAACTTAAGAAACATCCTCAAAATTGATTAATAAGTAACACGACATCTTTTATGACGAGAATGTTAGACCCACACACCAGATCAATGACTGCCTGATCGCCTATTATTTGCTTCGCTTTCTACGGCTGAGGATTAAAGAAGGCGTTTGAAAATCCCCTATTCACTTCTTCGCGCACAAAATGGTAGAAATTCCACAGTGAGGGCATTAGGGCAAAACTGGCGAAAAATTATTTATATATCATATTTGTCTTCGAAATGTCTATTTAAAATGTAAGAATAATGCGCTTGAATAGTACTATAACCGTTGGCGCAAATTTTACCTCGCAGAAGAAGACTTTTTTTTTTGGTCGTCAAAATTTCTGTCCTCTCCTCTCCGGAGAGTAGCATAGATATGAAAAAACATCGGGTACACACCTCCCCGCTGCAACCATGTCACTCATCACTTAAACACACAACTTCCCCGCCAGCTCACATCACTAACACATACACATCGCTCCCTCGCATGCGTAACGGTCGCCCTTTACTCTTCTCTTAAAATAACAACACATATTCTTCCTACCTACAAAGAATTCAAAATGCAAATCAATTTTTCCAGAAAATGCGATTGTTGGTAAGAAAGTACGAACAAAAAAAAATAACACCGTACACACAAAATAAAATGCATTTCTTTGCAATTACACAGCCTCATATTATGTTCACAGCAAATATACTTCGATCAATCCTTTCTTGATTCTACACATCTTAATGAACAAAGGTAAAAGGGGTTCTTTCAAGGACATAAATTATTTATGATGCTGATAACAATTAAACACGAACGTGCATAGAAATGCATAGCTAAATTTCCAGGCAAAATGCAATAAGGCTCTCTCTCGACGGTCCGACTACATCACCGCATTACATTGCTATATACTAATGAACAGGAGAAAGAAGAATTCCTTCAAGGACATACATTATTTATGAAGCTGATAAAAACTAAACACTTACGTAGATAGAAATGCACAGACAAGTTTTTCAGGAAGAATAAAGATATAGTGTACTCTGAGTGGCACGACTATTGCCCCATATTGGTTTTCAAAACACTCAAATGCTTAATGATTCTCACTCATTTGTATTCTTATTATTAGCATTTCCATTCGTATAAATATCCCAGCATTATAAACGACAAAAAAGTTCAATTGTCCTTCATTTGTTACTTTACGACCATACTTAAAAGTATTTGTCGACAAAAACCGGGTAATAAAGGGCAGAGAGAATTTCACAGATAGCGCTTGACGGTAATTTCGCCAACATTTCTATCCTATATACACAGAGCTTTCTCTTAACTTATCAGAGCTTTCTCTAATATTATCATCAACACACGGCGAAGATCAGCATAGGGCAAGAATGAGTACATTAAATAGCTACCATTCTCAGATGACAATCATCTTTATACCTTCCCAAAGTCCGAAAGTGATTTTGATTTCCGACGACAACAGAGATGATCTTGAATATCCCTTATTAACGCAACCTAGTAAATATTCTCCCGTATCGTCGACTCATAAAAAGATCCTTTTTCCTGCGGACTGAAATTTGCGTCGACATACATATACAACTTTGAATTGTAATTAAAAAAAGCTATGGACTTCTTTCTCTCTTCGCCCAAGACATTTTATTTTAGAATTAAAAAAATCTTTCAATCGAAACGCTTGTGTTTTTATGACGATCTCCAAATTACCGGACTCAGTTTATTTTTATGTGGTTAATTTTTTTTTTTATTATAAAGATGGGAGCGTAAGTCAGAATAAGTCCCCTTTAGTTAAAAACTATACATTTACGTAAAAATATGAAATTGAAATACTCCTGCAGAAGTGTACTGTATTAAGAAATTTTAAAATGAACTCATTTGCCAATAAGAGCTGTATACGCTCAAGAAATTATTGGTTTCAACATAGACTTGGTTGCATAAAAATCAAGTGAAAGAAAAAAGGTGAAAAACGAAAACCGATCGTTAATTTTACAATATCTCTCAATACTGAGCCCTGAACAACTCTATTCCCAAAAATAAATACCATTAGTATCGAATTTTTGGGCGATCAGTAATTACCCAAATCAAGGTACTGTTGTTATTCACCTTCAAATAATGGCGTCTTCTAGGATGGCCGAAGATTTCATTATAAACCAGTATATGTAATGCAATAAGAGCACAATATAACTGAAATGTTAATTGTGTTTTATGAATATAATCACTTTTTCCCGAAGTATCGAAAAGTAGTTAATTTTGAATATCTGAAATTATTGTGGCCACTCTCCTTACATTGCTTACCCACAGATTTGCCATAAATTAGATTTTGGTAATACGCACCTGTACAATGTCTCGGTTCATCACTGCCATCCTCACAATCAGCTTTGCCATCACAATATTTATCCAGTGGCACGCAAATTGTGGTACTGCCCTTGCAGGGAAATTCTGAGACTCTGCAGGTGATTACGATTGTAATTGTTTGATGCATGAGTAATAACCAGAAGCAACAGCATACCCAACTGCTGGTCTTTGTTGTTGCCATCGTCATCATTCGTAACGTTTTGGTTGTTGTATTAGCTGTTATTGTTGTTGCTGTTTTCCGATTTGTTGTTGTTGTTGTTGTTGTTGTTGTTGCGTAAAACATCTGCATGTAGAACCGAAAAAAAAATTAAAAAAAAATATTTCTAAGTTGAAGCTAAAACTCGTTTTGCTTTTATAATTTTTTCTCATACTTTCAAAAAAATATATTGTGTTCTATCGGTGTACACAGCTATATGAGCACGTTATGAACATAGAAACAAGTGAGAAGATTCTATATACATACGTATTCTAGACGTTCAAAATATTTCATTCCTGGTTCGCCCGTATTCAGATTTCCCTTCTTATAATTAGGACTTTAAAAGCGAGAGAGAGTTAAATGGCATACAAATGAGTTTTCAACCATTATCATTTTCATTCGATCGTTCTACGCTTTGATTATAATTACATGTTAAGCAAAACCGATTTCATCCACATCTATATCCAAACATCTATCTATTTATATGATGTTGAGAGAAATTGAATTAAAATTTAATGTTGGCCGTAAAAATTCATTATATCCATAAGCGTCGCAAATCAAACGACAGAATTACATTACCGTTCATAATGCGCATAAAAATGATAAATGACTGCTTGTATAACATGATTGGTGGATATATGTACATGCTTTATATATATTACGTAGATATGCACTTGTGTTTATGTGTTTCTGTTTAACAAAACATGAGTTAGTTTTACATTTATCAAGATTGTATCAATTGTAAAGCTCTTGACTAAATTGAAAAATTATGGTACAAGTTTTTTAAGGTAAGATTGTAAAAAAATATCGAATGAGTTTTGTGCTTGCACGACACACAAACAGTCAATTTTCGATTTTTTTTATTTATTTTTTTAAATATGTAGGGAGTATGGGTAGGGTAGGCTTCTCTTAAGAGTTTCTTTACGTACCATAACGTACCATAAGGATAATTTAATTTCAAATCATGTCTGTTTTTACAGTCACTCATCAATCAAATGTCACCTACCCATAGAACGACCACGCAAAGCAAAAAGAGGAAGAAAAAAGGGAAACGCCATAAAAAAAAAAAATGCGTTTGAAATATTTTAAGATTTTTAATAGCACTGCATAGATCTAAACGTTTCATTTTTCCTTTCGAACGATATTAAACAAAAAGACAAGATTTCGTTTCGCAATCAATCAATAGTCATAACATGTATTTGCATATTTGATCACCGCAACCATCACGTTGTCATCATGATTACCTTTCCCTTCAAAGATTCTAAACCGAAGGGATGAAGCTATGATTTCGAATTTGTTGAAATAGAAATGCTCCGAAAAGAAGAACAAAAATGTGTAAATATTTTCCTTTCCAACGCCAGTGAATTGCTCAACGAGTTTCGTTTTTATTCGAAATTGTTGACGGGGTCGCGGAATATCGCACTTGAATGTTAATTGGAAATAAAACCCACGTATTGAAAAGACATTTTTTAGGGCAATGCAACGAAAACTGATTTTACTTTTTGCCAAAAAAAAAAAAAAAAAAAGAAAAGAAAACCTTATGAACAGAAAATAGATAAATAAATGGAAGAATTCTTAGCGCTTTCTATTTCCCTTCATTAAGAATGATTTATTAGTGAAAAAGCAAAAAAGTTTTGAACTTAGGCATTCATATCCACCATTCGATTTTGCTGAAGCAAAAGAATACATTTTTTCATACTTTCTAGATCAATAATGAATTTCTATGCCATACCATGCATGCAGTCAACAAAAATTAAAATACTCCTCCATATCAATTTCGGAATCATGTTGAAAAGCAAAATGTGACAGTACATTACAAGCCCTATAGCTAATGTATATGCATATGTTATTTGCATTTTTTATTTTGGTAACTATGGACGAAACGATTAAACGGGCTTCACTTGCCCCTCAACCTGGCTTGAGAGGTAATTACGGATCAATTTCATTACTTTAAGCAAATTCTCACATTAAATTAAGGAGAGAAAGAGAGAAAGAGAGAATGTAAAGAGGAATAGGAATTTCGGATAATAATAGTTCTTTACATCAATGTTTTAATGTTGCAATTATTATCAAACCCCGAGTGAATGCGGTTTTTTGCGTGATACAAAATTATTCAATAAGAATTAAGAATTCAAAACATACTTCGTTTTTCCTACAAATAAATTTTGCCAACGCAAGGAGACGCTTTATTCGTATCGTGGATATGTCGACATACCATACTATTGCTACTAACGAATAGTCAGTCGTTTGCTAATAACCAATGCTATCGTTGTTTGCAGTGCAGTACGATCTACAGGCAAAAGCTTGTGAAGATCAATTCGAATTTAGCTGGCAAAGGCACCTTCCTGCTTTTCTTTCGAGAACTGTTTTTAATGAATTTTTAAAAATTTGAAAAAAATAGATGCCTTACGGACCTTCCGGTGTTAATTGAAAGATCTACGGACTCCATGCAAAAAAAACATTAAGATATATTTAACACGTTACGTCGAGCTGTTAGGTGATGCACACCCGCTTCATTTATTTTCAACCAATAATTTTGGGAATCGAACTATCAACAATAGTATTAATTTAATCAAACGCAGAGTTGGTGAAAACGACCGCGTGATATGGTCAATCAGTTAGGATTAACTATTAAAAATGGAATTTTTTTTCCGTCTCTCGAAGTTTGTTGCACGATTTCTCATTTCTCATTTATTGCACCAAAATTCTCGTTTCAATTTCAGTCTTTGATGTAACTTTACTTGCATACTTTTCTTTCATACTTTCCATTCATTTTTTTTGATATTACTACTTTTTCAAAGAGGTCGCACATCCTGCCCTTATTCGGGATGCGACCGAAATGTTTAAACCTGCTAATATAGTCAGTTGCCATAAGTCAGTTGGGGTTATAGTGATAATTCTGACTTTATAGTCCCCAGTTTAACATCTGAGAGCTATCGTCTCCTTCAATGAATTATCCAATCGCAATTTATTTCCATACAAACGTACTCCTGACTGTAATGGCAGATAGCTTGATCTTTGTGTTGCCAATATCTGTCCACTTTTTAGTTTACCTGAGAATCCGTATCATCCAACAATCTGCATTTCCCTTCGTTACAAGCATGATGGTCCGTTGAACCATTGTAATGCCTTATGATTTAGTGATAATAAAACCAATATCCTACTGCTTAAATCTTATCTTTAACATATTATGCTCGATTTTTTTGTTAGGAATATTGAAAACCTACCTATAATGTGTTTGCCGTGACATCTGGCATCCCTCAGGGCAGTCACTTAGGACCACTTTTGTTTATTCTACGCATTCATGGTATCCCCTCGGTGATGAAATTCAACTAGATCTTAATGTACACTGATGATGTGAACTTGAATTGACTTAAATAATTTGATTACACGGTGCTCGTTAAATTTTATGAAATGAAATGTAAAAAAATGCAAGACGTCTTCGCTCTCAAGGAGGAAGTCATTCCATGCTTAGTATTTCATTGATTCACACAAGTTGGAAAACGTAGAATCGTTCATCGATGTAGGGGTTCTATTCGACCAAAGATTGCATTTTAATTTGCATATTGAGCTCTCTTTAAGTAAAACTCTGTCCGCGTTATGTTTTATTAAGATGTGGTCCAAAGAATTGAAGGAATGCTACATTACAAGAAAGCTATGCATGTGCTTAGCCAGACCAAAACCTGAGTATTCCTTTGTTGTTTGGTCTCCTTCTCCTTCTGCTTCTGTTATTCCTACGATCACTTGAGAAACTTAAATTTATTCATGGTGTTTCCTTCTTAATTAATTTAATTAATGATACTATCGACTGGCCTGCATTGCTTGGTGAGATAAGCAATAATGTTCCTAATTGCTTCTCTAGGCACTTTATCTTCATTAAGCTCACTCAATGTAATATAATTATGAAATTTTAAACCCGTTCAGAGTTGTTTGCAGAAACCGAAACAATGTCTATCATTTAATCTCAATGTTGGACTCTTTAAAGTCTACCGAAACAACTATGCTTAATACGCGCGATTTGCCTATGTCGTATTTAAACTAAGTTACAGTCTTAACATCTCGCTAAGAGTCGACAATGAACAGATGCTGTTTACTGTTATCCATTGCCAATCCATTGCATGTTTGCAATAGATTAGAAGTTCACTTGTAACATGGATTTATATCGGTTATTGGTGTGCGCCTGTACCAGCTGTGTACATCTTTTTTTTTTTTTTTTTTTTTTTCTTTCTTATTTGTTTATACATGAGTTACTATTTATTTTCTTTATTTTTTATTTTATTATTTATAGTTTCTAACAATAATTAGTATAAGATTTATTTCTAAGAGCCAATTGAATTCGTCTGCTAACTTAATTTAGCTGAGTATTATGTGTAAGTAAATAAATAAATAAGTTTGGAGAATAATCGTAAAAATTATCCGAGCGCTAGCTCTTGGATAAGTTAGTGTATCAAATTTGATAGAAATGCCTTCAAAACTGCGACTTGTAGGTTGAAACAAAGAAAAAAAAAACATATGTTTAAAAATCAGATGGAAATACAGACCAAGATGCATAAATAGGTTTAGAATATGATTCTGAATCGATAGATAAAACAAAAAATGAGTCTAGTGTCAGTCCCGTATTCTGTTGTATATCTCCACATGAACTTACTATATCCATAGTACACTAGAAATCGAGGCTAATAGTATTGAAACTAAATTGAACCTTATTCTTGAATCCACACATTCCTGTGCTGTGCTTGACTAAATCACTTCCATTATTACACTCACTATTTTTTGAAATGGTATTTACTGGTGAATCTGATTATGAGGAGATCTAAATTTATATGTAACGAAATGTTATCTATACAATGCAGTGAATGTGATTGAAAATTTAGGCTTACAAAAACATACATAATTTATGGATGTATGAACTGTTCTATAGCAATGTATTATGTACTAAGGACGGTATAAAACTGGACTTTTTCATTGAAATTAGTTTATTTAATTAAATAACAAATAAAAACAATAATAATTGATTTCCTGCTAATTATAGCATATGTTATATATAGATTTGACTTTTAAATAAACATAATTTGACTTGTGCCTTATGTAACCTATATTCTATTTTTTCAATATTTTCCATTTGAAATGTAAATAATAAGCTTCCAAGTTCGATTAATTTTAATGTATAAATATGCGATAGAGAATGAACACGAATATGATGGTTTTAGTAACGTTGTTCCTTTAGGGTAAAGTACAATTAAATAAAAATTCTTTTCTTTTTTTTTTTTTTTGCTTTTAAAAGCACTTCCTCCTAACTAGTCTACGCAACGAAACAAAAGAAAAGCGCAAAGCACTTTTTCTCTCCCTCCGCACACATATTGTACATAATCAAATCGAGCAGTGTTTAAAGTGTTGATGTTATACTTATTTCGTAGCAATGGAATTTGTGTATGTGTTTGTGTTTATGTTTTACGCTCCTACCTTTCTCTATACGTACATATTTTTTTTTTCTCTAAGACAAACAGGATAAAATGTGGCAACAAAGCTATCTCATTACATCCTATCCTTAGGAGTTAAGGAATTATAATTTCTTTTGTATTATCCTTAAGGTAAAAGAAACATGGAGGTAGGGTAAAAAGTACGAAGGGATGCACAATCCATTCGGGCGAATAATGCTTTCCACTTGTCGACATTATGCGCGAGT
This sequence comes from Glossina fuscipes, assembly GCF_014805625.2. Taxonomy (NCBI): domain Eukaryota; kingdom Metazoa; phylum Arthropoda; class Insecta; order Diptera; family Glossinidae; genus Glossina; species Glossina fuscipes. Next base: position 2,425,317 of record NW_023998433.1, on the reverse strand, counting down.
TATGCATGCGAATACAAACATTATATGCAGTGCATATAAAAGGTTATTGCAAAGACTCATAAGAAAATAGTGAACGAAAGATTAAAGAAAAAAAAAGCAAAGAACAAAAATGGTACGTATATCTTCTATACTTTTTACATACTCTCGTGAAGTTTATTTTTCTATATCCTGATATATACTATTGTTACTTTTTGTATGAAATTCACGCACACACCGATGATTACAATATGAAGAAAACGAAGTCAATGCATAAAGAAATAGTAAAGGAAAAGAGCTTCAGCAAATCCTCAAATTGCATCTGATTGTTAAAATCCTTTTGGTTTCATTACGATCGTACTGTGTGTTACACAATATCTGTTGTTATATTTTTTAAACGTTTTATTTTCCATTATCTGCAGACTGAACTGTGAAATATAAACTCATTTTAAATTTTTAGTAAATGTTTGCAAAAACAAAAATTATACTCAACAACGCAACTCACAAATGTTTTAAGCACTGCTCAGTGTTTAGTTTCACGGAGACTGAAGACAAACGCAGCAATGAACAAAAAAGGAGAAACGACGGAAAATGCAATACAGGAAATTTATTCGTTTAAATTACGTTTCGGGTTGTTACGTCTTCTTAACAGTGGTATGCACTTTGGAAAACTATTTATTTTGGTAGACAAAATTTTAAAAATCTTTATTACGGAGTACTTGACTACAGATATATCACTCTCTTTGATGTAAGCTTGGCTGCATATTGTTCTTTCTCGTATTTATATACACATTATCTCCCTAAGTTGCTCTACTCTTACAGAAGAATTCATTTTCATAATTTTTCCTTGTTGCTTTGCATTGGGATTTGAATTGTTAATGCATAGGGTGTCCTTTAAGCCCCATTCAATTTACTTTTGGGTCATTGAATGCATGCTAAAAACGTGGTAAAATCCTCGCAGATATAATTTGCTGTTAGTCTCTTCTTTTCTACCTGAGAATTGAACATTTTCTCGACTTTTTATGAAAATTGTTTTCATTATTTTTTATTAACAAGGTAAGCTAAAGAAGGTCAAGAAGAAAAATTCATCAGCCTTCGAAAACATTCATGCTTCCTCTTTATACTCAAAAAATCAGAAAAAATCTTTCTTGCTTACTTTAATTCTTGTACATTCACAAATGTAAATACATACAAGCTTGAACTTATCTTTATAATGTTCACATTTGATCGACTAAGAATATCTTGCCCTAAATAATATAATTTTTCTAATACACTTCCATTTAATTACCGGACGCAAGACATTATCTAACCATGTTTTACGTAGAAAGCTGTTTAATAATTATTCACTCGACTTATCTAAAACTAAAAATAGAAGCGTTTAACGTAGTTTTTAATTAATTGACGTCAACTGCTAGCTCTAAAATAAATATAATTTTTTCATTTGGTTATTCATAAATTCTCTGTTTCACGGAAAGGACGTCAAACAATTATACGACATTATGCCATAAACATTAATAAGGCAGAATATCTACGGAACTTGAACTGTTTAATATAAATGAAATTACTAAGTGGTATGTGATGATATAAAGAAAAAAATATATAAAAATTAAAAAAATATTAATTATTTTTTGTATATTTGAATTCTACGTATATCTATCTATCTTTGTCTTTCATGAAATCCTTCGAAATTTCGAAATAACGTTTATAGAGATGTTGAGTATTAGTCGGAAGAAAAATTTATCCACGCGAACTACATTAAAGAGTCATAGCCACGCCGGCGACTATACATAAACAGTTAAATGATAGTTAAATATTTATAAAGTCCTAGAAATTAACTACATACGTTACTAAGCAAAATTTCATAAGAAAAAGTTTCCAAAGTGTATGTACACGTATAGAAGAACAAATGTAGACGCGCATACACAAATACACATACGTTTCGTAGAAAAACTTTTAATTCATATCATTTCTCTACGGTATGAAAAATCGTTCAATTCACAAAAACAACATTAAACAAAAGTTAGACTTTGCCGGAAACAAAAGGTTATACTTATACTATGAAATTTTAAAAGTTAATTATATGATTTCGTATTTAAGTCGTTTCCTTTTATAAAAACACTTTGAAAGTTTTTAAATAATATTTCATAAATAAAATGGCTTTAAGCCGGGCAAATATTGTACAAAATTCATAAAATTCGTAATATGATGTTAACTATTTAGCGCAGCAACTAGCTATTCATTTATACCTTACTTTCGGTCTTCATTATTTTACTTCCCTTCTCAACTTTTTGTTTTCCTTTCTCTCTCTCTCTCTCTCTCTCTCTATCTCTCGCTCTATTTATTATTCGCACCTTTTCAAAATAAAAAAAAAAGGAAGAAATAGAGCAACATAAAGCAAAAAAGAAAAATGAAAAGAATTTTTCAAACATTTAACATATGTATCGAGATATTCACATTTAGGTATATATTGTATGCAGTTGAAAAAGGCATACACGCACACACATAGCTTAGACGCACAGTTTCACATTTAATAAACGTTCGACTACAGGCAGGCACATGTGGTAGCCCGTTACTGACTTACATACATACAGGCATTCATTTGCAGTACAAAACTTATAATATGTAAATGTAATAAAACCACAAGTGGATTGTATCTTTGCATATGCAAGGAGGCAGGCGTGCACAAAACGGGCTCGATATGCAGCCCTATCGTTCTGTAGAAGAGATACATGTACGTGCCTAATGGACCTCAAAATGTCTTAAGGTAGGTAGATGTGCATGTTCCAACACCAGAACAACATGGAATGCAGCAAAAAAGAGAAAAGGAAAAATAAAGATAAGAGCGAGACAATGAAATGGAGTGAATATGAAACTAAATCTATACGGCAGCTGCCGTCGTTTTGCCAACACACACAGGATGCAACGAACAATGCAAGCGCACTCACCATAAAAGTAAAACTTGAGTATCCCCTATGCCACGATAAGCCTACATAAAAAGCGAACAAGTTTTTATTAATTCGTTTAGGTCAATCGAGCGATAATAATCATTTTCATATTAATTATTTACATCGTTATGCATCTGAATAATGTTCTCAAATTGCAGATCGTGATCTATTTTAATCTAAAAATTATTTCTTCTTTTTATCAAAGGTATTTCCCCACTTTTTAGTTCATGCAGATGTAGATGTACACGCAAGCTTATACAGCTCATCATTTTCAAAGTCCATTTGATGAAATATCAAATGAGAGGGAACGCGCTTGAAAAGTTCAATAATATTAATGATTTGCGGATGCACGGACAAGTTGATCTATGTAATTTGTATTAGCTTTTGAGCTGGAGCGTTAATTCTCAATTAGGCAATCCTCATTTATGTATTATCCTTAAAGTACTGGAACGACGTTATGGATATGAAATATTTCTTCTTCAACCACTTATTGTTGCCGCGGCTTTGAGGTAGCCACAGCTGCCACAAAACACTCCAAAAGATTCTCCGCAAAATCTTCCAATTTTTTTTAGAAAGCTTAAGATAGTGTCTTATGCTATATAAATAGCTACGCTTGTGTTTAGATTTTCCCTTCATCTGGGATCATAAATTGTTGCTAGGATTTCACCGTAGATTTTCAATGTTCGTAGAAAAGTATTGACGTAGTCTATATAATCCCATGCTCTTAGCTTGTTACTACATCTTACGGCCATAGCAAATTACTCATGGTAATAATTTCCTTTCAAGGACCTTTTTTCAATACACTAACGAGTTTCCTCTCATGAAGAAGACGAACGGATAGATGGATACAGAACATAAAAATGCAGACGAAACTACGATACGATATTGCAAGCGAAACGAAAAATTCAATATGCCAATGCCCCCTGTAGATGGTTGTAAAAAATAATACGATATTCTCGCATTCATACTCCACCATTAACAAGCATATCAAGATTCGGTGCGACGCAGAAAAGATAGGGAAATATACATTTTAATATATTGGTTTGTTTATATACTCTGCACATACACAATAACAGTTTAACTGAGACAGCTAGAACGACAAAAACTACAAATATCTAAACACATATTTACGTGTACACGTGGATATGCATGTGGTTATGGTGCTTTACGTTATTGAAAGCTCATAAAGAGTCTTAGCAATAGCTCTAAGTAGTATTTATGGTAGACATTTATATGCCGGTATATGCAGTTGTATATGCATACATATATATATATATACGTTCTTGTACAATCTTCAATGTACAAAATATATGAAAACATATGATCATAGAGTTTTCAAGTGCGTCACCAGACCTTACCTTGCGTCTTCCGTCTTTGTTCAAATGTGTGGTTTATTAACGCGTTTCGGCCTTAAATGACTTTTAAAGACACCAAGAGGGTACGGAATGAAATGAAATGAAAGAAATTCTATACATAGCCCTGAATATAAGTTCAATGGCTTTTTATGAATGAGTTTTACGCTTATTCGCTACTAACGTATACATAAATTGTATGTGCATTATAAAAATTATTTTGTTTTTTGTTGTGGCTTATATTTTTGATCGCTTAATAGTCGCTAAACAGTTGAAAAAAAATCTAAAAACGTCCTTCCCTTCAACTTTTGATAGCAAGTAAAATTGCTAATGCGAATAATTGTAGATGTAACAACGTTCTATAGAAATAGCCCTTAACCTTTCCTTTGAAAATAATATTCAAATAAATTTTTTTATTTTTTTTGGTTTTCAAAATAATCTCAAAGGACGCTGCATTTTCATTTACTTGTTCTATCTTTGTCAATGCTTTCACTCTTGTTGTTTGGTTTATCAAAATGGTTCACTTAAATGCAGACAACATTTTCAATTATTCGAATATTTGGTGTAAATTTGCTTACGGTCACGATAATCGTATCTATCAAACATGCCTACAAGATTTGTAGCATTCCCGCTACAATAAAAAACAGAAATCATAGGTTGCAAGGAATACTTTCATTATTCATTGGAGGAAGTGAGTAATATGTTGACTTCATTCATTATGCAACACTCTTAAGTATCGAATATACTCGTGAAAATTTACCACATTTCTAGGAACAAGTAGGCAGACTTGCATATTTTTAAAAAGTAGTCTCAATTAAACCACATATCATATTGCAAGCCCGGCAAACGAATAAAATGATTGGAAGCAAAGTTAATTGGAAAATTTTCTCAACGACTTTTATTTATTTTTTTTTTTTTTTGGAAAAGTACATCGGTTATATTCATGTTCATATTAAGTTCGCAAAGACGGCCATATATTACTATATTTTTTTTAAGCTGGACTTTGCTGTTACGAACCTAGTGAACATGTGCACTGCTTTAACAAAATCGTCTTCCTCGCTAAGTCAATAGCAAGTTATGCCGTGATCGTTTTTAATTATAAAAAATTTATGCTAATAAACAAATCAAGCCTCAAACACGAAGTTCGGAGCTCCGCCTCTGTCATTACTAAGTATCTATTACTAACTCTTAGTTTCTTTGGGTATTAAACTTGAACTACGTATTTGTTGGTATATAGCCCAAAAATTCCCTTTTAGTATCACTAAAAAACATGTTTCTCTAGTCCGTGCAATGATTGAGCCCTTGAACTTAAAAAATGTTGCAATTGTTCTTGTATTCTTCAGAGTTATATCTTTTGGCGTCTTAATGAGGCATTTCAAATTCCAGTCTCCCTGACTAACTGATCTATTTCAGATTATGAACTCATCTAGTGGTATCCGTAAACGCTCGTGTGTCCTCTTTTTAAAATTATCTAAATTTTATTATTCCTTTATCATACCCTAAGACCCAAAACAGTAGTCGTACTGTACAAGTAAAAACAAAGAAAATGTTCTTAATTGGTTTAGTAGGTGCTTTCGATCGTTCAGAATATTGGGAAAAAATTTATTACGGGAAGTTTTTTCTTGACACTTTGCACTTTTGCAGGCGCTCTGCAGACTGCTTGCGTTAAATGGTTCCCTACTGAAAACCTATGTCCCTTACTGATGCCTTTAAAGGTTATCTATGTCCATTCAAAAGCGTCTCCCAATAAAAATATATCAGAATGAATGTTTTTTACATTTGCGCTTGACAACTCTCGAGCCTTATTTACTAACGAAAGAGTGTCTCTTTTTCTTTTGAAGGGTGGACTTTTTCATTCAAGTGCGTCTTATTCACACAAAACTTAATATTTACAAAAAATCCCACGTCATTCGCTAGACATAAATATGTAGATTAAATGACTCTGGTTTTAAATTTAAATTTAAATCAGATACTCTGCCTGCCATCCAGCCACTTGAGAGGTAAATGTCTCCAGAGAAGGACTGCGGCATGGCCTTTTTTTAATGTTTTTCCAAAACAATTTCTTTTTTAATAACACATCACTTAATAAGATCGTACGATCACTAAAAAAAACGATAACTATTGCAGTTTTTCATAAACATTTTTTTTTTTAATATGCCCAATTACTCAGGAGATGGCTCCCACTCGCGTAACGCAGTGACTGACAGGAAGAAAGAACGAAATAAAGAGGTGGTGGGCGCAGCTTACTGGACATGGGCCCAATCGATAAGTGTTATGGCTTTATCGACTGAGCACTCACTATGGCTACGACCATCATTCGCAATTCTTACCTACTAGCGTGCTCATCTGGATCCTTTAATCTCTTCAACGCTTCTCTTTGATGATTCTACAACGTTCGTTTTTTTCAAAATGCGATTCAGTTTTGGCGATCACGTGTTCATTGGAGCCGTCTACCTTTCCAGCGAACATTTTTCAACGATTCGCAAGTAATACGGTGGATACGGAAACAATTCGAAGCGCTATTCATGCAATTTTTCCATTGGTCAACTTCGCAATGTCCGCCAGCATATGTAGGGTAGGGATTCTGTTGGTCTGCTTTGACTAGAAATGTTGTAACAACGGCATGCCGTTATTCGATATCGCATGATCGCAAGAATAGCGGCTTGCCGCTATGCACAAAATAAGAGAAAAGCTTTTGAAGTAAAATTTTTGGTTTTTTTTTGGACAGAAAAAGCGAAGTGTCTTTGTAAAGCAGTGCATGTGTAAAGTTAAAGTTGTTGATTAGAAAATAGAATAAATAAGAATTGTTTAAGAAAAAAGAAAGGAAAGAAAAGAAAAGAATTTTTTAGAACAAATAAAATTTACATAAAAATTAAAAATAATTGCAATTATATTAAAGTTGAAGCAAAAAGGAACGTCCTGGCAACAGACGCTCATCCTCCAGATTTTGGATAGAATACATATTTCCTAGTTAAACAGAGAAGCCTGCTGATAAACTGTTCGTCCCAGAAATTAAAGAAATCACTTTATGGGATATTTTGCAATAAAGGAAACAGAAAATTAAGTGGAAGAGAAGCAAAATCAAAAATCAAAAATTACTCAAATGTTGTGGCATAAAAGGATAATTGCGAAGAAGAAAAAAGAAGGAAAACAAAAGAATTGATTAAAAAGAAAAAAATAGACACGAATGATTCGGTTCAGTTTGGAAGGTGTGTCTCTGATCCAGATGCTATACGGAAAATAAATTGTGTAGTGTATTACCAAATTAAACGATGTGCTTTTATTTGTTTCATAAAGAAAATTTTGAGTCGACTTTTTGCAACTTGATAATAGTCTATTAAAAAATTTGTTAAATGCAGCTAAAATTTTATTGTTGCTTTTTTCGATTACTCGCTTTTAAATAATCGCATGAAAATTTTATTTTGTCTAATGAAAAAATTATGGGTTATTGGCTAATCCGTGCAATGTGTAAAACCAATAACGACACAACACATACGCACACAGTGAAAAGCAGCAGAAAAGAATTGCAAGCGACAGATTTACGAAGAGAAATTTTCTATTAAACTAAATTACAAGTTTGACTGCTAATAAGAAATATAATTTACTGTAAGAAAATGTTATGATTTATATACGAGTATATTCTGATACGATTCAAAGCATATGTCGATGTTGTTAAAAATGCAAAATATATATGCAGAAAAGCTTTGAAATAAAACAAAATGGAAGACTTTCGTTTCTTGGCCAAATATTGGGAGTGCGCTCCAATTGTCGTGAAAAGGAAAACATTAAAATATAGTTATTGAGACGGCACAACGGTGCCAGCACAAAGAGGTTTACTATTAACTTGTGGTGTTCGTTAAGGCGGCTGAGCAAATTGTTTACTGCTTAACAGCTTTCGTGCTTGACGTGCCGCCTGCCTTGCTTAGAAGGTGTGATGATATTGTGGGTAGTGCGCCCACATCTCCTTTAGTAAAACCTCAGCAACTGGAGCAACCATCGGGTGTCTTTCACGAAGATGCTACATCTTTAGCTGGCGCTTCATCTCTCAACAGTCAGGTATTATTGAACGTTAATCAAAATGCCAGCAATAATTTAAAAAAATTGAAATTAGAATTGTTTGGCTATAAAAAAAAGGAAAAGGTGTGTCTAGGCGGCATACTCCACCATTGCGGTGGAGTATGGGTGAGTGTACGCACGAGTGAAGGTAGGGGGGCTGGGAACGGCTACTGACGGAACGAACGGCGTACAGGATGGACAACAAACCTGACAAACGGACATACGAGGCTTTGATTGAATATTTTCTTTTTTTATTTGTTTTGCCCTATTCGAAGTGCAAATCCTCTTTTTTTATGGTTTTCATTCTTTTTTAAATTTAATATATTTCTTTTGTCAAGCGGCACAGCAGGCCGAATATTTTGCAAACGATCTACCGAAACCTGAGCTATGCCCATGACAACTTGTAACTTGCTGCATTTGTTTCGGCGAAAGGGTATTTTTTCTTCTCCATTTGCGGTCGTTTTTTTTGCAATTTCTACGTCCAAACGCACTAATAATGCTACGTTATATTTACTATTGATCCTTTGTCCACTTTCAACGTATTCCATAAGTATTAGATGATTCAAACCCTAAACATAAAACGCGAACGTAATAACCTTCCCAGACGGCTTTTGAATTTTTAGTCGATTTGGGCGGCTTTCGCCGGTTGTTGTCCACTCGGCTGACCATTTATTTGACCCTAAATAGTAGTGATGAGCCCATATTTTATCGGTAGTCCCATAACGTATGAAAAATTTTGCTTTCTTCGGCTAAACAGCGCTCTGAATTATCAACTCGTTGTTGTTTTTGGTCAAAAGTGGACTGACGCGATATCCGTTTCGATTAGAATTTTCTCGCGAACAAATGCTCATGCGAACTAATAAAGACGCTACTTTTTGATATCTGATATCATCAAGCTGCCAGCTAATTGACGCATTTCGTGCAAATTCAATTTTCGCCATGCCAAAACGACTTGGACCATCTTGTTTATATTCTCGGGAACAACTGTCGATTGATGACAGAACTGCTTAGTAACATGGGTGTTCGTATGGCCGCGTTTAAAATCAGCAAACAACTTCTCTACCGTTTGCCCGAGTCCAAATAATACTTGTCAAGCCCTTGCTTTGTTTTAATCTCATTTTTCCCCATTGTTTCTCATTGGTCTGAAAATTGCGAAGGGTTTTCAACTTACGGTCAGAATGTCATTAAATTTTAACACAGTTTGTTTGACGTTAGTTCTGTTCGAAAATTGTGCTAGTCCCTCAATAGTGGTGACACATATATGTTATCTTACGTACTGATTGATTGATGTGTTCTTTATGTCAAATATATGCCTAATAACCTCGTCATATATTCTTGTTCTATTACCTTCTCTCCTCCCCAAAAAAGTTGTCGTAAAAGACATGTTTTTAGGCTATTACAGTGGCCTTATTCCTTTCCGTGTAACACGAAAACAAAAAAAAGCAATCTTAAGGGTTTTCATTTTGAAGGAATCCTCTCATTATCGCGTCTTTTCTTCTTTGATATCAAATGGACAATATTGACTTATTCGGTGGTCTTAACGTTCTGTTTGATAAAAGACTTTCCGCCAGTTTTCGTAATCAATTATCTATAAATAAAGTTAAAGTTATCCCAGGATTTAACAAACTTTTGGAAGACTACGTTACAACAGTGACTCTAGGTGAGCTTGATTAGACCTACGTTAAAAACATGTTTTACAAAACAAGTCTCCTATGGATGTAGACACGGTAGCGGTCAGGAATGATTAAAGGTAGAGCGTATGGGCATCTTCAAGACGGACGGATGAGAACGATAAAAAGGTTGAATAGTCCGGTTAAACGACACGACTATTGGATATACCATATATCTTTTACCATTTTAGCACTCTGGCTCATGGTATGCCGATGCCCATGACCAGGATATGGAAGTTACCGTTCACGCTTGCGAATTACACTCTAGTATTAGCTGAACACAGGTGCTGTCAATGGGGTGGATATCGGCTGCAGTGAAGTGTCGAAGTACTTATGTTACCGAATTAGGATGTTAACCGCGCCTTTCTGCAGTTCCAACATATGTTGCATCTAACGAACGTCATTTCGCGTTCTCTTGCGCCGAGTACTAAGAGGTACTGACATGTCTATATTGACACCAATGAAGGGAAGGAACTGCCCCTTACTTTTCGAGTGCAATAAACGACAGTATTGCGTTTCGTTAACATAAAGGTTTAACTTATCTGCCTGATCCCATGGTCATGATATTTTGATGAGGTTTCGATTTTGTACGCCACTCAAAACCCATAATTTTTTATGAAAACGGAAGGAGTGACACAAGATATCATTTGTAAATGAATAAATGGAGTTTCCTATCGTTAATAATTACCAAGAAGATAAAGTAGAGGTTTTAAAGATTGCTGAATCGAAGGCGAATTCATTGGAGAAAAATCGATCCATTACAATTCATATCGAACCATTATTTAATAAACTCGATATGAATCAAGAAAAATTCTTCCAAATCCATCAAATGTAATCAGTTGGGAGACAAAGTTCTCTGCGTGGTAACCCATTAAGTCACAATTGGATTGATTTTTTTCTTATGCAAACCATATTATCAACCGGTAATTAAGCCGCTGACGGTAATTAACCATGATTTTCATGGATATGGATAATAATAATTACATATTATATATATTATTACGAAAATGGCAGATTTGATGAAACAAGATTCGAAAGAATCAGGAAAATCAATCAAAGAGAAAAGCATTCACGACGTGTTTGCTGCTGGCATTCAAAACGAGTTGATGAAGACGTAAAATAATGAACGATGCCTTCAAAAAATACTAGCTTAACTTATTTCTTCTTTTTTCGTTTTGATAACGTTACCAAGTGGTGCTCTTGATGAGCCGGCTTTATTAAATCAGAAAAAATTTCAATGTTCGCAACTATTTTTCGAAACAGTTTCTTCTTTTATAATTAACCAGTGTAAATTCGTTGCTGCTTTTAGGCTACTCACAATGTACGAAACGAGAACAATGTCCACAACCCGAGCTTCCATCGAATTCTCTCCCTAATACTTTGGTGTCGTATCACGGTTCGTTGATCTACTGAAAGATATTGAGGTGTTAAGACTAATTCTATTATTATTATTATTATTATTATTATTATTATTATTATTAATTTCGCCAGAGAAATAAATTCAAAGACTAAACTCTTAAAGTACTAGCATCGAAGGCTATCGGCTTCGATTAAAAACTCTACCGCACTTGAGATTCGAACCAACGACCATTGAGTTGCTAGTCGAGATTCCTCACCTTCGGCCACTCAAGCGGATAGACTAATTCTAATTTTAATTCTCTTTGCTTTAAAGTTCCTTTCATTTTATTTAAAAGAAATAAAAGCTTTATTCGATTTACGAATCGAACTCTATGCTTTCAGAGTTATTCTTAATACTTAATTCAGCTGAATCACTTGAACTAATAGCGTGTTTCCAATCATATATATGAATAAATAAATGCAATTAATTGACAGCAGATCAAATACCGCTTTGTATGTTCACATACAATCACAAAAAGTCATAAATATATGATCTAGTTCGTTATACAATTCTTCAATTGCTTTATGCATATCGCTTGAAGTAATAAAATCGTAACTGATTTGTTTTGTCAATTTTTTTCTTGCATATATTTATTTTATTTGAATTACGATCAGTGAGCAAAAATTGAAAGGAAATTCTAAAATTTACGATCATGTGCAGTTTTCATTAAATTTGTTTTAAAATAAGTGAAACTTTTGCAATCGAATACTCTACAACACCCTACAGTTACACATATTACGAGAAGCGGTCGACAAAGTGCTCCAATCCGATAAAAATTCATCAAAATATCTCACTAATTACGATCTATAGGTTACCAGAATGTGAGACCGATAGTTGGACAAGCAGGCAGGCATGCTTAGATCGATTCAGAAAGTAATTCTAAATTGGTCGGTATATTAAAAAAGATATCTCAAACCCTTCCAAATCTTGCATACATCCGCACCATAAATGATGTACGGTATAACAAACCCAAAAGCAATTATTATTCATACAATTGTCGATAAACTATATGGGTTAAAACATTACTGTTAACAGCCCCCGGTCTATTTCTAGAGATGACATCCGTTGTGAATGTGGTTGTGATCATCTTACGGAAACACTAGTAACTTTTGCAATTTCTGCTATTTTTATGGACTTTATGGCACATAAAATTATTGTTGTTGTTATTATCTTCTACGTTTATGTTAAGTTTAAGCGAGCCAGTTCACAAAAGTAGAATAATTATCAAAGCAAAGCTTGCAAGCATTAAAGAACTATCTGAGCTTAATTTAACTCGTTTGTTGTAAATATATATGCGTTCAAAATTGAAAGTCGTAGACTTACAATTTTTTTTTTTTGAATTAACTGTTAATTAATCCGAAGTCCTTCAATTACTGCAAGCCTGAAACGCTTTAATAACATTTACTCATACAAATATATGTCAGTATAAGTATATATATTTATAGTTTATACAATTAGTAGATAAGTGTACGTACGTGCATATGCACATCTCGTGTCCATAATTAAACAATAATCTCAAAGTCATTTATGTAAACTAACTGTGCAAGAGTGAACTTGTTAACGTCTACGAACTGGAAACGACTGCACGCATTATACGCTATTAATGAATTCTCATTTTATATTCTGTTTTATATTTGTTATGAAAAAACTTTAATGTTTAGTACATACAGAAACATAGAAACACATAAGCACAAACAAACGCAAATATATATAGATATTATATAGCCATGTATTATAGTTCAATTGTTCTGCCTTAATATAGCAAACAGTTAGTACTGTAGGCCTTTACATATAATATAGTGTGTTTGCTTTACAATCATTTAAGTTTTAATATATGTATGTGTTTATGTGTATATATGAGTAGGCGTGTGTGTCTGGGTCTGCGTAAATCCCAGTCACTGTATTTGTGCATGCATTTGTATTTATATTTGCACTTTGTAAATAGCGTTCTTACGTTTAATATAAATTTCATTTTTAGTTGGGAAAACACGAAATGCTTTTCACATCAAAACACATATACATGTATATACATATACGCATACATAAACTGTACAGCCTTAATACATTTATTGATATTGTAAAAGAATGAAAAAAAAAAAAAAAAAAAAAAAAAAAAAAACTAAAAACCAAACAAATCTCTACACTTTGCTCGTTTACAAACAATGCTCAAGGACATGGCTGATGTAGACATAGAGGCCACACATAAGTATAAAATGTATTTCAAATCTAATTTGATATTCGTATGCGAATGTGTGTATGCTTTATGCATATGCACACATATATATATATATTTGATGCATTAACTTAAGCACTCTATTTACTTTTATTTGATTAAGTTTAAGCATAAAGTGAATACATGCGTGAAAGTGTGCCTATGAATTTATTTTTAGGTTAACAGAGTTTTTAAAAGCTTTAATTTGCATATATTTTAGTACATATACGCAGAAATACAAATATGATAACTTACGTATACGTATATTAACTGAACTATTCTATAAATAATTTCATATAAAGCTATCATTTATTATTTATAACCATTGGAAGAAGTACATAAAGTGCATTTTACTTTACTAACATTTGCGGTTCTAAAAATCTAAGTAAATAAATAAACGAATAAACAGAAAAACTATACAAATTAAATGAAGCCAAATATCAAATAATTGTACGAGCGGCCAGAGCGTGAGTTTTTCTGATTTCGCGTCGTCTTACTTCAAAGCTTTGCTTTTTCTTAACAATGCCTAGAATTTACTTAAGTAAAATCTTGTTTCTCTTATTCTGTACAAGTGAAAGAACTGTCCTCGCATATCATCGTTAGATTGTAGTAAGCCGCGAACATTACTCTCATTATTTATATTATTGAAGATGCTGGATGATCACATCAGTTCTCGATCACAATAAAATGAAAATATTTCTAGCAAATATTACACATTTCTAATAAAATCAAAAAATTGATTCCATTCCAAGTGTGAGAAATAATATCATTGAAGAGCTTCTCGGTAGATCCCCCCACAGGTTTGCCTCCAATTTTCAATTTTTCGATGAGACATATTTAGATTTTTGAAGTAACACAATCGGCTCTCTCTCTCTCTCTCTCTCTTCTTGTTAATTTACTCGATGACGACTCATAAGAAAAATGGATCTTTGCGTGACCTGAGCAATGCCTCGAAGGTATACCTAATTCTTCAATGATGTGTTTTAACTCTCAACAGCTATGTTTTCTTGCGTACGAGCTCTGCTAACGTGTCTCAAAATTTTTTAACAAAACAATTTCTTCAAAATCATCTATATTCCTTATAATTTTATTAAAATACTTTAATAGCTAATTCTGCTAATGAAAACTTTATCCTTATATATGTGTATGTACATAAAGAAAAAGTATATAGATAAGTCGATAAGCTTGAAATAAAAGCGGTTTGAAAATCGTATAAGGAAAACCGCTCCTCAGTTATAGCCCGTGCTTCTCCTGGCACTCAATTTAATTAGTACGCATTTCTTTTGGATTTTTTATTTCCTTATGTTAGCAAATTAATTTTCCACTATTTTTAAACTCAGCGCTCAACTCCAAGCTGTAAATATTGCAAATGTTGATACATATCAACTGTCTAGCGGTTTTTTCTTTTTATACACTACGCCATTTGCCTGGTTTACTGTTTTATTTAAGGGGATTCCTCGTATACGTGTAGACACGGTAATATGCAAATCTTTTTATTATTATTATATTAATTAAAAAATTATTTACTTATTTCTTTCTTTTTGGAAAGGGTGTGCAATATTGACTTTTTGGGCAACGATTTGAGAAGGAGGGCAATTTTTATTATCTCCATCCACGCATAAGCGCTTTCCGTCTGATGTGCATTCATGCATTTTATGCCTGAGTTATTTTGAAGGAGTTCTGTCATTTTAATTAATATGAACCGTTCACCAAATGTAATCTGTTATATTAACTTCATATAAAAAAGATTACAAACATACTTTTGTGAAAAAACTAAAGGAATTTTCCTTAGAGATAATCTATAATTGTTAATTTGTACTGTGATGGTTTGTTTTACACGACAACTTCTTTAACTATTTTAGTTTAAATAAATATAAATGAAAATTAAGCGAATGCATTAGATGCTTGCATGTATTTTGATGATTTTCGCATTTGAAAAAGGCATTTATTGGTGGAAAATTGGTGTTGGTCGCCCAGACCGCTCTTCATCATTGACATCAAAGTCACCATTTTTAAATCGTTGAAACCAAACCCGACAATTGGGATATAATGGAGCAGTGTCACTATGAATGTTTGATGGGCTCCGACAACAGATTTCTTCAAATCAAACTACAAAGTTAATGCATGTCGAAAATGCGATTTTGAGATTAGCGTCTATGCACACTGATAACTCAATAATACTAAATTAGAATCTGTTATTTTATATAGAAAAAGGTCAAAATCACCGAATTTAACCGTTGTGTACATTAATACTTCACGTTACTTTATTATTTTCACCAATAGATATCGCTGATCAAAATATATGCAAGCACCTATCAGCTTGTATAAAAGGAGGCAGCTATGTCAGAAGGGGAAGAAGAGAACTTCAGGCAGATGTAACGTCCCATTTTGAAAATGATTGAAATAAAAGTAAAAAGAATAAGGAAAAAATCGCACGTTTCATGACAAAAAAAAAAGGTGAAAGGTAATAAGTTATTTGAGGAAGAATTTTAGAAGACTGGAGTTTCTCATTTTTGTGATATTTTTATCTTCCATGATTTTAGGAATTAAAGTGATAGCCAGTCTTGCTCACCTATAACGTTGAAATTTTTTGTTTTATTTTCACTAATTTTCTCCATTTACATTAAACGGAGTATCTATTTACATTCGAGTACCATAAACCTCATCACTTTATACCAATTTTCTGTTGTGAATTCTTTCAACACCATTTATATGCCTTTTGCTAGTTATTAACGTTTTGCAACTAACACTTTTGGTTAAAAGTATTTATTTATATAAGGGCGGTGCATTAGCAGTCAAGCGCTCTTCAACTCAGACACTTGTTAAAGTCTCCAAAACCTGACATTTGAATCTTTATAAGGAATCTTTGCGGTTCCGAAAGACGTCTTTAAAATTGTAGTGGGTCTTCGTATTACGATTTGGATAAAATTTTTTTTTAAATGCATTCTTTAGATCACGTTTTTTGGGAAATACGGTTACGTTTCGTCCGTGGGGGATAAAGCTCATATTTGGTTAAATGATGTTCCTAAAGAACTTTTACGTTTACAAAAAAAATGTTTAGGTGTAACTTGCGAGCTGAAAATTATCTTGCGGTTATAGTCAATAGAGAAACCCAAAAAAATATGATAATTGGCTTTTTGTGTGAACAATTTTTATAATAATTAAAAAAAAAATAATAAAAAAATACTAATTTGATGGCCCATTCCATGACAAATGCATTGACGATTATTCTATGCATTAAGTAAAAAAAATTTCAATTCAAATTATTTTCGTCATCACATACTGTATATATTTACTCGGTATTGTACAATAAAAAAATTCAAAACTAATGGTTTAATAGTCCTTAAGGTACTTATGAAATTTTTGATTTAGTAATAGATGTCGAGAGCACGGTAATATATGCATTTAAGAAAAGTGGTTTCAAGTTATTGAAAATATAATTCAATTAAACTTTCTTAATAAAGATATTCAGGAACTTTGAAACGTTAAACGTGTTAAAGTATTTGTAAAGTCTTAACCCAATTAATCTAAACTGGAAAACCCATTCGCTCCAATATCGCAATAAAAAATTCCTTTAAAACTAACACCACAACACTTCATGCTTGCATAGCTGAACGAAACTCTGATTAAATTGTATTGTCTTAATTAAAAGCACCAGCATATCTTTTTAGCACTTAACCGAAACTAAATGCATATATAAAAAGAAGAATAAAAAAAAAAAAACTTGAATTCAAAGCATAAAAAAAAAGAAAGAGAAAAAGAAAAAAAAAATGGGAAAATCCTGTACACCTATCTAGCCATCTATGCACAATACCATCACAGAGTCTACTGCCATGAGTATACATGAATGCACTCAAGCATAAATAAAATCCAACATGGTTTCTATTAAAAAATGAATTTAAGAGGGCTTTTGTCGTTTTTTTCTTTACTAATATTTTGCCCCTTACTTTTTATTTTGTTTTTTTCTTTCCATTGTACCTTTGTTAGTTTATCTAAATGTTAGACAGATAAATCCATCTGTACAAACATTCACATATGCATATGCTTAAGTGTGTACACATCTTTGACTAACTGTTCTCTGATCCGTTTTAAATGATATTCTTTTAACACTGAAGCAACAAACGTCCTGAATAATTTTCCCCAAAATCTATATGTATATATATATATATATATATATAAAATTAAAAAGCATAAGTAAACAGAAATGAGATAAAAGTAAAAAGATAGAAAAACGAAAGCAGCCGAAACCAAAACTCACACAAGTAGAAAGCCAAAGTAATTATTGGTAAGCAATAATATAATTAGAAACTTTACATATAGCACACATAAACAATCACCAATACATATCAGATATTTTTTGCTCAATGCATGCTTACATGTAAATAGCTAATGGAAACGCCAACTAGCGATTGGGTTGTCTGGGCAAAATTTGTGGATAAATGTATGAAGAAAAATTTACAAAAATAAACATAAGAAGGAAAAGTAAAAGACAAACTGTTAATAGACTTGAAAAAATTATAAAAAAGACCAAGTAAAACCCATTCATCAAAAGTTGAATGCTTCTTCGTCGGGGATTGCGGATGCACTGGTAGTCTTGCCAATAGTTAAGGTGTTTACATATTGACTTCTTCATAGTTAACAAGCAGGAGTTGGTTGCAACTGCTTTACCAAACGGGTATTTGCTGCTTCTTGCCATACATTTCCGTTATGTTTGACGGTGAAATATTTCTAATTGAAAATTGTATTGACTGGGTTAACTTTTTGTTGCTGCTTCCTGTGGTGTACTCCAACCATGGAGATTTCGGCTAAGTTACTAAGAACGTCTGGCCATAATTGGTAATTTATTCGCCTATCTTCTCCCTTCGTTTACGGCTTGCGCAAGTTATGCAGGAATTTGGCTGGAAAGGGAGGCAAAGTAGAGATGTTCACCCACATCAAAAATGTTTCTGGTCGTTTATTTATCATTGCCTTATATCTAGATATGCAGGCATGTAAGCATAGTGTTTTCTTGCAAATAGTTTTTCTATGCTTTTCTTTTTAGTGTTTTCGCTACAGTTCTCATAGATTGGCAAGAACACATATACCAATACGAACACATATCAACACAGCAGTATGCTATTCAATAATTGAATTTTCTGCAATGCATAATTGCAGCATTATTTTCTACTTTCGATTTATATTAAAGATATAATTTACAATTAAGGATATAATAAGAATTTATATCACAAAATACCAAAAACAAGAGCTTGCTGCCATATGAGTTCTTGCAAGAACGATCACATTGACAGCAATTCATAAAATGGTCCCATATTTCTGAAATCAATTGGGTGAAGCAAAATACTACTAACTATCAATATTTGTCGCCAAACTTTTTCGTATAAGAAATTTTTATTAAATACAGAGAGCGTTCGTTCTGAGTTATACGTAGAAGGTCTATATGTTTCAAATTAATATGTCCACAGCGCCACAGCGTAGAGTTAGGTATAAATAGCTAATTTTTGCTTAATCTATAATTATTTGGTGATCTGATTTAAAAAAGGAATTTATACAAATATCCGAAGGCCAGCACGCCTTTACGCTTTCGGGGGAATTTCTTATTTGCTTTGATCGCTGTTCCTTTCGAATTTTATTTAAAAAAGATGTTTTTATTGCTTTTGTTGCTCTGCTGTTACTCCCGTCAAATTTGTTCTTCTTATTCTCTAGCATTTTTGCACATCTTCAAAGGAATACATATACACGATGAACAACCTTTCCAAAAAATTTACCTTTCATCCACTGGACCTGATCTAGCATGAACTTTCAATCATTTCAATAATCTCTATGAAAGAACCATTTTAATGAGAAAATTCGAATACATGCTCATCCGATACGACGCTACCATTCAAGCAAGGCCCTATTGGTAACAAAGGTTCAATTAATAAGCAAAATTGTTATGTTCTCTCATGCGGAGAAGCGTTAAAAGCGATTCTAAGCTGTCACAAAAGGGATAGTGAACTTGATGGGAGGAAGTTCTTAACCAAAATCACTAACATTTAACAATATTCGGTAATTCGAAAAAAGCGCGATAAATAGTAATTTTAATAACTCCTGGAAATATCCATACCAGCTGCCTATGGTTTTTATTCCAATACAGTTTCAGGGCGATCTTTATTATAAGGAATTTAGCCAAAGCAAACTTTTCTAAACAGAATGAAATGAGTGTTTTTCTGTTTTTCTCCTTTCTAAAAAGAGAAAACGCCAGATAAGTGCGACAACATTGAATAAAAACTATGGAGGAAGATATTGAACTTGAAGATTATATTACTAGGACGAGCACAAGGACGAGTAGCTTTTTTCCAATTAAATCTAATATGTCCACTTTTTCATCTGTATTACGAAGTAATTTAAAACCTCATTTACTTGACGTAAATCCCAAATTTGGTCATTTTAAAATACGCTACACCAACACTAGTACAAAGGTATGTTAAATATGTTTGGATATACACAAGAGTCGAAAAAAAAAAACCATGAGACAGGCCCCTCGTTTAATATACCCATCAGTGTAGAATCACTCTCTGAATCGAACTAAATTTGTCTGTCCGTCCAAATGGATCATATGCTTGTGTTTAACCTAAAAGCCGTTAATTTAAGATATATTGATGAAATTGCGTGCGTCGACATATCTTGTCTTAGGAACTCGACATAATCGTAAATAGAGTTAATAGCTAGCACACACCCGTGCGATATACGCGTCATTCAGAGAATCAAGGCAAATTCAAGTGAATAGGTATTTCTGATTTATTCCGCGCGGAGCAGTTTGGATACAAGCACGCTATATCAAGTAACTTGCTAACAGGCAGAGGTAAAACTGTGCCGACATAATCACCGATTGATACCCCAGAGTATGAAAACAAGCAAGATTTAGATCTACCTCTCTATATGGGCGTGAATAATAATCCGCCCGCATACAAGTCACAAATTTGCTCAAAAAAAAAAAATATATATATATATATTCAGGTGAACTAGTTGAGAAGAAGCAGACGTCGATAGAAATTCCAAGGCAAAATTGTTGCAGTTTGCTGTAATTTGCAACAAAGCACTATTTGGCGTGGTGGATATCCACAGTTTTTTCAAAATCGAGTATAGCTTTTTTAGGTAGACATTGTCCTTAAAAAAAGGTAGATGTGAAATCGGAAAGCGGAACTTTCCCTGTTTTAAGGGAAATAACATAGAAGCCATAATATATGATATAAATAGAATCAGTTAGCACTACAGAATCGTATGGTGTATAAATCTAAGTATTATTGCAACTGTTACAACAACTTGTGTACTTGTGTAAATGAACGGATGTGCAATTAGCGCTTAAAGTTAATCGACGTTTTGCCGGCAGTGATGTTCGATATTAAAAAATAAAAATTTATTTACCATTTCGAAAAAATAAAAGGAAGAAATCAATAGTTTTATCTCCGTTTTAGCAGCTTTAGAAACTATATAAAGCAGACACAAACAGCTTTTAAAAATAGGCATTGGCGCCATCATAAATGAATTGATGTTCTCTGTTTTTCTTTCAAAAACAAAAAAAAGATCATTTTATGCTCTTTTATAGTAAATGCATGTATATGCATGCACTTAAGTGTATACACCCATACACACCCATGTTACACACTTAATTACGTAAATGCATGTACTGTTCTATATATATATAAACAGGAAGAAGGGGAGTATATGTTTATATAGAAGGGAGTATAGATATGTAACAATAACAAGAAGTTAACTTTTACGTGAGTTGTATTAGATGTCATGATGAGCTACCTATCGAACCGTACGTTGGTGTATGAAAGCGACAGCGGTACAGAAATGTATAAAATATCAGCAGACGTCCCAGATTGGTCAATTCTTGGTCCACTCTTGTGGAATATCATGTATAACGACGTCCTGAAGTTGCAGCTGCTCATCAGCAGAACAAGTATTGAATTCGCCGACGACGTAGCGATAGTGATGGTCGCAAAGCATATTGCGGACATAGAAGCGAAAGTTACTAAGGCAATCTTGCGCACCAAAGCGTGGCTAAACAAGCTGGGTTTAGCGATGGCTGAGCACAAAACTGAAGTTGTGCTTGTAAGTAGCCGGAAAAAGCCAGAGATATGCAAGATAAGAATCGGGGATCACATAGTGCCATCGGTCCCCGCACTCAAATACCTGGGAGTCATAATTGCCCACCGCACCAACTTTAGGTGTCATATCGAGTACGTGGCGAAGAAAGCGGTAGGCATCCAGACGGCACTGGCAAGGATTATGCCAAATGTGGTTGGACTTAAAACAGCTAAGAGGAAGGTCGTAGCCACGGTGGTGACATCAGTCATTATGTATGCGAGCCCGGTAAGAGCGGATGCACTGACTGTAAAAACGGCACTCCGAAAATTGGCGGCGATATATCGCCTTAGCGACCTGAGGCAAATTCGCGCATTACGTACCGTGTCGAAGAAAGCAGTGCTAGTGCTAGCAGGCACTCTACTCTGCCAGTCGACATTCTGACCGACGAGATGAGCCGCATCTACGAACGGCGTCGCGGAAGCGAGCTCACGCTTAATAGGCAGCGAGGAACGGAGAGCCTCGTTGAGGATATGGCAGTCGAGGTGGGAAAGAACGACCAAAGGAAGACGGACGTTCGCTCTTATCCCTAGCGTAAGAGGATGGGTTGAAAGACGCCAGGGTGATGTAAACTATTACCTTACCTAGCTCCTGACTGGCCATGGCTGCTTTCGGAAGTATCTATACAGATTCGGGCACGACAGCTCGCTTAACTGCGCTATATGCGCGGATACGGAGGAAGAGGCAGAGCTCCTCGGTGGTCCCGCGGGGAAAAGTGGTAGAAGAAGCGTAGAAGCGTGGGAGGTAGTTTTGCCTGCTGCTACTAAAAAACAGCAGTATCTTTTGAAGATTTTCTACTTCTCCAGCTCGCAGAGCAAAAAAACACACACACACGCACGCAAGCATATATATACATACAACCATACGTAAAACCATAAGAATGCATACAAATTTAGTTAATATAGAGAGGAATTCCAAAACACAATAAACAAAACTTAGCTGTTTGCTTTAGCTTAAAAGCATTTACTTATATTTTAAAAATTGACGTGTTTCTTAATTTATTTTTATCTCTATTTGCTATTTATCTCTATCTGCTCTTAAACATAAACGGGAACGCAGTAGTTAACTAAGAAATGATTACTTTCATGAAAATCCTTCTAATTCATTACCAAATTAAAATTGTTATGAAAAACGAACTTAAAAAAATACTTGCAAAACATCGGGATTGTATCAACTAAGGGCACGTCAATTTAGAGATTAACATAATTTGCCATAAAAAATTGGAAAATAGAGAAAATGTGCGAAAACTCTTCAAGTTATTTGAGCTGCTTACCAATGAAGAGACCAGAGAAAAATTGTTTTAAAGATATATGCTCTACTTGTCAACTATAACGTCACCATAGTTCACTATAATCCTCAAAAATTCCTTTAGGAAAAGGCGTGTGTTGTCGTGAAAGGGAGTTACTTTTGTTTCGCTAAAACTAAAGCAATTTGAAGAACTACAGCTAATTTTATAAACATTTCTTTTCCATTTCAAGAAGCCAATAGTTCATCGTTCTTATCTCATGGTTGTGCCCACTTTGGGGGCTTAGAAGCAGAATAATTACATTCAGTTTACATTCAGATTTAATTTCTTGAAAATACAGCAACTGAAAAGATTCGTGTCGCTCTCTTTTTGTTCCGAAACTTACGGAGTCAGTACATGCGTCTTGTTGATGATTTTCTTAACCCAACTGAGAATTAACTAAGGTAATTATTTTTCGGCACGGAATCGATATATTATTATCTATATATTTTTATTTATTATTTATTATTATTTACTATGTATATTTATATACATATAAATATGTTATGTTTGTGAATAGGTATCCACCAGTTTTTTGGCAAAATTGAAGGGGAGTACTATATAAAAAGAAATTTACTTTGTTCAATAAGTCTTCTATGTAGAATATAAACCAGATTCGAAACGATCCACTAGTCTCTTGCAGCTCTCCCCAAAAGAATCCATATTTGAGTATCGAGGTAAGAATGAAGCAACGTTCGAACAAACAAGTTGTCTATTGAGACCCGTTTTAATCGGAAAGACTAATGTTTGGTAATAACAACGGGGAGGGCAAGACATTCCAAGTTAGAAATTCAAAAATTTCCTAAAAGGGGTGTCACTGTATGGGGCCGAACGTTTTCAAACTGAAAATTCACGTCAACATGACTTGTGACATACCGCACTCGTTTTTTTGTCCAAATTGCGGCAATTATTATTGGTAGCCTTTCTTAGTGATGATTCCATTTGGTTAGAATAAGCCATAATACAATACACCCAACTAAACGGGCCGATATGGCTATTCAGTTTTATTGTCGATTCTAATAGATCGCATACACTACATCATATTAAAGACGGCTTTGGATATCGTGATGTGTCCATTGTTAAGCAGCACAGTGATACTTCCGTAGCAGTGTTCTTCTAATGAAGGAAGCAAAGTAAAACTTCCCCCATATGTCGATCAATTCTGTTCTCGTTACAAACCATTTGTGATATATAAAATTAATTACAGTTTAGCCGAATGTTTCATTTCTAAAGTAAACTTATCCGTAATTCAGATAGCCACATTTACTGTGTATAACATTTGTATATTATATGCAAAACACATGCGCACCTATTTATTTTTATAAGATTTCAAGTTCCAAATTTCAAATTTCTAGTATGAACTTTTTGTTAAAATGAATTTCCTAAACTTTTCAATAATCATTTTTAACCCTTCCATGTTAAAAAAAAAATAGATATTTCTTAGAAAAAATTTTCTGTAATTTTCTTGCCATTAGTTAATAGTTTTTTAATTTAATTTAGTTTCTTTTTAAATACGCTTTCTCTCTCTCTCTCTCTCTCTCTCGTTCTCTTTCCATCTCTTTCTCATCGTCCTTCCCTTTCTATTTACCTATCTGCCTGTCTGTCTGCCTGTCTTCCAACTTCTTTCTTTGTACCTTTCAAATTTCCTTTCGAAGCCTAACTAATAATTTCCGCTTGAGTTGATTTTAAAATATTTTAGTTTCGGGTGATTCTTGCTTTTCTAAAAATAGTTATATTGAAGTTTGAAATTTAAGAAAAACAACAAAATAAAAATAATAACAAGAGTAAAAAAAACTTTTCAGATTTTATAGAAAATTAAAAGCAAAAAAAAAGCATAAGAAAATGAATGAAATCTAAAGCAGTAATAATAACATTAAGTTCAGTAATTTTTATTGAAACTGCAGAAAAATAGATTACTCTAAGAGGGTATTAAAAGTGGACGATTTCAGTCTAGAGTAAAATTATATAAGCAAATATTTTGCACTAATTTATTTACAACGGGTTAGAAACAATGAAAATCGACTGTTTCTCGTCGAAAAATGATATCATATATCAATTAAATAGAGTAGGCAATGGATAATGCATGACTTGTATCTAATTGCTTCGCTGCCGTAGTTTGCTATCCGGAGGTAATTTTGCCCGTTAGTTGAAAGCAAACAGGTAGAATACGCCCTATTTGATCTTATTATCACAACTACTAACACTAATTTTAATACTCTGCGCCACTTAGTTGAGAAGTGCGGAGCGAATAAAGTGCATTTAAGGCGTTCCATCTATACATGGTGTAAGTTCGCGAAAGGAAGCGATGCATCGAAACTTATGCCTCAAGTTGGGAAGCAAAGTTATAAATGTTCTTACCTTTCAAAGTTGGTGTGCAAATTCCATTCCGGGGATTTCAGTCTCAAAGAAGATCGTTGATCTGGGCGATAACGACATTTTTCTATTCAAATTGAAGAGATCCCTCTCACAAAAGTCGAGGATGTGCGAAAACGGTATAATGACTATATTATCGCGAAACCACCAAATTTCTGCCGCGAAGACATTTATTAGCTACGCGATAAGCAGCAAAGGACCATCGATAATGTTAAACGACATTTCAAAAATTCAGCTTTATTTTCTCCCTTTTCCATATTTATTGTTTTTTTTTTCATAATTTTACCTAGATCTTAGTTGAAGAGTTTAATCACAGAAAGACAAGAAGAACAAGAAGTTTAGAGTATGTCCCAACTTTGAGTACTGTTGTAAAGGCATAATCTTTAAGAATAAAATCGAGTCAACCTCTTGATGAAACCTAGTGCGAACCGAGTTTTACTTAAAGAGAGCTCAATATGCAAATTAAAACGCAATCTTTGGTCGATGAACGAATCTACGTTTTCCAACTTGTGTGAATCAATGAAATACTAAGCATTGAATGACTTCCTCCTTGAGAGCGAAGACTTCTTGCATTTTTTTACATTTCATTTCATAAAATTTAACGAGCACCGTGTAACCAAATTATTTAAGTCAATTCAAGTTCACATCATCAGTGTACATTAAGATCTAGTTGAATTTCATCACCGAGGGGAGACCATGAATGCGTAGAATAAACAAAAGGGATCCTAAGTGACTGCCCTGAGGGGTGCCAGATGTCACGGGAAACTCATTCGAGGCGATGAAGTTAAATAGAGCCATGAATGACTTATTAAGCAAGTAAACTCTAAGAGATTCGTGACAGTGGCTCTTCCCTTCCGAAAGCTATGATGGAATGGAAAAATGTAAGATTTGATAGCAAAAGCTAAATGCCGCGTAACAATTTGCTCAAACAAGTTTGGTAAGATGCTCCATTGGGCCATGCCTTTATAGTTCTCAACGCGATGTCTGTTTCCACATTTGTGAGCCGGAATAAGGAAACTGCAAAGGGAAATCACCTGATCTCAAGGACTGATTACAAATCATAGAAATAACATCATATAGCATGATTTGAGTATAGATTTCGACGAATGTATATCAGGCTTTAACCAGGTTATAGTGAAACCCAACAGAAAATCTCCGTGCTCACCGAATTTAGGAGAGTAGAGCGAATTTTTGAGTTTAGGCCCCTAACAAGATGAGTGTTCTAGATAGCGACTCCCATCGAACATTGTCTGAAATTATCCAAATGTTCCACACAACATCACGAGATTTTTACTTAATTCAGAAAATCCATTCCTTATCTTTGTGAAAAGCTTGTAAAACTCAATATCCCGCTTCCTACAGTCGGCACAAGATTAACGTACTCCTTTCGAAGCATCCGGGATTGCATATGCAGCACAGCCAAGAAGTAATGAAGCGCTCAGCGTCAGGGCTTATTTTGCTTCGAGATGAACTGAACAAACACTCTATGTCAGAAAGCAATAAACAAAATGGAGCTTGTGAAAAAAGAAAAAACACACAAGTGAGTCACGTATTCAAAAATGATCTCTTAAATTAGATGCAAACTTCGGACTATTAAAAAAACGGCAAACAAAGAGTAATAAGAGAGAAACTGTAAATGCCCCGAGCCAACTCAGGTGTTTGAAAGCAACAACGCGTAAATAACAAGGAAGAGACATTTTGATGAGAGCACCAAGTGCTGCTCGCAAAAAGCAAAATGAGTGTCAACACAAAAAGTTCAATATAATTCGATAAATTTAAATACTTTTGTAATTAATTAGGCTTTAAAAGCGTATAAAGCCTTAAAACAATAAAGCAATAAAACAGACAAAGAAATTATAAAATTTCTACATACAAAGTAAAAAGTACGACCACCGCATGCGCGCAGAGTTGCCAGACTACTGAGATAAAATTAGATCTTCTCATTGAGAACAATTTCTCACTTTTAATTAATTTTAAGAGAGTTTATGGTTCATGCCCTAAGTTTATACGTCACGTGCGACACTTCATTATATAAGCTAAAAATTACCAAGTCGTTCCATAAACTATTCATTAAGTTTTCAGTTAATCAACAAAATTTACGGTTTTGTTTAAAATAGATTTTAGTTCTCGAACTATAAATAGGTCCAGTGGCGCAGTCCAATCGGCGAAATATGCTTAAAAGTACTCTACAGCTTTTTAGTATTGATTCACTTCAATTCAAATTCCTTGCAAAATCGCAACCAAAGACGACATTAGAGTGCAGATAAAATTTCTGGGGCACAACTCCTAGTTACTTTCGAGTTCGATCTACAGTCAAGTCGAGTGGGGTGAATTGCAATATTTAAATAGACAGGACCGGAAGAAGCGCTGTTTCTGTGAAAAATTTTTAAATCGATTTCTTAAGAATTGTAAATAAAACCTAAACTATCATAAATATCAGATTTGAGCGATATGAACTTAATGTGAAAGAAGTTGAATAAAAACGTAGAAATCGCAATAAGACCGTTTGCGTTACAATACTTAAATCATTTGCGAAACTAACGATACTTTAAATTTGCTAGCCATTTAGTCAAAAGACCACATCAGCAAATCGCGCGTATTGTGGTGCACCGATTTGATATTCTTTAATGAGTTCGAGATATTGAGATTATGTTGTGGACACCATTTAGGTTTTTGCAAAAAGCTATGAACGGGTTAAAAAGTTCATAGTTATATTGACGTGGGTCAAGCCTTACGAATATTACATTTCTAGAAGAACGACTAGGGACATGAAAGTTGATCATTCCTCATAAGGCCAACGAATCAATATCGCCGCTTATTAACTTAACTAGGAAAGAGAAACCTAAAATGAGCATTCGATTCTCTAATAAGGGAGGAGATAATAGTGACATTCAGCTCTCATCTGGTGACGAGCAGATTAAGGGCTCCCATATCAAATTCCTTAGGATGATAGATAGTAGGAATTCGAATATTCCAATGTAGACCTCAACCAACTCATGTACAATTTTTTAATAATATTTGGATCGTCATAATTTTTCGACGGCATTTTCATAAAACCGGGCACAATCCTCGCTTTATTTTTGGCAAGCTTAACTTTTAGACTTCGTCACCTCTGATGAATTTCTTGTAACGTGTGACGTCCTTTAAGACAGTCACGCGGAACGCCTTTCCCCGTCGGTGATTAAACCAAGCCTCTTAATGTACGCTGACGATGTTAAACTGTTTTCTTACTCTCCTTGGAATCGCAGTCAATTTAGTTAAACGGTGTTTATTAAAATTTATGAAATGAAATTTTAAAAAATGCAAGATGTGTTCTCTCTCAAGGAGAAAGTCATTCAATGCTTAGTACTTCATTGATTCACACAACTTGGAAAACGTAGATCCGTTCTTCGATGTAGGGGTTCTATTCGACCAAAGATTGCGTTTTAAATTGCATCTTTAAATAAAACTCTGTCCGCGCTACGTTTCATTAATAGGTGGTCCAAAGAATTGAGGGATGCTTACATTACAAGAAAGCTATGCATGTGCTTAGCCAGACCTGCAAAACCTGAGTATTCCTCTGTTGTTTGGTCTCCTTATCCTTCTGCTTCTGTTATTCCTACGATCACTTGAGAAACGTAAATTTGTGCATGATGTTTCCTTATTAATTAAGTTAATTACTGATACTATCGACTGGCCTGTATTACTTTATTTTCAATAAGCTAAGTCAATGTATATTACATGAATTACGATATGTTTAAACCGTTCAGAGTTTTTTGCAGAAATCTGAATGATGCCTATCCCTTAATCTCAATATCGGAGTCTTTAAAATCAAAACAGCTTTGCTTAAAAATTTTTTAATATACGCGATTTGCTTATGTGTTAATTAACCTAACTTTCAATCTTAACAGCTTACTAAGATTCGAAAATTAAGAGGTATTATTTATTTTTATTGGTCTGTTATAGGGGTGCCTCTGTACTAGCTTTGTCCATGCTTTGTTTTTTCTTTTTTTCTTTCTCTGTTATTTATTATGAATTATTAGTTAATTTCCTCTTTTTTTTTTTTTTTTCTTCACATATCCTTTTATAATTTACACTAGCTTTTAATAATAATTAGTATAAGATTTGCTTCTAAGAATTAGTTGAATCCGACTGTTAGTTTATCTTAGTTGAATTTCTGTGTAAGTAAAACTGAAAATAAATAAATTAAAAAATAAATGAACAAGTTGCAACATAATCAGTTGTTACTTCGTTGATCAGAAAATTTTGCACAAGACTAAGAAGAAAGCTAAGCTCCTTTCGGAATGATGCGAATTGCAACGCGTTTTAACGCTCAGGCATCGTGGAAGCGAAACATTAATAGAACATTCGTAACAAAAACTGAAAACCAATAGCAAGCACAGTTAATAAAAACAAAGTAAATTGCTGATGACCTTAGAAGTTACAATTACATACATAGGTCTATCAAGGCAAAAAGCCAGCCCTTTTGGTGAAACTTCTTAGCAGACAATTTCCGTTATTTTCGTCAACAGAATATACATTCACCTCGTTTACTCAATCCACGGTCATACGCCTTTAGAGTTTATTAATATTGTCTCACTTAATAACATAAATACCTACTAGCGTGAAATAATTTGAAAAAGTCTGAGAAAATTGCGAGTATCGTCAATAGTACAAGAGCTGCAAAGATTTATAATTTACGTATTGTAGATTCAGGCGTTTTAGATGATTGTTTAAAAAAAAAAAACAAGTAAATATGCTTTAGTGACACGTGACCTACACACAGTTAAGTGCCCTATATAATATCATTACTTGTGGAATGACTTTTGGAAATAAGTGTCGTACCGAACCATTTTTACTAGTTTTCCCCCTGCGCCGAAACATGTCGGTGCACGCAATTTCATCAAAATATTACAAAATTTCGAATTGTAGGTTCAATAAACAAACAAGACAGACAAACGGACAGACAAGCTTAGATCGATTTAGACAGTGACAGTGATGAATCGATCGGTATACCCAAAGATACGTCTACCTCAAGTCTTTCTGAGTCTTGTTTACAGCCCAACGAATTTAACTTAACCTTGTACCACAAGTGGTGTAGGATGTAAAAAAACAGCATTTTAAAAAAAAATATTAGAAAAAGGCGTAAATTGAAAGCTCAAATTTTATTAAAAGTATGTATAAACCTAAGCCGATCCATTTTACCTGTATTTTGAAATACAGATATTTGCAACATTTTACAAAACTTCCGAATGAAAACTTTGCGAAAAAATAAAAGAAGAAAACAAGAGGCTCTAAAATGCTATTTTTTTTTTTTTTAAGAGAAATGGAATAAAACTATATTTAAATTTTTGCAATTGCCTCACTCTTCGACGCCTTTCAAAACTTTCAAAAACAGGCGCACATGCATGAACACACACACGAACACACATATTATTGTTTGACTGCTTCAAGAGGGTAATATCTATAGTAAAGGAACATGTGCATGCATGTGTGCTAAACAACATTTGTCTATCTTATGATTTATTTGTGTTCATATCTTTCTAAACTGTGTGCTGTTCTTATGCATTCAGAAGCATAAATGTCCATGTACAAGTACATGAACACGTGCATATATATGCATGCATATGTTAAGTTTGCTTTTATTACTTTTTCGGATAAATGTATAAATAAATGTGTAATTTTTCATTTCAATATATCTGCTTCTGCTGTCGGTGCTACCGCTACAGCTACTGCTACCGCTAGTACAACTGCTACTACTACTACTGTTACTATCATTATTACTGTCGCTGCCGGTGTCTATACTTGAGAACCAATGTATCTTTCTATATCTTCCTTGCATTTTGTCTTCTCTCTTATCGCCCCTTCTTTCTTGATCTATTAGTACGCGTGATATAAGAAACTTTTCGTATTTATTAAATGTCAATTTGGCTTTACTTACACACATACTGTTATATAATATTGCATAAAATATATATATATATATATTTTATCATAACATGTGCTACGTGGTCATTTTCATTCTCAAATTGCTTATAAGCATAGAACAACATATACATTAATTCCACACGTATGCTTAGTTTTATATGGTTGATTATACAACATTATAGAGTTTTGTAACAAATGCAAGAATATATTGCTTCTCTTCATCTTTCTTTATATTTTCTTCCATTTGTTTTTCCGATTTTTTGTTTATTTCACTTTATTTGCTATGGTTGAAAAGTGAAAAAATTTATTTATGTGCAGATGTGCGGATATGTATGTAAGATAATTTACTTTTTTAAATGACTTTCACGTTTATGAAATCATAAATAGGTAACGAGTGATGCTTTAAAAAATATTTGTTTTGGAAGATGTAATGAAAACCTTACCCTTTTCTATCTTTAGAAAAAGTGTTCAGAAGTGTTTAGAAATTGGTATACCTTCTCAGTGACCGTATAAATCGTAAGACAAACTTTATACAATAAATATATGGTATATATATTTACTGTATAGTCTACAATGTATATATATAGATGTACATAATTGGTCGTCGTGAAGGTTTTATTTTATTATTTATTTTTTCTTAAAAATTTATTTACATATAAAATAAAAGCAACATTTGAATTAAGTAAAGTTAAAGTTGTAGCATTATAGCTTAATATTAAGTAAATAGCAACAAATTTTATACTAAAGTTTATATATATTATATAAATGCGTAAATCAAAAAAAAAAAAATAAATAAATAAATAAATAAATAAATAACATATATACACTCCCAGGAAATATGCACTCATCAATCTAATAGCAAATCATCAAATCGACACCAGCATACAAAAATTCATCAATTGATAATAATAACATTATTTGTTATATTGGGACAACGTAACGCGAATATATTAATTAAAGGTTTTCGTTTACGTGCGACAACGGAGATATTCGAGCCCTAAGGAAGAGTATATTTTGTGATATGTATGGAGTCCGGTAAAAAAAATTAAGTTGTAAACATCATTTAGATTTGTTCAAAGGGCCTTCCCTAATTTAGTGTTTCACAATTGAATATGCGCCATAAAGTTTATTTTATAAGATGGATAGGAACACCAAAGTTCATATCGTTTAACAAACTCAATAGCATCATTTAATAAATCTACTAAGAAGAATTTACCCAACATAAACCGACGCTTCACAACTAAGGTAATATTACCGGGCACATGAAGCTAGCGAATCTCAAGGAAGATTGCTTAATACGAAGAGCGCACAATTATTTTTCATGAGATCTGATTGATTTATTATGGCAACCGAATGCCTACAATAAAAGCATATTACAGGGATAGTCTGATCGATTCCATTTGTATGCATTTTTTTTTAGAACGTAGGAGTCATGGAAATCAGAGAATAGAGAATGTAGCTTGGATACTCCTAACTATTCCACGTAGTCTTCTGCCTTAAAGACTTAACCCTCGGTACCGAAATAGGTGAAGCATCGTATATCATTAACCATTACTTATCCTATCTTTTAGGAAGAATGTGAATTTTTTGTGGGAAAAATAATTGACTTTTGGAGGTTATGCACGAAAATACCCACTTTTGCAGATATCGGCTTAAGAATGGGATCCACGTTCGAACACGGGCAACAAATCCTTAATCGTAACTAGTGTCACGCAGAACGAGTAACATTTGCTAGTAACAGCAGAGTTGGCAGCGTGTTTTAACTTAGTTAATGTTTGCCGAGGTGGGCTCTGTCATAAGACGTCACAACCGAACACCATTGCGCTGAAAAATCACAATGCTATGAATTTTAGCATATAATCTTTGTTTACTTAAACAACTCAAAGTACATCATATGTAGAACAACTTGCCCACATTGATTCCGCTGTTCAAGTATATAAAGGACATGCACTTTGTGATATTTCTTACGCTGCAAACACCTTACGAATAACCTTCCCATCTTGAGGTTTAAGACATATGCATGTAATTAATTATTGTAGCTACTACAGTATGGGTGGCGCTTCGTAAAGGAAAAATCATGCAAAACCTATGCAACTTCACTATTTATCGTTTAATCGCAGAGTTTGCAAAAAGAGGCTTTATTAAAATGATGAAAAGAAAACTAATATTTCCTCGGTTAAGTTAAGAGAACCTTTTTGCTAAAATTATCGGCATAAAATTTCTATTAACTTTATGGTAAAGAATCATCTCACAATCCATTTTCTCTATGCAACTTTTATACGAGGGATTCATATAAATTCGCAATTGCACTATCTACTTAATTTAGTTTCATCGGGCTTGTGACTATTTTCAAAACACAAAAGATCGGCTCGTTGACGTTTCGACTATAAGGATCAATTCATGTTTTAGATGAAAATTTACAAACATGTCTCATTAACTAGTAAAGATACGCGACATTGGATACGGACATCATTGAGGCCACTGCAAGACAACCAAAAAAAAGTAGCACTAACAGACCAACGCACTGTAGATGGAAAGTCTCCCGATTTTCAATCGCAACCTTACAATATAGAGCCCCATTTTTTTGCTCCAACTAAGTTACAAATTAATGTAAATTAAGACCCAACCACACGACGCCACATATATACTAATAGAATGAGGTAGCTTGCTCGTGTCAACCCTCATTTTTATTGAACATCATAACGACTTCTTTTTGCGGACACGCCTCACACGTCTAACAAATCTAAAGCCACCAGATTGAAAACACAACAACATTGAAAATATTGGGGAATTTAATGCCAAATTCTATAAAAAAAAAAAACTTTGTCTTCTTTGAAATTAAAGTACCTGATAAGTATGTATGTATGCATTTACTTGAACTTGCATCAAGTCACGATGCTTCCAGTTTTCCAGAAGCTTATACTGAAGTAAAAAAAATAAAATTCGCTAACGAATATCTTCTCTTTAAGTAAGAGGAGGGCTCATCGTTCAATTCGGTTGCAGGTATAAAAATTAAAATTATCATATAATGTAGTTTCTTGGTAACAAAAACCTAGTTCTGAAAAGGGATAATATACATTGAATATAATAAACTGGTGCATTTATATTCTGATTTCTTTTTTAGGATAAAAGTTATGAAAGAGGAAAGAAAAGCTCCTCTTACATGTTAGCAGCTTGGAATACAACCAATGAAATTTTTGTCTTTTCTTTTTTTTAATTAAGGTAATCCTAGACGTACGCAATGTGCAAAATATCGAGCATAAACGGTATTCTCATGACAAGATCAGTCGTGGTGTCTTTACTCACAATCGCGTCTTTATATGCCTGAGTTGCTTGACATATAAGCCAAATCAAATTCATTGAAAACTTCCATCTCCTAATCATCAGCATTTAATACATAAACTCCAAAGGCAAGCGTTCAATAATAACAACAGTCGAACAATGTAGTAGAGGAAGGTTGGTTTCCTGAATTTTTAATTTTACAAAATGTTCCTAAGACTAACAATACCTGGTGTGAAAATTCGCTATATAAATCCACGCATTCAGCATGAGATACGTGGGTGATAGTTCGGGGAACTATTACTTAGGAAATTAAGGCGGTCGATTATTAGCCGCAAATTCACAAAAGTGAATTTTGAAAACCTTCACAATTCATAAAATTAAAATTGCATTTAAGATAAGAAACGAGCACACGACGTACCCACGATCCATAAATATTCTGAAACATTACCAATATTTCTCTTTTATCGAGAATAGCAGTTACACCGTATTATCTTCCAGTGGTATGAGCAGGGAATACTTTTAAAAGATGAAAAATAGTCAACCTAAGACATTCTTTGGACACTGTGATCGTAGCCTGCACGGATTACAATGTCAAAAGTATACGTTGTGAGCTTGAAAGACTGGTTACTTCCTAAAAGTTTACTATTGAACATTATATCGCGATGTAGTTGCCTGACCTGAAAATAGCACCGTTTTTGCTGCGTCACGAGACCTCCGTTTGCACACACTTCCACAACTCGTGTAATTTATTCACTTTAAAAAATGTATGGCACACTAAAAAGGAGAATCGACTTTCGTTCAAGATTTATTTGAATCGTATCGAAGAAACTTGTAATAGAATTAACGTAACGTTTAAATATTCCATTAGCTGTCCGTTTTATTGAATTTGATGCAGCCGTTTACATTCAATATTTTCGGTAAATGCTTTAAGGAGTTCCATAATATCGGATTAATCTACAAAAAAACAAAATCGCTTACGAAAATACTATTATTTTTATATTCTATATCACATCCACTGTACGCGTATATTAAGTTTGTGGGTGTATATGCAACACCCAAAAGAGCTGGACGTAGACGCACCATTTATTATACCGATCGATTCAATCAATCAGCTGAGTAGCAGTGAGCCAACCGTTGTGACGTATTGTTAGTTGTGGAAACTAAGACGGAACGAACTCGGTTTGTGGATATAAAACAGAAATCTTTACTTCCCGTTTTAATCTTTACATTTATACTACACTTTATGTTAAAATAATTTGCACTACATATAGCTTATTAGCATAGCACATATGCACGGGACAAATCAATCAAAGTTACTCGCTGCACCAATATGTGATGTTAGACAAATATAAATTCACTAATTTAATTACAATTTGCTAGCGCTCAAGGATAGATGTGCGTAGAGTTTAATGTGGTTATATGACAATATTTAAGCTCACGTTCCTCGAAAGTACACGAAGCGAGTATCGCTCGCTCAATCACGGCCCGCTTTTATTTTCGTGTGTTCAAGGTCGATAACACAATAGAGTGCAGCTCTCAAATTATGACACCTTTATTAATGGCAGAGGTCTAGCCAAAACCACAGCCTTTCTTTAGGGCGAGCATTCGCTTGTACTTTAGCAGTCATCAGTCACCACGTACATTTTTAGGATACAATCGCAACGGCCGTGAAAGCTTTTAAAAAAACGCAAATAAATCTAACACACATTTCCAAATGTTACATAAGATACCAAATGGCGCTGCTTAACCCAGTCTGTAAACGTCGAATTATTTCCTATCTGAGTTAGATTTAAGCAAAGTTTCTCTTTTATTGCTGCAAACGATACCTTTATGGTTATTGCAAGGTAACAGCTTCTCAACTCATTGTCAAAATCAGAACTTTTTCAGATCAAAAAATATATCATTTTATTCGAAATGGCTTCGAAAACCTTGTCTCTAGTTGAGCACCCCTCCCCCTATATCTATAGCACTATGGACATTCCATCGATAATTCTTCCTAACACCATACAATATATCACCTAAGTAACTGCCCATATACAAAAAAAAAAAAAAAAAAAAACCAAAGGTTATTAACATAAATAGGTATCACGTCACATGTAAGTTGTATGTAGAAAATAAATAAATCGAGCGACTTTTAAGACCACACATTTTTTGTAACTGGGACAAATTTTACTTAAATACTTAGAAGGAGTTGCACATTTTTTGATTTCAAGTAAGTACACGTATCGGTGTTCGTTTCTTTAACGCGTAAGCCAGTAGTCAATGTCAGCCGCTGTTAAAACATAAGATGACCATTTGAAAAACATTTAATTAGAGAAGATTTCGCAACTCCTTAATTAAGAAAACCCAAATAAAAACGCATAGATACAAAAACTTTCTTTCTTAGAGGAGATGTGTAGCGCAGTAAGCAGATCGATTTTGAATTTTTGGAGAAGTGAAACGAAAATTTTATTTACTTCTTCGCAAAAAGTTAATGTTTGACTCAAGTGCGTAGCAGTGACGAAATGCCTACAATGGAGTGGATGCCCTAAGCTTTATTCATACGTAGAATTACGAATGATTTCTTTTTCGTCACCAAATACATATGTCTAAATCTGAATACGTTGTAGATTGTAGAAAATGGGTTTTTTAGAATCGGATGTGACTATTCGTTTGCCAAAATACAAAATGCGGAATATATTTGCAGCTTAATATTTTTACTCTTGTTTGAATAAAAAGGATGCAAGCTTTGATTTCCCTGCCTTGTACTCATCTAATATACCGCAAATATTGACTTCGGCACGTGTCTGGTATTTGACGGAGCCTTTAATTGCTAAAGGAATATAATTTATTTTTTTTGAAATTAACTTCGACTCTATTATTCGACTATGTTTCCTTTTTAAAACTTGAATTTCTGCCTCTTTACCGCAACGACACGCTTTTCGTAAACTTTTATAACTTTAAATGCATATTCTCTGATGCATATTCTTATTGTTACAGAAAATCAAAGGGTTAGTGAAACTTCCAAGTGCAATAGTCGATGGAGTCGATGGATATAAACATGAAAGTCTTGCCTTCGCTGCATATAAATATACATTTTATGTATGGGGATAACTTTGATTCGTCGAGCATTCCTTTAATCTTTTTTTTCTTTAAACCCACTTTACCTTATTTGGAAAATATTCACTTGATACAAATAAAGAAGAAAATATAATTACGAAATAACTTATATGTCGACAACATACCTTGAAAATCAACTTTTTGATGTTGTTTTACTTTTGCAGCAGTGATTGTTGTTGTTGATGACGACGATAATGATGATGATTATGATGATAATAATGATGATGTTTGAGACGAAGTAAGAAAATTTTGTCAAACTGCTCTGCTGCTGATGTCACAAAAGTTTCGTATTAAAATTTTGCATATACGCAGAATAGCAAGTTAAACACATAAATACGCGTACATGATACTGTATAACACACTTTATACCGTAAAGTGTAGGGCAATGTAATAGAAGATGAATAAGTAGAAAAAGAAAACGGAAACAGCCAAGTGCACCCGAAAAAACATACAAACGTTACAAGAGCTCAACTCATCATAATCAAAAGGAAAGGCACTTAAGGCCGCTGTAATAAGTATGTCATTAAAAAAAATGAACTGAACAGAAAAGAACAGAAACACAGAAAGGAACAGAGCACAGAAATAACTTTACACGCACACACACACACACACAAACACACACAAACACACGCACACAAACAAGCAATGCAAGCAAGGCAGCTACGTAGGGTAGACGGTGTCAGTAGTAGTAGTGGCAGTAT
This sequence comes from Glossina fuscipes, assembly GCF_014805625.2. Lineage (NCBI taxonomy): Eukaryota > Metazoa > Arthropoda > Insecta > Diptera > Glossinidae > Glossina > Glossina fuscipes. Next base: position 2,386,930 of record NW_023998433.1, on the reverse strand, counting down.
ATTAAATGCAACGATAATGTTGTGCTTGTTGTTGTTGTTGTTGTTGTTGTTGTTGATAATCACGATGATGACGATGTTGATGATTACGAAAAGTATGATGACTGTGATGACTACATATGTGAGCAGCGGCAGCAGAAAAGTAAATCCATAAATAAAAAGTTCGTTGTCCTAAAAAAATAGGATTTGAAATTGTTTTCGTTGCTATTGTTTTTCTTGTTGTTGTTATTGTTGTCACAGTTGTTGTGTGGTTACATGGCAGTTGTTATATTACATTTCCAGCAAAAGAATTTCGATTTTTTTTTCTTCTTTAATTTTTATTTGCTAAGGTTTCGAAGATTTTTGGTTACACTTTGTTCCTATTTTAACTTCTTTGAGGGCAAATTTGGTAATTTCTTTTTCTTTTGTATTCAAACGCTTGCACACGAAATGGTAAGAAATTGTTTCATGCTTATTGTTAACTTGCAAATCTCAAGAATTTAATATTAAACCTTTTCATTTGCGAGAGCTTTCTTCTTCGTATCGTTGACTTTCTTTCCAAGTGTATTTGTATGTGCTTTATATATGTTAGCGATTTTTCTTTATTACTTGTGTGGCGCTGCTATTGTTGTCGCATTTTCTTTTTCCAAGTCAACCTTTTTTTTAATGCTTTATTTTCATTAAGTCAAGGAGTAGAAGTGATGGCGGTGGCGGTGGCGGCAATAACATGGCTGTTGTTATAAGTGACTTCTGTCCTTTTAACGATTTTCTTTTTTGGTTTGATGTCTGACACTAAACTCTTAACACACTTAATAGCCAAGTATGAGAGTATTATGCTGATGACTTTTGGCTTCTGATGACAAAAAGACAAAGAAACACAGCCATACAATCCAGCAGACGACGAGTCTTTAGTAGCAAAAAAGATATTATTTTATTTCTTTTCTTTGCCTTGAATGCATTTGCGACAATGACGTAAATAAATCGTTAAACCGTATATCGGTTTCTTTGCAATTAACAACAACAAACATACGCTTTTATTTTAAATTATTTTTTTTTTTTTTTTTTTTTTTATTTATATTTATTTTTTTTTTTTTTTTTTTTTTGTATTAATTGTCGATTTGTTCATTAACTTTTAAAATTTAATCATTATATTTGTTTTTAATATTATTGTGATAAAAGAATTCACGTGAATTTTCTTGAATTTACATCCTGTTTACTAAAAAATTGTTTGATGTCACGCAAATTTTGATCATAACATTTTCTCTATGTTAAATCTCCCAAGGCCATCTTGCATACGTAACGCTTTACTACACTTTCCTTTGTTATTTTTATTGCAACTGCAGTTGTGATTATTTTTTATTATTTCATATCATACACACCTTTCTAAAGAGAATCTAGTGCATCACTAAATTCACTTGGCCTTCTTTGCTTTAGTTTTGGCTCCCATTGAAAACAATTTTTATTATCTCCATTCTCTTTTGTTTTTTGAATTAAAATTATTTATTAACTTTAATATCTTCTATCGATGTTAATTTTGTGACATTTTCTATTTTAAATGTCGATTTTTGTTTTTTTGTTATTTATTTATTTTTTTTTTTATTATTTTTGTTTTGTTCTTTTAATGTGTCAAAATGTCGGTTAAATAAACCGTTAAATGTATTTAAGTCATGTATTAGGTTACGCGTCCTTGTTTCAACTAACGTTATTTCTCCACTAAAAAGGTTACAAAAGTCCTGGGCTTCAGCTAGTAAACACAAACATTGTGCTAATCATTCATTCAGCAAAAGCTGGAAAAAGCTTTTTCTTCCTCTATTTAAAAGACTCTCTATTTTTGCTATTCATCTGTCAGAGATTGGAAGGATTGCTTCCTTTATCTGAGAATTTAAAGTAAACATTTTTTTTTTTTTAAATTAAATCATATCTTCATTTCATTTGATTGAATTTGAATTTTTAAAATTTTTTCACTCGATTGATTCATGTAAAAATATACTAGAAGCTTACTTCATTTTGAACGTACAGTGCTAACACGATTTATTTTTGCTTAAGTTTAGTCATTAGTCTCTTGATAGCATTTTCATATTGATATCGTAAGTGTTTGGCTACAGGTTTCACATAGAAAAAAAATAAAACCAGCACACAACCAGACCGAACGAATTACGCTACTGAAAATTATTGACAAAATGCATTTAGGTATATTGATTTAATAGACGCTTTTAACTTTCGACAGTAAGGGAGAAAAGGTCGAGCTTTTCCACAAGCGCTTCGAAAAAGACTATTTAAATCAAAGGAACATATGTGGGTTGATTTCTAACTTCTCTAAAACACTAAGAAGTGTCTTCATTTATGAGCATTTCCGAATGAGAGTACGGTAATGTAGGTTTATCAAGGCGATCGTGGAGTATACTCCGTCGTGACGAGAGAGAGTGAGTAGTCCAAAAGGATTCACTCTTTCTGCGAAGAAATTAAAAGTTTGGGGTGATGATCTTAGGCATAAAGCCGGCTGTACAATAATAGACTGTCTCACCTTTTTTGTTTCATTTCATCTTTTAACAAAAAAATCTCGAGGGAAAACATTGGGAAGAAATATTTGAGCACGTTCCTGGCGATTTAATGGTTTGAGGCTAACGGTAAACATTTATAAAAAGATTTATATATTCTAATAAAAAAGCACGTTTTTCTCAGAACAAAATTTTTGAAAACGGTTCAAAAAACAATATTTGTGAAATTTTTGAAGCATAGTAAATAAATGTTTACCTCAAGCCATCTATCTGTTGTTGGGTATTTTCATCGCAGGCGTCCTATTCGAATAAATCCGGGAGGGGTAATGCACACAGTAGAGATGTAAAGCAAACATCGATGCCGTTATATTAAAATGTGTCCTACCACCGCTTTACATATTTCTTGCGTTTGTAATTTTTTTCTTCCTTTTATTTTGTATCATAAAAATTCTGCTTAAGTAAATTTCTGCGTTGTTGTTGTCATACTGGTCGGATGAAATGATTATTCTAATATTGGGTCTTGCTACATTTATCTATTTTCACGACATGATATGTCGACTTCGATTCCTGCCTACAATATGATATTCCAAATCAGATAAGTGCTTAATAAAAGAAACTGAAAAGCTTTTGAATTTGTTTGTCAATGCAAAAGTACTGAGCATTGGTGAGATCAAAGTACGTTTTCATCTATGCGGTTCTTACTATAAATGAGCAACTGTCTCTGCAACTGAGTTTATCGTGGACACTGTCAGCGTCTGTATAGGCTTAACTTCTCGATGCCAAATAGCACAAGACATAATACTAAGCTTTATCCAGCACCTATGAGTGAGTACGACAAGCGCACCGTCCTATCGTGATAAGGCAAAACTCCCCAAAGGACAATTGCCAGCAGTTTCGTACGCTAATAAAAAATGATATTTGTAGGTAAATAAGCCCGCCTCAATCAGTTATGACATAGCCCTATTGGCTAAATATCGATAAAAATATTAGATTATAGAAGTATTATCCCTTATAAGCCCTCAAATTGGTCGAGTTCAAATAATTCATATTTAATTTAAAAAATGTTTCAAAACTTTTAACATCCTTTTTTGGCTTACAAGGAAGATCTTTCGGAAAATAAAATGAATAAATAAATAACTTGCAAAAGATACGAAAAGATTGCTTTCAATCTCTGCCTCTTGCACAACTTTATTCCAATATAAGGAAAGCTTTCTCTTTACAAATATTCAGCGAATTATACATCAGTTGGTCTCTTCCGTTTAGCTTATAACGCCAACACGTGCTGTAAATATGTAGGTTTTTTTTTTTTTTCAAACAAAACAAATAATGATTCTTAAAATTCTGAGTAGAATCAGATGTTTTGTGGAGTTGAAAAATAACTTTTGCAATTATTAGAATACAAGAAACACAGAACTTCTTTAAATGACTTGCGCTCTTTAAATTTTAACTTCGCTTAAAATTATTCTCAAAGTTTATCAACTTTGCCCTTTCAAGTTTTTTTTTAATATATTTATTGTTATTATTATTATTCGTTTTTTTTTTTTTTTTTAATAAATCTTTCATTTGCTTTTTCAACAATTAATTGCATTGCGCTCGAAGCGCTCGGCTCTTCTTTCGCGCTCTCTTTCACTTGGGCTTTCTCTGCCTCTCTCCTTACAATTTCTATTGTACAGACTATAAAATCATTAATTATCAGTTAGCTTAGCTGTGCATGCCACTGTGCTAATGGTTTCACGTATAGATTTATGTCTCTCGCTATTGTTATCAGTTAATGCTTTGTTATTTATCTCATGCATTTGTGTGTATGCGTAAAGTAGGCATTAGAGAATTGACATTGATATCAAAAGTTTAATAGTTTATTATTAAATCGGGTTCTAAAAGAGTTATTGATAGTATTACGAAATACTTGCAAAAAATGTTTTTTTTTTTTTTTAATTATTTTTATTATTGAAGCAATATTTTAGTTGACTAATAGCCAACGATTGTGTTTTCAAGCATATTAAGACAACAGTATATTGAAATTTTTTGTAATGATTGTATGCCTTGTACCTGAATACAGTTTCAATTGGATAGCCCTATATAAACACACACAACGTTTTTGCACAATGCAAAACAGTTCAGAAATGATTCCCGGAATCCCACGTTAGCTAGTTCTGGCGACAAAAAAATTAAAGCTTTTATGGTGCTAATAGCTTTTTCCGGACAGTCGGACAGTGAAATAGGTGCGTCCTCTTCAAGATTGTGAAAACTAAAGTGGTTTGCTACCAATATTTTGGTGTAAAAGTGGATCGTAAAGGTACATCGTATTTTTTGAAGAGAAAATGAATTAATTCTTCTGATTAGACCGTTGAAGTAAGTCACTGTAGCGGAGAAGCAGGATGGCCGGTTCATCAGTTGAGCAATATATATAACAAAAAATCACATTAAATTGCTTTTATGATCAGTGATTGATCACAATTTCAGAATATACTCCGAAGCTAAGTTGCTTATGCTGTACCGTGAGTGTTTGAGCTTTTTTAATCTATTTGACAAACGTTTTTTTCTTTTCCTCGGTTTCATTAAATTCAAATATTGTTCACAGAATTTACTCGTTTACCTCTTTTCTGCAAGGAGTATTTGAAATTTCCGATAAAACGATATTCTGCAACTCAATCTAATCGAATATTTAGACAGCGTCACCATTTAATGCTTATTTATTAAATTTCCTATTAGAAGATCAATCGAAATGGCTTTTTGAACGAATCTATAAAGACACGTAATAATATGTACAACTTTTGCGTTTCTATCGGATCGTGACGTTTGTGCCTTCTCATGTAACTATTCTTATAAAAATACCTTATAGGCCTATACCTATTTCGAATTCTCTTTCAACAAAAGCGAATATTCAATAATAAACTTATATACCGAAAAACATTCTAATTATTAATATATTATGGTACAAATGAGTGAAACATAACCCAATTGAAATTTATATTTGAATGCATACAGGGGGAGTGAGCAGTAAGCTCTTAAGAAAAAGATTAATTTCAACAAATTTGGAGCTCGTCACTTCGGACTATGTCCCTGCTTCCATACCAAAGTTGCCTATGAAAATTAAAAATTTGATTTTATGACGAAAATAAGTGGATTGTATTGTAATTACTCTCTTAATACCATATTGCTATCATTATATTCCTATTACCCTGCCCTTTGACTTTCGCTTGCAGAAAGAAATACAAGGCAGAGAAAAATTACGCAAGCGACAAAAAAGTGTATTTGATTTCCTTATTGTATGCACTTATCAATATTTTCCTTATGTGAACGAAATTTGTGCAGAAAAGATATTTTAATGCCGATAGAACGCATTCAACACCTATATATTGAAAACACCTAATCCGTTATGGAGAAAGTGGTTTTTGCGAATCAACTTCGTTTCAAACAAACTTCGTTTCAACTATTAGTGGAATATAAAAAACTGTAAAGCTTTTATCGCTGAACTTTTTCTTTTGTTAGTTTCAGGTCAGGTTGTTTGCTAGTTACGTTTAAAGCAACTTAACTGTTTGAAAGCATATAGGACTTAAACAGGGAAAAAAGTTTCGACTTATAAAGACTAATATGGCTCACTTATGCAACATACAAGGGCAATATATTGCAAGCAGTTACCTTCAATAATTTCAATAAATTGAGATTAACTAATAAATAAGTGCACTTACTACGTTGATAATGCTGATGACTTTTAGATGTGTCTACTATCTGTTTTTAGAGTACATGTGAAATCAGTCCAAAGCAAACGATAATTTACTTTTAAAAGCAATAATATAAATTTGAATATTAATATCTTTCAGTATTTTCGCTCAACAATAGCAAGGAATGCGATGTATTTACATATCGTTATACTCGACCGCAAATCAAAATTACGTGCTTCTGTAACATATTATTCCAGTGACTGGCATTACAATGGCGTAGAGTTTTATTTTTTATTCTTTGGTTACAACATTAAGTAACAGCAGCAACAAAAAAAAAAAAAAAAAACAACAACAACAACAACAACAACAACAACAACAATAGGAAGAAAAAAGCATAAATTATTCAAAACCAAAAATCATTGCCTAAGATTGATTGTTGTACTATCCTTATATTCAATTTAGTATCGTGCAACCAACGCTATTATGCTTAACGTCTAGTTGTTCCTGAACGCACAATCACATTTTCACAAAACCTCATTTCAATATTCAATAACTAACCATGTATGTCAAGCGTCTTCAACTTGTGGTTTATAGGATAAATATGCTCTGTAGCGGTTTGTGTATATGATTGTATTAAAATATTACACATACACTTATACTATGGACGTATACTATGTACAGTTAATCGCAATCTAAAACGTCGATAGAAAGGAAACAAAAGAATGATAAGATTGGTGTGGGAATCGCGGGTGATAGCAACGTGCTGTGTAGACTGTGTTAGGCTGTGTGATGCATTGAAATCGTCATAAAGAGAGTGTTACAAATTACCTTGATTGATGATTGGCATACTGAAGAGTAAGTGACGAGCTAAAGTAACCGTTTGCATAATAGTGCAACAGCGCCCGCGTTTCACCATCTGTTACTTGATCTGCTTACTCAACTCTGCGTATACGCTTTTCTTTACGCTTATGGGCGGAAGCATTGCATTTAAATCATTAATAAAATGTCATAGTTTCACTGTTGAAAACCCACTCAACTAAGCAATTTTTTACCGATATTTATGTACAGTCGTAAAGGGGATGGGCTCCTACTACTCCTACTCGTTCTCATTCTTTTTCTGCAACGATTGGTAATTTTATGATGTCATATGAAAGTTAGGATGCCTGTTCAGTGAGTTTCATTTTAATTTTAAAAATTTGCAGTTAAAAAACGAAATTGAAATAACAAAATTAGTTAGCGAGCTTCGGCCTTAATCTTAAGTCTTTAGATCGCGACGCCAGCAATAATGGCATATGAAATGTGTTCGCGTTATATATATGTATATGCGAGGTTTTGCGAGTATGTGATGTCAAGCGAAGCTTATGCGTGTAAAAAGCATTTGAAATAATTTAACATAACTCATCTCACACGCCTTGAAGATTGCTTTGAATATGCATTTTTTTGCAAGAGTGCATTTTAACACTTCAAGTGTTGAAAAGTTTTAAAATTTTCTCTATTGCCATATTTAGCATACGCGAGCACATACAAGCGCATATATCTATATGTAAAATATATGTACATGTATATATATATATATATATATATATATATATATATATATATATATATGTAATTCCGTGTCTCATGCACTGTATGTATCATATATTTGCATAAATTCTTTTTAATAAAATTTTGAAGTCTTAACAAAACCGTTAGGGAGCAAAAGAAGAAAAGCTTATACGCAAACATTAACAATTACAACGGCACTGACGACGATCACACACCCACATACCCATGCATACGTTCATAGTTACCGCGCATAGTATAGCGAAAGAACGACAACAAATTCGAAGAAGACGAAATGCTTAATTTTCAACCTCACGCTGAACCCACTTAAAAGACTTTTGACTCTCTTCTTTGCAGATATAGCCCGGCTGTGTGCAATCTTTGCCAAAGTAAAGAGTTTAGCGTCATTGTTGTACGTCTGCATGCATTGTGTAGTTTGTGTGTGGTTGCGAGGAAAAAAAATCCTTCACAGAGAACCATGAGTTTGACACTTGTTTAAAGTATTTAATTTATGTATTAACAAAAGGCGTCTTGCCTGTAGGCTTTACGCCTTCAACACACTGCTATTACACACAAACACCAACAAAAGTATTTAACAGCAATTCGTGTGCGCTCTCATGGGTACTAAGTAAAGAAAACAGAAATTGTTATAATTCACTCCTGCCGCTGTTGCTTGTGCTGCTATTGTCACTGCGGCGACTACAGGGGAGAACGAGGAACTCTTGCTTTCAAACAATTTCATGTCAACACATAGCGTTGCATGTGTGTTTTGTGGTTGTGTTGGGATAGAGAAGAAAGTTTTTGTCTCCAATATCGAAAATATCAAACCGACGCCAACCGTTGCCCAGAGGTTGTATTACTTCTGACGTCATCACTACCGCTGTCATAAGTTGTAAATTTCACACCATGCATTAAACCGCAAAATATGTACTTAAAGGAAAAAAAATTAATAATAATAATAGTAATAAAAAACCTAAAAAAAAAAGAGGGAGCATACAGCACTAAACTATTAGAAAAAATGAAGGTCTGAACTTCTCGATAATATTCTCAGAGAAAAAAAGCACTAAAGTTTTCCTACACGGCTATCATCTGGCATAGCTTAAGTAAAAGCACAAGTACAGAATTAATGTTTAGTTCATGGTGTAAATATTGATTTTATGATGATGACGATAGCAGCAGTATTATCTGTATGATGACACGCTTCTGTTAATACAAAATTACATATCATTGAAACTTGCTTGAAGGATTTCCAACTTACTTAGTTCTGATACTTCTTACGCTAATATTGGTTACTGAAAGAATTGCGAAAAATCTTTACTTGTCTAAACTAACTTAAGGAATAAGGTGTAAAATAATTAAAAATAACATAATGCAAACATTTAATTTTAATCTATTTTGACTATAAAGGGGTTACAACGCAATAACGCACAATTGATGTGCTCCAAGATTCGCGAATGAAATTCCGTTTCCTTTATTAAACTACTTACGCTGTATCGGATAGATAAAAGCCTTAAAGCTATTGATGTAATTCACTTTTTATACTCACCATTATTGAAGTTTAGGAATATGTTCGTTTTTTTAAAACGTTTCTAACATGCAGAAGGAAGCCTCGCAAACTCTATAAGGTCTATATGTTTTGAATTGCAAAGATTAAGATATTGGCTCCAAATCTGGCAAAACCATTGAGAGCTCATTTTTGAAATTAGTCAAATCCTTAAAAGAACAAGCCGACAATACAATTCAAACTGAGAACAGCTCTGCTTTTTTTCCGGTTTATTTGCTCATATGTTCTATGAATGATCCTATTTTGCAACCAGAAAAATGGAGAAACTTCTCCGTCGCTGCGCAATGTTAAGAATAATAATATTAATATTTCGTCTTCTCCTCTTTTTCGTTTTTTGTTTATTAACCATTTGAGTACCAAGTAGCGCAATCGCGCTATTTAGGTTTGATGTCGAGAAATACCAAGCATACCAAACATTATAGTCGATTGTGGTCTAATCTTGTATTTAATTTTATCTTAAAAAAAAAAATAAATAAATAAATAAAATTAACCGTTTGGAGTACCAGACGGTTTTGAAAAAACACTGTCGAAAAATCCCAAGCAGTGCCATAGCGTTTGTTTAATTTTATGTATTTAAATGCATTTAAATTGTTTGTTAATAAATATTTCAAGTTTGTTCCACAAAAATTATAGAAAACACAACACCAAAATATAAATTTTTATTTTGTAATATATTATTGCACTACTATAGTACTATTGTAATTGTATTGCCCTCGACTCGAAAGGTGCTGGGTTTTCTCGATATAAAATCTAAACAGCGCGATCGCGCTGCTTGGGATTTTTCGGCAGTGTTTTTTCAAAACCGTCTGGTACTCAAACGGTTAATTTTATTTATTTATTTTGTTTTTCTTTTTAAGATAAAATTAAATACAAGATTAGACCACAATCGAATATAATGTTTCTACTGTTTTTTAGTTCAATTTCTAATCCAGATATGTCCTAACATTTACAAAAAGTAAATTTCAGCATTTGCTTAGTGTGAAGATCTTTTCTTACTTGCCTGCCTGTGCCGCGCAAAACGATCTCAGATATGTAGCTAATAAAAGAAAGCTGTTTCATTTTAAAATTTGATTCAAGTTTTAATAACACAGCACGATTGAAAAAGATCGATTCAAGCAGTAATAGTAATTAAAAAAAAATTAATATCTACCGAAGTTTGCATAAAATATTTTTTAACTCAAGCTTTAGCTTCCTCCGCTCTTTTACTGGCAATTATTCCACTTTTATAATTAATGTAAATAAAATATCTATAAATGTAACAGAAATAGCAATATTATCTACAATTTGATATAAAAAAAAGTGATTGCTTTTATGTTAAAACCTTATTCTTTATCAAATATCCCAATTATTAGAATCAATTTATGACTAACAATAAGTTGAACTTTGCCATGCCCATCATCTCAAGCGAATATAAAAAAGATTGAATTGAATTACGTCAATAACGGGACTGCAATTCCGCCAATCAGAATCATTTTTACAACCGCTTCTAAGATGCCGCTCAAAGCAACAAGTACTTAGATTTAGATGGAAAACAATACAGGGTCATCATATCTGATGTCATTTCAAAAGCAAAAGTAAATAGAACAAGATTTGGATCAAATATTTTTTTTCAATACCATGCTTACTTATGGGGTATAATACGTATCTAGTTGCACAACATACAGAAATTGTTCAAACTAATTACGAAAATAATGTAAACAATGACTATTGACCATTCGGTGCATATATATGAATATGAATATACATCGGATGTCCGTAAAGGACTTTTACGTGTACAGAAATAACATTTAGGAGAGGATTGTGGGCTGAAAATGTAATTTTTGAACATGGAAATGGCATTGTAGTAATCCTCAAGTCAAAACTCAACTGAGACATGATCACTGAATTTTCTGGCGTAAAGTTGATGATTTTGGCATGGGCCATATATGGTTTTAACAAAATGCGGCTGTCCATCACATGGCACTATCAATTTATTACGAGAAACATTCAACGAACATGCAATATGCAAAAATGCTTATGAGCTCATGCGGCATAACTGCGCCGGAATTTATTCCTTTGGGATTATGTTGGAGCGTTAGCTTACTCGAACCGAGATTATTATTGAAGAATATTCGTTCTATTGATGAAATAAGTGTAGATTTTTGAGGGAAGGTGGCCGCAATTGATGTTTTAGGAGTGAACGTTTACATAAGTGCAAAGGCCGTCATTTACATTAAATCACTTTTAGATAAAAATGCCCGGAATCTATTGCTAAAAAAAACCAGGAAATTTATGTCGATATCATTACCCGTTTAGTCTTTATTATAAATTAAAAACAAAAAAGCTCTTATTAGGTGACCCTATATTTGTATTTAATAGACTACAGGTTTTGCCTACTCTTAAAAGCACGATTATTTTCAATTTGAAGGTACGACCCTCAAATAGAAATATATACGTGATACTGTTTGTTAGCGCTGTAACGTCAAACGCAAGACAAATCTAGTAGGTAATCTCTTACCTTGTCGGTGGATATGAAAAAGAGCAATTTCTACAGGTAGGAATGTATTAACCGAAAGCCAGCGTGAAAATGGAAGCAACTAAACGACTGCACTGACAAACTGGCGGTGTGCCTGACGAAAACTCGCAAGAGTGACCAGATTCTGTAAGACGGATGCCCAGGTGCACGGATTGACACACTCAGTTGATCATACAACAAGGTAATGATGGCTATAATTATATAACGAACGTCAAAATGAAAGCAGAAAACATAGACTTTATGGAATGCATATTTTAATGAATATATTAATATTTCATGCAAAATAGTGCAAAATAGTTCATGTGCGTAGAGCAATTTAAAATCATGTTCAAACAATCAGTTCGAACCGTGTATTTCATCTAAATTTATATATTCGATTAGTCAGGTGTTCCTCCAGAGATTTCGATGTTGAGGAGATGTGTTCATGCTTTCTTTCTCTCCTTTTTTTTATTCTTTTACTACTCGGTATTGTTCTACTCAATCAGCGCTTCCTTCTCAAATGATTTTACATCTCTGTCTGCTGCTCGCATGTATACTAAATGTATTTTAACGATAACACTTTAATATGTTTTATGTGGGTGCAGGTCGTGAAAAAAACTGAATATCACCTCCGGCTAACCGTTGTACACGATAAGCTTCGAATAATAATTCATAACATTGAAACACTCTAGTTAATGAAAACATTAAGTTGGGTGTGCTTAACACCATCACCCACCAGCGCATGATTAAAAGTGATTGCGTTTATAATGGCACTGCGTGTGATAGAGTGAATGTTTGTATGTTTTCAGGGTGACAGTATTTAACCATTATTTTAATAGATAACAACGTACAGTTTGTAGCTCAACAGACACTAGCTATAGAAGTTGTTAACTCTAATAATCTTCAGACCTTAAACAAATGCATATAAACAGGAGACGAAAATGAAAGGAACAGCAACTATGTATATACAACGTTGTGATGATTCTGTCAAAAATAGAAAACAATCAGTCATTCAATGCTTGAGACCGTCTGTCGGCCAGTTAGTCATTTAAATAGTCAAATAGTCAACGAGTGCTTGTAGCCACAACGGGCCAAGTTTTGTGTTCTATGATTTATTTAAAAAGTAAAGGCTAAACTAAAATGTTATCCATGGATTGCTTTTAAATACACTCGGCAAGTGAACATCTACTTCAGCTGCTATTAAACGATGAAATATAACCGGCATTGAAGTATGTATATATGAAAAAAATTTTATCAAAATAGAGAATAATTTGAAAAGTTCATGGTCTTTTGAAGCGAAATGTTTATGCTGCTTATAAAGTCCAACTACGCAAACGGGAGAAAGTGCTGCCTTCTCTCTCTCTCTCTCTCTCTCTTTTTATGTGGCCTTCATGTTATTATCCCCTGCCCTGCGTTTCTATGTACTTCCCATAAGTCAGAGTGAGATCAGCAAAAGTTGAAAATGTTTTTCTATGTATAATAATGTAATTTAACGACGATGTAAGTGATGTGTAAATATTGCAAGACCTTAACGGTAGTTTTCTCCTCTTAAAATCTCATTTTTACTAAAAGCATTTTATTGTTCTTAGTACAACTAGACCGTGAATATTAATAACATTGCTTTGCATAAAGATCTGACTGATGGTGTTGTTCCTATAAATGATTTCACCTACGTAATTAGAGTAACAACTTTTTTCTTGAAATTATACTTTGGTTGAGCAATAGGAAGATGCCTTCAATTATTAGAAAAAGAAAAATTCATTTCGTAGACAAGTTAGTTCCTTTCCTCTCTTTACTACTACTTTTCGCTTTTTAGTTGCTTATACAATATGTTATCGTGGTCTAGGCAGTATTTCGAGCGCATATATGGGAAGTAACGAGGCAACATATCATATTCCCGATACGAAAAAAAATTTTTTAAACTTCAACATTTTCTCTAAAGATAAGGGAATAATATGTGCAGTAAATCTCTATACATGCACAGTTAAAATATATGTTAATAAGTTTATCTTCAGCATAAGCAAATATCTGAAGGTTAAAGTCTTAATAAGTGGAAAAACAATGTACGCGCATGTAAATTAAATAAATAAACGTACATAAGTAAACGTTAGTGCACAGAATACTAAAAATGCAATCCGTCTGCACTTCAGAAAGGTAATGAAATAATTTCCGTATAATTTCCCCGCAAAACGAAGAAGAATTACATTTTTATGCGTCAATTAAATGGCAGGATTTTATCATTGAAATTTTTTTTTTTTTTTTTAACAATTATCGAATTTGTTTACTTATTTATTCACTCAACGTTTAATTACAAGTGGAGTCGAAAAGACAAGTGGGCCCCATTTGCAAATTCCTAAAGGCAAAAAGCAGGAATTGCTCTTGAACGGATTCTATTGAATCTGCATGACATTAGTAGGAGACTGTACAACAGATGCATATTCAAGTATTGCTTTCGCTAAGCTTATGCATGGCCTTTTTTAATTAACAAATCTACATTTTCCAATTATTGCAAATCGATGAAATACTCCGTAATGATAGAATTCTTGCTTGAAAATGAAAGGTTTTTGCATTTTTCCAGATTGCATTTCATAAAATTTCAATTATCAGAAAAATAGAGAACAATTTGCTTTATTGGCAAAATTGTATATTTGAGAAAGTGGGATTAGACATGTTGAAGCTGTTCAACCCTGCCTGTAACGAAGGGTTTTGCTGGATGATACCGATCCTCAGGTTAATATACCTTTAGAACTATTTCCGGGAAACTAACAAAGCAAAGTTCAAGCAGTCTGTCGTTGTAACTAGAGGAATGTGGTTGTGTTAAATTGGGTTGAGCTCAAATAATTCTGTGAAAGACACAACAACTCTATCAGATCTTGAAGTGAGGACTATACAACCTGAATTATCATTGTAACAGCGAGCAACCTGCGGTAAATTAAATTCCCTCAATTCCTATGACCCTATCAGCAGGTTTTGAGGGCTCAGCCACGTCACAAATGAGGACTTAATCTATTTTATAAGTAGATCTATCCGCATTTTGAGGACCATAAAAACAAGTTAAGTATAAATGTTCATTGCCAATGAACAATAAACAAATGAAAAGATATTATTCACAGTCGGAGCGTTACGAAGTTTGCGATGGAAGAAATGCTAATATTTCTGAAGTCAATGGTGGAGCGCTCGATATATTTACTGGATTTAACGATGAAAGATCTACAAGCTTCATCGTTGACCGTAAGCTGAACGAGCAACAGGAGCAGATATAAGAGAGCGGAGACGAAGGGCTGCAGACTACACTACGTGTTTATCTTTGCCAAGTTTAAGGAGAAGCTCAGTGCTCTAAGTAACGACACTCATCAAACATCATTTTAAGCATTTTTTTTTTAATATCCCAGACAATGACGTGAATTTGTTACCAATTTCTGAAAAGCGCTCTTTTATCTTCATAAGAAGCTTATGAAAATCTGTGTCTCGCTCCTTGCAGACGAGTTATGAGCAACGTAATCCTTTCTTTCGAAGCGTGCGAATGCAACTGGGCCAATAATACCAGCTCGCTTCTGGTGGCATAAAGCTAACAGATAGTGAGGTTTAGGAGCCAACAGATGAAGCGATCAAACGCTGAGCTTGCTTTGGCACGACGCGTTGTAAGTAAACCTTCCACGTTAGATGAAGGCGCACAAAATACAATTTTTAGAGATAAAAAGGAAGAAAATTATCCAAGCACCCTTAAAACAATGTCACCTACAGAGCCGAGACGGGTTTACTAACCTGGAAACAATTAACTATAATAACAACGGAAATGCAAAGAGTAACAAGATATTTGGAAAGCAACAACAAACTAAGCTAAGCTGATAATAGCAGCGAAAAGCAAGAACAAGGAAAGTAATATAAAAGGGCAGCAAAAACAAATAATGCTCCAACTTACAATTGCAACCAAAACTTATTGATAGATTTGGAGATCAAGTGTTGGCACATTGTTTACAACCAGACTTTGAACATGTCTACTGATGGAACCTAAAACATGTCAAGTTAGCGAAAAAAAGAAAAGAAAATAGGAGAATACATATTGAAGCACCAAGTGCGGATTAAAAAAAATAAAATGAAAAACGTTTCACGACGAATCCTATAGATCTAGGTCTAGGGCAATATCGATGATCGACAATAAATATATTTCTCCTTGCGAAACCCAAATGCATTTCACTATTAAAGTACGCGCTTCTCCACAAAAAAATGAAAGGTTCCATCCCTACAACCTTCGTTCTTCTCGTGGACAGTCCGAGTGTCAAACCTCTTTGGTATGAATATTTCATTTAATCTGCTACCCCGGACAACAAATATATAAACATTCCAAATAGTTGGACTTGAATTAACCCCGAAATGTTCTGCTATATTGCTCAACAGCACCATCTTCGTTTTGCTAATGAACGTGTTTCGTCTCATTATATTGTATCCATATAATCAACAATCGGTACTTATCAGCAGCTATTCTTGGTGCTTTAACATAAGAAGCATGTTCTTGTAAATAAACATTTTGCCTTTTAAATGAATTCTTTACAGATTATTTTTACTAGTTTTAGTCCTTTAGTTCTTTGATTTCTTAAAATAAAAACTGCAACATTCGCTTCTAAATCTACTTTAAAAATGAACGTGATTTTAATAAAAAAGTTTAGATCAGATCGAACCGAATGACCGGAGCTAAGTGTTCGCCTCTTTTTAAAACATTAAATAATTGGAATTTTTATTTAAGCAATTAATAAATTCTTTTTTGCATAAACAAGATATCAATGTACGCACTTACAGACACACTGCCCCTTAATTAAAGATAAATTTTTATATGTTTGACGAAAACGTACTAACAGTCCAAGTTCTTTCCATGTTTTTCTCTGCTTTTTCTTCCTCTCTTTCTTTTTCGTGATGTGATAAAGATCTCTATCGGACTAAAGCAAAATGTTAGGTTGATATGTTCACGCGACAAACGTAGTTAAATAATTAATGAGAAACTGTAATGCTTTCGACTAACTAGAGAAAAAAAATAAGTAAGAAATTTGCGACTAATTGTTATGGCTCTTGCGACAAGAACGAAATGTACGAGCAAAGCGTATGCTTTCGCCATGTATTGCAAAGATCAAACAAATGAAGTTTGTAGTGAAAGGGTTGAGAGGAAAATCACACGATTTCAATAACAATAAAATAAGAGAAATTAAATTATCTGACGATATCAAATTCATTATTTCACTTATGGAGGGAGATATTTTTGATGAGAAAACTACCCGCAAATGTGAATGAAAAACATTGCTTGAATTATCCAAACGAATTAAAAAACGAAAAAAAAGGCTTAGTTTCTCTGTTTAATTATGTAAATTAATTAATTTGTTGTCTTTTTAGTTTATTCAATACAATTAGCTTAAGATTATATTGTAGAACTGCATGTGCGCTATTGCAGGTCAGGCCTTCATCATTACAGTTATTAATTGTTATTATTGTTATTTTGTTTTCTTTTTGTTTCTTTGAAGTCAAAAGTCCACTTTCCGCAAATGAAACCATTCCTTTGTAATAGTCTCTGCTATTTCTTTTCATTTTCTTGTTCAATGGAGTCTTTGTTGTTGTTACTCTTTTGCGTTTTGTTTTCCTCAATAAAAGCCAACTCGCTGGGTTTTTGTAAAAACAAAAATGAATAAGATTCTGCAGTAAACTTGAATTTGGATTTCAGCCAAATATTGTACCCGAAACATGCACACACACACACACATATATATATATAATACATATATATAAATGCCCTTTTACATAAGTTTATTTTGTATATATATATATACAAATAAATGCCCTTTTACATAAGTTTGTTTTGTGCTGTTTTCATTTTTAATAAAAATATAATAAAAAGAAAAAATTGAAAAATAAAAACTTTTTTTGAATTATAAAATTATCGTTTGTTTACGGGACTTAGGAAAAGCAAAACGGTAGAAAAAAACATGAAAAGTATGTTTATGGCTTCTGTTTACGGTTGTTTGTTTGTTTATTTGTTTGCTTAAATCACTGTTCTTGTTGCAGTTGCTCTTGTTGTAGTTGCTTTTTCGGCTCTTGTTTCAGAAGTTTTTTTAACAATTTTTTTTTTTTCGTTGTTTGGTGCGACCATTTAACTTAAAAGCATTTTAAGGTAAACTCTATCATTATTTTTTATGTTATTATTATATATTTCGTTATTATGTTGTTGGTGTTGATATATTGCGATTTCTCGCTCTATCTCTTATTCCCTTCACGTTGCCGAAATGTATTGTTCTGAATTATTGCTCGCCGTACGCACACAAACATGCACACGACAGACACAGGCACACGCACATACATATAACATACACATTTAATGTTTGTATAAATGAATGTGTTGTATTTAGGCTGGCAAACGTTTTAGGGATAGACGTAAATAATTCATTAAATTTTTGGCTTTAAATTAAGAAGTTGGAGAAGACTCGCAGATAACCATTTGGCACTTAGTACCGCAAAAGATAATAAAATGTGAAGAAAATATTTCAACTTTTCAAACATCAGCTCTTAATCACTAGTGACTTAATTCACGCATTTTACACTATTTTCAATTGAAACTTTTGCAATGAAAAATTCAAAAAATTAAGAGATAAACAAAGTAAAAAAAGGAAAAACATTATAATTAGCCATGACCGCTTATTAAGCACCGAGCACCGCTTCGCTTAATAATAGATTAGGTGCATAATTAGGAGCTGCTTCTAAGCGATATTATGAGGCGCTGCTAAACACTATTTTTTATGAAAAAGAAACATGAAAATTTAACAGTTACATTTGTAAATGGTTAATCCGGAGCGTAGTCAGCGTCTACATGAATACCTTTTCAAGCTTTTTGAGACGACGAACGATGCTTGAATGGTCCACGTTGAAGTTGTCGACTAGCATTCGAGTTGTCCAGCGTGCGTCCCCTTCCACGTGGCACTCGTGCCTGGTCGTCGAAATCCGATAATCGATCCCTTTCTGGCTTATTTTCCAAGCGAGTGTCGCCAGATTTGAAACGGGCAAACCATACTCCGCTCCGGCTTTGGCTGATTGTTCGCTCAGTAAAAAGTTCGTTGACATCGCAGACTGACGGCTATATATTCCATCCTTTCTCAAAGTGGTACGAAATAATATGATGATCAATATGAATCCTATTATTGGCACGCATTGAGGATAACAAACTAGTGCTGCGGGTGTGTTTTCATCTTATTCCTAGCGTGCATTACTGATTAAACGGTAAGACAACTACAGCTTGTATAATCCTTGCCTAGATAAGACGGGCCCGTGGTACGACCGACACATGACTTATTTGTGGTTACGTGAGTGCTACGATCAACCAAAGTGTGCAGATCTCGTGGATAGAACGCGGATGCTGCCATAGATAGTTCGAAAGGACTGCGTTGGTCGTGTCGCGAGTGCAGACGAAAAGATATTACAAGCTGTTCAAACAAAGATAGTGTTTGCAAAAGCGAAAAATACACTGGTGGCCATAATAAATAAATTTAATGGATGCCAGGAAGCGTTTGAAGACTGCATACTATTGAATGGGTCTGAGTTATCGCACATGGATTGCTCATCTGCTATAGCCAGAGTCTGCGGAACATAACGTGTTACGTGTGGGCCATCGCCAATAGCACCCGTCCATATCCGGATTGTTTCATTCGATACTGTTTTACTGGAATGTCGCCTGTCAATCTATTCTCCATAGATCTGGTGTATTTGCCCCCGCTGGATTTGGCCTCACCGTATTCGGCTTTGCAATTGTCTCCTTCTTTTAATAGGAATGCTAATAACGCTGTGAAACGGGAACTATCGAAGGGCAAGATGGTCAAAAATTTGCTCAGTCCGCCTAGGTAGAGCTATGCATCGACAATAAAGAATTTATTAAATATAATCTCAACATTATTAATTAGTTCTAAGGAGTCCATACGCCCACTATCTCATACTTTTCTGCATTCTCATCTGGTTATAGATCTATCATCTAAGACAACCGTAGAATCTTAAGCCTCAGGGTGAGTTAGCTATTAGTAGCGCGTCGCGGAATATATCGCTGCTTACTGGTAGGCGTGAGCTAATTTCTATCCCACCCGGGAAATCGATCTTTCTTTCAAGGCTGCCCTCTGGTACTGATACAGATGATATTAGAGCTCATATTTTAATAAAAATTGCGACTTTTAATCCCAACAAAGTATCTGTATTTAAAATTAAAGCAAGCATCCGCCTGAGTGGCCGAGTAGGCAAGAGTCTCGACTATCAATTCAATGGTCGTGGGTTCAAATCTCAAGAGCGCTAGAGTTTTTAATAAAACCGAAAGCCTTAGATGCTAGTGCTTTAAGATTTTAGTCTTAGAATTTATTCTCTGGCTAAATTTATAATCATTATAATAATAAAATTAAAGCAAGTCAAGATAGGGGTATAGCATCTTTCAAACTATTAATACCAATTGAGTATTTTAGTTCTGTCCTGGATAAATCGATCTGGCCGAAGAATAGCTAGCACTCCTACGTAGAGGTAGAAATCCAGTGAAATATTCGGGAGTCGAAAACGATAATGGTGTCCCCAATGATAAAATTGGGCTGGCTAAGAACATAATCTTGTCCGGTAATGTGCCGGTGGCACAAAAGAAATAAATAGTTCGCAGTCTCCAGGATTATAACACCAAAATTTTCACGGTCTGAAAATAAAGTTTCGTGGTACATATAACAGAAGTGTACACACTAATGTTTCTTCAAGTCCAGTACGCATTATTTACCAAAATTTTAAGGACCTAAACTCGAAAGCTCACTCTAGTTTCCTGAATTCAAACGGCATGGAGCTTTCCTATTTGGCCCTCACTGAAACTTGGTTGAAGCCCGATCTACATTCGTCGGCACTTTTTCATAATTCTTTCCAAATTTTCGGAAAGGATCGATTAAACCGTATTGGGGATGGCGTTTTTTTTCTTTACATTTCCTTATATACATTATACTAGTTTGAACTTACACTCTATACTATTTGGACAGGTAACCACTTTTTTCTGACAATTAAATTGATATAGAATTTTCTTTACACGTCCTCTTTTTATACTCCACATCACCTGTGGTACAAGACTATACAAAGTTCTTGCGGATGTATATCACACCCACAAAGCTTCAAGATAGATTCACCTTTTATTACCTAAGTTTATTTGTCGGGCGCTCCGTCTCTTGTGTGCCCATGTATTCAGCTGTCCAACATACAAGTCGCAATTGTATTGTTGATGTATTGTTGAAATTTGGTACACCGGCATGTTTTGGTCCCGGACCAACGCTATGATAAATGATTCACATCAAACCACTTTTTCAACCACTTCCTATGTAACACTTTATTTTGAAAAGTCGTTATATGAGTAATTGCATTAAGCAATGTGGTGTAGAGTTTTTAATGATAGGCCTTGGCCGATCGTAAAATTTTACTTATTTTATCACCACTTAACTCCATTAGGGAACATTGGTTATGTGTTTAGGCATAGTGCTCTTCAGGAAGGGTTATAGGCAGAGGGACGACAAAAAGTGAGTATTATTTGTGGAGGTCCAACTGAAAAAAACGACTATCTGAAACGGCGGGGAAGGCTATCGCAGGTATGTGGTTCTAAAAACGCGGGCAGCGAGCGTAAGGAACGGACAGAAGTGATAGCATATCTTACGGTATGTGGGCCATTATTTGACAAATGACTCAAAATGCCGATAAGGCAGATTCGTTCTATTACAGGATTTCAGTGGCAAACGAATTTCTAACTCCGATGCTCATAGGCGTCGAGATTGGTGGACATGTTTTCATTGCCGATATTGCCGTCATTAAGACCTGAAAGGTGCCGCCAACCAATGCCAAATGTACTTCAATGTTAACCGGATATGGTCGATGTAAATGGAAGCAATTCTTGCACCGCTTTAAAGAAACGGAAGATTTGACTTTTTTTCGCCATTTCGAAAGTATTCTTCTATATCCTCATGCTTTACTAAGATTGCAAGATATTTTTATTGCTTTAACATCACCCTAGTTATCACTTGCGTCAAATTTAATACCTACTTTTTCAATAGATAATGAGATACGTTTCGACTACTTAAATGATGAGAGAAATTCAGCAAACAAGTTACATGCAATTTTGAGTTTCGGAATGTTGATGTAACGCACTATTATCAGTAAATGGTAACCACTTTATAGATTATGCCCCGTAAAACCTATCAAACATATGTGGAGAAGAATGGCTTATGCCTCCTAGAACCTCTCAGGTACTGCAAATATATGTAGGGAAACCAAGGATATTATATTGCCATTGTCCCGCGACCGTCTTTTAGTATTAGCCTATAACACCTATATATATATATATATATATATATATATTAGTTTGGGGGAAAAAGAAATCCATTATTTTTTCGGTAGATGGCTGCACTGAGAGATTTCTCGTAAAGTATCGATCAAACAATTTCAGATTTATGCTCGTTGGAAAGGTGACATTTCGCAGTAAAAAAAATTCTTTTGCTGTTTTCTGTTTTGTGCATTCAGTTGTGAGTTACAGCGTGTTAAAAATGGAAGTGAACAAAGAGAAAATTCGGTACATTTTGCAGTTTTTCTTTGACAAAGGCGAAAATGCAAGCCAGGCGGCTAAAATTGTGAATGGTGTTTATGGTTCCGATACTGTAACAGCCAATTATGTGCGATTTTGGTTTCGTAGATTCCGTTCAGGAATTTTTGATGTTAAAAATGCACCTCGCACAGGTAGGCCGGTTGTCAAAAATGTCGATAAAATCGGAGAGATGATCGAAGTTGACCGGCATGTTAGTAGTCGTAACATCGCCCAGGAACTAAAAATCGAACATAAAACAGTTTTAAACCATTTACACAAAGCTGGATTCAAAAAGAAGCTCGATGTTTGGGTGCCACACCAATTAACAGAAAAAAACATGATGGATCGAATTTCCATCTGCGAAGCCTTGGCCAAACAGAATGAGCTAGACCCGTTTCTTAAACGGACGGTGACTGGAGATGAGAAATGGATCACATACGATAACCCTGTGCGAAAACGATCGTCAAACGGTGGTCAAACTAGGACTAACGGCCAGGAAGGTTTTGCTATGCATTTGGTGGGACTGGAAGGGGATTATTTATTATGAGTTGCTTCCATATGGCCAAACGCTAAATTCTGATCTCTACTGTCAACAACTGGACCGTTTGAAGATAGCGATTGACCAGAAACGGCCAGAATTGGCCAACAGGAGAGGTATCGTATTCCACCAGGACAACGCTAGGCCACACACATCTACAGTGACTCGCCAGAAACTTCAGGAGCTTGGTTGGGAAGTTTTAATGCATCCGCCATACAGTCCGGACTTGGCACCAAGCGATTGTCATCTTTTTCTTGCGTTGCAAAATTTCTTTAATGATAAAAAATTGGCATCTAGGGAGGATTGTGAAAATCGACTACTAAAGTTTTTTGCAAATAGAGACCAGGACTTCTATGAGAGAGGCATTTTGAAGTTACCTTTAAAATGGCAACAAATCATATAACAAAACGGTGCATATTTGATACAAATCGGACAATCCGAAGCATGTTAAATAAAGTCCTGAAGTTTATATAAAAATAATGGATGTCTTTTTCCCCAAACTAATATATATATCAGTTCTATACACATGAGATGAGGACGAAATAATGAATTTGGTGCACCGTGAGTTTCCGTTATGCAGGGAGTAAGCTTGTGAGAAGCATATCACTCAAAACCCATTGTTTCATGATATATTAGTTAATATTCAGTTAACGAGGAAGTTTTCCATAAATGTATCAAACCAATGGAAAAAAAGTATGTTCCATTTCAAATCCTCTAACAATACAAGGAATACAAACAATGTCTGTTGTGCATGCGAACTTTGTAATATGAGCTATTCAAAACGAACGCCGACGTGGTTGTTTTTCAAACGATGCGGCAGACTTCGAAGACAATAAAATCAAGTTTGGGTCATAAAATATTGATAGTCTTTTGTAGAGTCAAATACTTTTTGCAGCGAATTCGATCATTTTCTTTTAAGAAAAATTCAAGTTTCTGTTTAACTAATGTCGCCTTATTGGTTCTCTTCTTACACGTTGGTTAGGCGGAATTGACGGACAGACTGTTTTTCTTTTATGATATTCACTCAAATCATATTTGTAAGAAATACAATTCATAATAATTTAATTCCTTGACATATAAGTATAATGAAATAAATATACACACGAGTGGTTTATAAAGAAATTTTTTAATTTGCTTTCGTTTGTATTAATTAGGAAAATCAATCAACTATGTACACATCCTTAATAATAAAAATATAATAGTAAAAATAATAATTGTTGAAAAGGATTGCAAGTTGAATCGAGCCTTTTTTTCAGTGACGCGTTGTAAACATGTCTGTGCAGCAGTTTATTACAGATTTTGTGTAATTATATTTCCGTTGAACTCTCTTTCAATTTCCTTACGATTCTCACCACCATATCCGCATTTACTCCTTCTCATATCTTATATAGTTTTCCATGACTTCGATTATAAGCGATAGAAAGTAGGAAAAAACTTCCAGATAATAGCCATGATTTGTCGACAAAAGGGACTTGGTATGAAGCATAAAAAAGAACAAGGCAGCCAACACCACACTGTTTTACGTTGAACGCTTGAAAATAATTTGCGATAAATTTGTTTTATTGTATCGTTAAAGGATTTTAATTACAACAACAACAACAACAAAACAATAATTCCGCTTTGACTTTAAATCATAGTGTTACTATGATTCCATAGGAAAGTATTTGAACGAGAGTTTAAATAAAAATGTTGTTTAAAAAAAATTTTTCTTTTTAGTTTTCTTTTTTCCTTTTTTTTCACAAACAAACGACTTTTGATAAAATAATAAATTAATAGAAAAATTAGCAAAAATTATTGGATCTGGGAACAATGTCCATTTGTCATTTGAAAAATAGAAGAAAAGCAAAAGAAAATGACAAACAGTTTAATAGTTTATTTTTAATATCTCTTAACTTTCGTAAGACCGACTCAAATTCAAAAATTAAGAAGTAAACTCCAAGAAAATTTGATTATTCAAAGGGCCGTTGTTATCACATTCCAGCTACAAATAAACCGTTACGAAACACGTCGCATTAGTTTAGCAGCATTGCGCTATAATACCCTTACAGTATAGCGATACCATTGTAATTAGATGAATCGAAATCTCTTACCAAAACAGAGTGCACGAAGATTTGTATACTTTAAGTAGTTGAGGAAGTTTTAATGTATTAGTGCTGTTCTAATTTATCCGGCAGAACTTTTCGTAACATCTTTTCTATACGCGAAAGTAATTTAGATTACCAACGTGATATCCCTCTCTAACTACAAGAAAGTTTAACATTCTATATGTATGATTAAAACATCAGCTAGTCTGGACTACATACGTATGCTTTTAGAGGTTTATAATGCGTGCATTATATATATCTAAGGTAGTCTAAAGAATATTGAGTCTATTAGCAGCGAATAAGGTAAATTGTATATAAATTTGTATATTATATATTAACACGTATATATATGCCTATATTTATACGTATATGCGTACGCACTCAACTATATATATGTGGGTGAATTATTATTGCTGTTTTTGTTTTTGAGTTTTATATATTATGCATAATAGTAATAATAATTATGCGTTTTGTTTATTTGTTTCTTCTTAACCGTGTACGCGCTACAGTTTGCGTTACATGTAGTATGAAACCTCATAATTACGCGGTATATTATAGCTCTTTCAACAGAGGTGGAAAACGGGAAGTCAGAAGATTAACAGAGAAGGAATGCAAAAAGTGCACGCGTGCACATGTACGTATATATGTTTGTGAGTATAAATACACGCGCGTGTATGTGTATGTATGTATGCATGTATGTGTGCCTGTGTGCGTGTGTGTGTGTGTGTGTGTGTGTATGTTTATAATATACTATACTAGGAATGTTGAAGAATGTCGGTTGAAATTATTTCGCAGTGATAAATAACAAAAAAAACAGTAGAAAATTCTCAACAAAGTTTGTTCCAAAATCCCAGCTGTAAATCTATAACCGAATGTCTGAGAAACCTATAAAACTTCAGGAATAATATTTTTCTTGAATAAGCAAATAAACAGCCAAGCAACTACATAATATACAAAACAAAACAAATGCGACTATGTTAGTTGCTATTATCCATCGTCAAGCTAAGCTGCGAAGCTACTCACATTTTTACATTTTCAATTTTCGCAATTAAGCGTTAGTGCGTGTGTCTTAACTTTGCTCATAAAATGTATTTGTTTCATCTTATAACCAATAGTACCTTAACATGAAAGATGGAGCATATAATTTACGATAATACTAATGGCACGCCCATGAATTGTATTTCACAAAACACCGTTGAAATACCCGAGCGGCAAAAACTTCTAATTTGACTTATCCAAGTTCAATCAGGTTTATTGTGATGCAAACGGCAACAAGAATTATCTGCCGATAATTTTGGTGATCAGTTTTAAATAAACAATGCTTCATATTTAAATAATATTTTTCATCCGAAAGAATTAGTTCCATTACATCACCTAAATACTATTTATCCTAGCGTTTATACGCATGAATACGCTATTTTTTATTCAATGCCAAAAATGCAGAATATTATCTAATAGTTAGTAATTATATGCGCAAAATATTCTTCTCAAAGAGGCGAAGTCTTCGAATCTCCGAATAACCCAATTACACACCCACGAAAATCTAAATTAATTTAGAATCTCGAGCTCCATACTGAAAAGTGTATAATAAGAAAAAAACTAAAGTGTAGGCATATCAATTTATTAAGGTCAGGCATTTTAATTTAGTATTGCATTGAAACGGATGGTTCACTCCATTGTTGGTATGAGTTTGAAGCAGCTTTAAAAGCCATTAATTACGGGCCGCTCGTACCGGAATATGCAAGTTTAACTTACTCAGTAAAAATGACGAATAACACTCACCAGATAATAATTTTATAACAAACCCTTCCAAAGAATGAAAGACATATAAGCTTAAGATGATTCGACGATAAAACCCCAGATTAATGAGGCGCGAAAAACAATCCAACATGTGGGTATCAATTAAATAGTCAATAGCAATCGGCGCCCCTCTAGAAAATGTAATTGGCTTCCATTTTTTCAAGTTAGGCATTATATTGTTGTATTTAGACCATACATCAAACTCCTTCAAGTCCGAAAGCAGTTACTTGCGATTTTCTATGGTATTAAATGAGTAAAATAACTTGACATCATCAGCAAACATAAGAACTTTTGAAGATGGCAAGGGAGATGGTAGGTAGATCATTAATGAATAAATTAAAAAGAAGAGGATACACATGACTCCCCTGCGGAACACCAGGTATAACTTGTACAGGCTGAGATGTATAGGAATTAAATTACACACGTTATGTACGACCAATTAGATAAGACTTAAACCATCCACTCAAATTAGTAGGGAAACCAATACGATAAAAGCTCCTTGTTCGCGCTTCTTTCATTCTCGGTTTCACTATATATATATATATACATATTTTTAAATATTGCTGTTCCGTTCTATGGTAAAAGGCGCTTTGCGTGTTTTATTGTTTCGTCTTTCACATTTGTTACAAAAATTTCGATCGAGTAACACGTCTCTACCGCTCTTTTTCTAATTTACAATGTCAACTAAAAGAAATGGGAAACGGAAACCTTATGTAAAAGTAACTCATTATCGACACGATCAAACGCTTTAGAAAACTCAGTGTAAACAACAATAGCTTCTTTACCCTTTAAGAACCCTTTAAAGACATTACAAACAAGCTTCAGCAGTTTATGCGAGGTACACCTACCTTTAATAAACCCATGTTGAGAGGATGACAAAGTAGACATAAGTGATGGTCGGAGTTTGCATACTAAAAAATTTTTGAATAATTTGGGAAGAGCGGCCACTTTAGCGATCTCTCTTTAATTTCCAACGTCATTTCTGGCATAATTCTTATGAAGAGGACTTAGGTAGTATCGTTCCCACAGCTTAGAAGACTATCCTTTCCTAAGACAAGAGTTGTATGGTGAAGTTAAGCAAATATGAGGAATATTAGCAAAAAACAGTATGACATCCGGACCAGGCCAACATGATGTTGAAAAAGCGGCTAAGGCATCAAAGATTTCTATGTGAGTAAAGTCAACATTAGAAACAACGTCAAAGGAGTCTAGATGATTAGATTTCCACATTGAAGCCTACGGTGATTGGAAGAAATTAGTAAACGTGACGCAAATGGCGGCGTGGCTGGAGGATACAATATTATTAAAATGCATTAGTATAGGAAGACCATACAGTTTACGGTTTAAATTAAGACATTTAAAGAAGCTCTTCTGAACTGAGTGACTCATTTTCTTGATGTAATGATTGTAACAACAATAACTCAAAGTATTAAGCATGTTTCTTATCCTAGAGTAAGCGGTCAAATCGACAAATGACTCAGTTTGTTCAAAAGACTTTTCTTTTCATTTTGAAATAGTCTGAACTCTTTGGAGAATCAAACCGGTGAACGTTTGTTAGTAAAGTAGGGCTTAACAGGAATGCACGCGTACGTAGCGGAATAAAGAGTCGAATATATGCGTACAACAAAGAGATGCCCTTCGTCAAAATGGTTGAGTGTTATACATCCTGCCGAACGACAAAAATGGGTATACTAAAAATGAACACACTGTTCGTACTACATATATCCAAGAACAAAAGCTTATTAAGGGAATCTCTAACGTGGTTCAATAGATACACACGTAGCCCAAATATAGGCTCTAAAAGTTCAGCATAATAAATAGAACTAAATATAGGATCAAAATAGCCACGTTCAACTTTGAAGTTACAGGAAACATGAGGTAACAGGGCAAATTAAAATCTCCTAATACTAGGAATTTATACACTGGATTCATTTTTAAGCACACCAGGCAATTACCCTGGAAGTGCTTTAAGAAAGCACCAAGGGCAGATGTCTGGGGTATATACGAGTATGTCATAAAAGTAACGTTGCCACAAAATTCTAGGGCTACTACCGGAAACTCAACATCAATTTCTACAGTTGACGACAACCAACGAACGAGATAGAATTTACTACAGCAATTTTACTACAGCAATTAAAACTTGGCGACCAATCTTGCTGAATCTCTCATACATATACACTTGGTACTCCGAAGAAAACACATCCGCGTCCAGAACACCTGCCTTCAAACAAATTTCAGCGAATGGAATAACCTGATATTCAAGTTTTGGAGAGTAAAACATACGTACTTAAGGTTAATATTAAACCGGACGTTCTGGTAAGCGACAGACGAAGATTTGACTAGATTTTGAAGCAAAATTATCCGCATTCCCAGAACCCGGTATTGTGGCATGCCGACAACGTACAAATACCTTAATAAAAATTTCATTAGCCCGAAATTTCTTGTCGAAGGTACGGAGTCAAGAGATGTCGGAACGAGGACCTTAACCAACGCTATTTCTTTTTCAACTAGGAGAATTAATTTTCAATATACTACTCATAATTTGATCCGTAATTTTTGACTTAATAAAGCATTCGATCAGCTTGACTGACGTATTAAACACGAATTGCGGAACAAAGAAAGATTTATGTGCTGGAATTCTACCAATTCTGGTTCCGCAGGAGGAAATTCCTCAGCAGACTGTTCACGACCCTATTACTGTATTCTAGGTTGGCTGTTGCAGATAAATAGAGAGTTAGCCTTAATATGAACAAAATAATCTGAAAAAGATCCTCAAGCAATATTGGAGGACCCAGACGAACCATCCGCGCTCCTGGAATTAGTGTCTACACCAACCATGCAGGACCAAAGAACGGTGGACACCGCAGGCGAATCGTATTCGGGCTACATCTCGTCAGATGGTGGGTCAATCTAGCGTCAGTGTTCGACAACTCACTCAAAGTACTGGCAGGATTTGTACCATTGACCGAACTCTAAACATTCAACGACTCCCCAGACATTGACGGAGGCGTTGGACGATCCTATAAAAGTAACAAGTGAAGTATCAGTTACAACCGTGGATACAGTTTTATCAGGAATAAGTTTCGTGCAGGAAGATATGACGGCCGATGTCAACACATTTGTGATGTATACTGCTGTCACAGTATTGACAGAACAAATATCTCTCATCTGCCCTTTTTATTTTGCAATTTAGATGAGAGCAAATCATAATGACCAAGAGATTTCACATCTTAGAACTTTACCAAGCCACAATAGCTTCCGAAATAAAAGATGCTCATAAAAAACAAGTGATCCTGCAATATATTGTTGCAACTCACTCAGAATCAGTTTTGGTCTTATACAATTTAATTTCGCTTATTAAACTGCATACAAAGAATTTTGCAGTAAAATCTATAACACTTATTGCGATTAAATTATTAAAATAGATTTGTAGCCCTTTTTATATTGATTTTACAAACAATCTTTGCGGCGAAAATTTTTGAGAGAACAACCAACACGAGCGGAGTCGCCATGTCCACCCACCCATTTACGGCGCACTGTACCATATCCCTCGAAGAAAATTTTTTCAGATTATTTTTAGAGCACTGCACCATTTTGCGATACGCGAAAATTTCCAAAACATATATGCATTACGTCAGAAAGGAAATCAGACCATATCGTATTACTTAAAACCTTTACAAGTGAACGTCAAAACTTCTGTAAATTGTAATATTTTCGTATAGCTATGAATTCTCAAATTCCAGATGCTAGCCCGCAAATTCTCACAATTAATACAAAAATAGAAAATTTATTATGTACCCTTTCGAAATAAATGGTAACGGGAGCCGTACTCAATGCCGTTCGAGATAAATTTCAACATTTTTTGATTACCAAAATGCAATCCATTGCAAAAATGGAGCTGTGCGTTGAACCCAGTTAAAAATCATACCGAAAAGCTCATTGACACCTCATCAACCAGTAACTGCTTAAAATAAAACGCGTTAAAGTTCGCTTCCAAGCTGAATATAGGCTATGTGTTTGGGGACAGTTTTCGATATTTTATCCGCATATTTTAAGCCTTTTTTTCTTTGGAATTGATCAAAAAGAAAGAACTTTCAACCTTTCCATAACCAAGATCGTCGCAAAGGTTAAACCCAAAATAATTTATATAATTACGATCGAATTTGTCATTCAAAACATTTTCCCTATAAAATTTAGAGTTTTATCTCTTCTCAGAGGCTTGAATTTGGAAATGCTTTTAAATTTGCGGGGAATTTTTTTATTATTTTTTTATTTTACAAAATGCATCCTTAAATCAAGTACACAATGTAAAGGATAAATAGAAAGCAAGAAAGGATTCAATATGAGTTTGCTATACATTGAGAGCATGTACTTAACATAACTTTAATTCAAAGTTTCCGCAAAATTTTCCTTTTGTATTAAAATAAACATGTAAAAGTGAAATATGTTAAGAACGCAGTTAGAAATTCGCACAAAGCTAACAACGTTGCTAACAAAGTTACTAACATTGTTATTGCTGTTAATATGTTTACGCTCTCTTTCACCTTTAATCAGGGTTAAGTTTACCGTTTAGGGCAATGTTTGCGTTTTCGTTTCTCAATTTAAACGTTAGTAATATCGATTAACACATGGCCCTATTGACACTCCTTATCATCGAGAACAGGAGGTCACATAGTAGACGACTTGTGCTAGAAAGTGAACACACATAGCAAACAACGTAAAAAAATATGATGGTAAAAGTAAAGAAATTCCAAAAATGAATAACGCAATTAACTGACAAACATTATGAGAAAAAGAAAAGGTTTCCGCATAAGTTTATTATTATTATACACTAATGTTATTATTTTATAGAGCACTCTGTTGTAGAAAATTAAATTTTATTTTATTCATTGGCTTTTCAGTTGTGAAAGAATCTAAAATCTTTAATTGTTCTGAGCAGCAGTTAACGGAACGTGCTTAGCTCTTTAATGACATTATCATTCACACAGTATTCGGATGTTCTTATTTAACATATATGCAAACAGGTTGATCATGTCGATATATTCTACGAAGTGCCAACACATCAATTGGCTTAGTAGAATGATTGTGTCAACATAGAAATAATTTACGAATTTTTCGTAGGAGGGTTTCTAACGGAAAGTTCTCCTTCTTTGGCAAAATTTAATGATAATGAATATACGTTCAAGACATATCCCAAGATAGATGCAATTTTCTTCTTATTTAATGTAATTTTCATTTTTCCATATATAGACAGAAAACTTCATGCGAAATAATAAGAATGTAGTTATATAAGCAATAGCACAAAAGCATGCCTGACGTTTACATTTTTCGCATAAGTGGCCTGCTTTCGTATCGTACCGAGCTTCCGAATCGATATAGACCTGTCTGTCCGCTTTGTTTCTTGTTTAACTTTTAGGTCCCAATCATTGAATAAACTGACGTGCTGTGCGCCAAGGCCGACCTAGGATCGGTCTTTTTATGACCATTACCTACGCAGCAATGCGCTAGGGTCCGCAATACCATATTTCTTTACCAAAAATCAAATTTTTTGACGGTTTAACAATAAAACATCAGAAAAGCATTAAAAATTGAAATTTTGGTCAAAAAAAATTGTTTTTTTAACTTTTAACACTTTTGGCCAAAAAAAGCGGTGTAAGCGGATCATAGTGCGCTGCTACGAGAGATTTGTATTAAATGTGCAATTTTCTTTTTAGTTTATAAAACTAAGTGACCATTGCTCTTTTTCTTTGCGCATATCCCAGAGAGCGGACAGTATGAAAAATTGGTGTTTATTTGTTTAATTATTTCTCAATTTGCTTAATATCGTCATCTTGATTTTATGACTTTTATTATGATACATAGAACGTTCTTCAATAATTGTTTAATTTTTTCTTTTCTTATCTTTCAACCTGGTCAACTAACGCGAGGGGTCATTCAATTCTTTTTTCTGTTTAGAAAACAAGCATTGAAAAATTAAGTCAGCGTGGAATTTTTTACATAAAAATGCCACAGAACTATCGTTAAGTGCTAGAACTGAAAAAATGTCTGAGGCGTATAGTTCAAAATTATGCGTTATAAAGTCAGCAGTTCACTGCCTAGAATCTTTTGTTCCTTGGAACTTATAGACAGTTTACTGGCGCAGTAATAATATGCATAAACTTAAAATGTATACATTTTTTACAAAGCAACATGTAGAGCGCAATATAAAAATATATTAAATTTTCCATACTAACAATTTTCGCAGGTAGTTCTAAATTCCTGCGAAGGTCACCACGACACTCTGCCATGCTTTGCTTGCATGTTGTAAGTCCCTTGAGTCATACGAGTTCAATATTTATCTTGGAGTTTTTCGTTTGCAACTAAAGTATTTGTTGCTGCATAATAACTGGTATCACTTAAATGAGAAATGATTAACTGAAAGCGAAGTGGGTAAATGATACGAACGACTTGTTTGGCAGTGCAAATAGATACACGTATAGAAAGTAAAGGGAAAAATACATTCAATACATTGAAGATGCGAAAGGGATAAACATGAGTGAGAATTTTGTTGCGTTCTAAAAGTAAAAGCGATGTTGACGGCGCAGATGCACGATCTGGGAAAGAAACATGAAAAATGAAAAAAAAAACTATCTTTAATTTACTTCTGCTCGAAACACATTTGAAACCGATATTTAACAGTTTCGATATCCTGCTTATATTAAAAGCCGTTGAAGTCCTCGAAATAGCCATAAATCGGAGGCTTCATCTCCTTATTGCTGTCTAAACGTTTACTAACGAAGCCTTTTTTTGAAGTTTGGAGAAAGAAAGCTGCTTTGTCTTAACGTTCATCTTGGCAATTTGTGTGGCCTTTTTTACGTTCTGCAAAACACTATCTGATCGGCAACGCAATCTAAATCGGCTTTTCTGTTGGTTGCACACAGACCTCTTTAATGAAAGTACTGTATTAGGCAAGATGAATACAAACATAAATATAAGCGTTCGCTATTAATGTATGTCAATCGAATCGAAAATTGTCTCTCAAACATACCTTAACTCAGCTACTTTGGGGAGTAGAGCTGTAAGAAAAAGTTATAGGCTAGACAGTTCTAGGAAGAGTAGTATCTCATAATTGTAGTCCGGCAGTGTACTCAAAGTGAAGTATTATGAGACGAATTTTAAGATATCTATTGCCTGATTGACGAGAAAGGACAGGAATGCATAATAAATCGAAACAAAAGCACTTCGAATGTTGTGTTGCTAAAATACTTTTCAAACTATTGCTTGAAAGCAACAGCAAGTTGGCTCGTATGTTTAGTCATAAGACTAAGTAAATAAATAAAAATATTTGGTTACATTTTGTAGAGATTCAGTAGAGCACTTACCCGTTCCTGTTATACAATTATGGAATTGCATTGAATTATTGAAAATGCTTATGTGAATATTTTACATAAGAAATACCCATAATAGATGAACTGTCAATACTTTGAAATGCCGAAATTTGTTACTGCTTTTGGCAATTATGACAATTTGCTCGGCATATACAGACACAATGTCGACATGTACTAAAAATTCGTAACGTTATGCTCTTCATTCGGGGTAAAATCATATAAATCTATTTCTCTCCCTCTCTCTCTCTCTCTCTCTCTCTTTCTTTCTTTCTCTCTTTCTCTTTCTCTTTCTCCCTCTCTCTCTCTACACCTGTTTGGGTATGTGCTTGCATGCATGTGTGCGAATATTACGATGTATTATATATTTATATATGTATACGTATATGTAGTTGTTTATGCAGATATATATAAATGTAATTCAA
This sequence comes from Glossina fuscipes, assembly GCF_014805625.2. Taxonomy (NCBI): domain Eukaryota; kingdom Metazoa; phylum Arthropoda; class Insecta; order Diptera; family Glossinidae; genus Glossina; species Glossina fuscipes. The sequence continues at coordinate 2,352,374 of NW_023998433.1, read as the reverse complement.
CAATAAACCTGTTGTCTGTATACTCCATACTATTAATTGCTTTGGCCGAGGTCATCATCAGCATTTTGCTAACTTACACACACACACACACACATAAACGCACGCATATTTATATATAAAATTTAAGTAAGACAGACATATTTAATACCGTACTACAACAAAATGACTGTTTAGATGTTGGAGTAAAACACATTTTAACAAATACGTTTGGTAATATTCCCACGAGGTTTATAAAAAGAGATGGAGGCAGAAAAAGTAAGAAACTAGAGTCACACTAACCCTCTGGCGCAAAACAAAACATCAACAATGAGACTAAAAACAGCAGAAACGTATACATATACATACAAATACACATACACACGTACACACATACCGAGAGACGCACACAGTGAAACAATTACGTATAACTAAAAAGACAGACATTCGCAAAAGCCCGTAACAGAAAAGGTCCACTAAAAATGAAATTAAGTATGGACATAATGAAAATAACTGTTGTTTTTTCACTTAAATAGAGTTGGATGATTAAATTTTGAGTTGCTTGTTAAGGGAGATGAGCGGGCAGGTAGGGCATTTGAATAAATGAGAGCAAGATAACCAGAGAGCGTGTACTGTGGTAGTGGCAACACAGTGGTTGTGTCTCGTTAAAAGGCAATTTTAAATGAATTTATTCATTTTCGGTGCATTATATCATCTGTAATGCACTCCAGTCAACCCTAACTTTTTCATCTCGTCTCTCTTTCTTTAGTTAGCTTTCTTTGCTATATCTATCTCTCTCCTGCTGCCAATATCGACCACAATGTATCCAAATCCTTTAAATGAACTTTAAATTATTTTGTTTTAAGTGTGATTTTAACAGTGAAACATCTGTTCATTTTGTGGCCTTTCCTTCAGCATCAACAAAATAAAATTAACTTTAAAAATCCTTATTTTATACTTTTTTACACAACAACAAAAACAGCAACATTATAAAGCTGGAACTAGCAAACCAGTTTCCTTAGAATTGATTGTAATCTAATCTTTTATCTCGAAAAGCAAACACACAGCCACCCACACACAGGCAATCAGTCACACAAACGTACGTACATGATAACATATAGAACTCAGTCTCTTTCTCTTCGCTTGAAAACTTAAAAAAGAACTTTTTATTTTTTCCAATTCATTCAAGAATTCATTGTCAACATATGCACATCCATGTATTGCGTTTAGTTCGATAAAGTCAAAAATGGAGGACGAATAAGAAGCTAGCAGCTGTACAGTTCGCCTGTTCCAGTTTAAATAATATGTTTGTTGGCTTGCTCTTGCTCTTGTTGTTGTTATGTTTGATACAACTTTTTAAAATTTGTTTTTTTTTTTTTTTTTTGGCTTTCACTGAATTTGAACAGTTGAAGGAAACAACTTTTGAGATTGCAGTTGATTTTTCAAGTCCACATATAATTTTTTTGTTAAGTACATGTGCAGGGGTCGGTGTATAAATGTATAACTGAGGGTATGTGCGTTATGGTTAGTTTTCCAAAATGCTGTGTTGTGCTTTTATTTCAATCTTATTGCTTTGAAAGGAAGACGGAATGAATGAATGTGAGGAAACGAGAGAAAAGTATATAAAAATGCACAAAAGTTTTCTTAAATAATTTTATACCAAATCGAACAAAACTTTTTAACCAGACCAATGCATACGATACTATATATGTGTTAATACGCCGATGGATAAAACAAGGGAACGATCCCTAACGATTACAGCCTTACAACCTTGGCATATTAAAAAGTAATGCTGCTCTAGTAGAAAGAAGGAAGGAAGAGATAAAAGGAAAGGCAAAAATATAATTATATTTCATGAGGTTTTACGTACATAATGAAATTTAAAGAAAAAAACATAAAACAACGGCAACACCGAAGCGATTCTTGTAAGGTATGCTTAACATGAGGAATTTCGCCGAAACCCTTTAATTTCCGTCAATTGTCGATCAGAAAAAAATATCTATCTAGAGGAATGCGTCTAAAATTTTGAGAGCCTATGATTGCGATAAGTTTTCTTACTAATTTTTGTAATTATTCTGCCATCCTAGGGCCATAAAAATCTCCTGTTCTGCTCCTATATTTGTCCTTTTTCTCGTTCGTCGAAGATCTTTGACTAGAAAGTTTGACTTCAAAAACTTCATCTCAAACCTGACATCGTCCGACTCACTCTCAATACACTAACGTATTTTTGTTTGAAAACGGTTTTAAACAAACACTTTCCAAATATATAGTTGTTAATGTATGAGAGAAGTAACAAATCATTCTGTAATTTCTCTTCGGAGAAACATTTGATTCAAAGATTCAATGCATCTTCTAACGCAATGAAAGCACATTGATTTCTTGAAATAGGTAAAGTGACGTTAGCTTAATCCGCAAGGTTACCGATTCTCTTAACTGGGCCATAAGCACTAATTGTTTTACGCGGTACATTAAGATCGTATATGAAGTGTTTTTAATTTTTTTTAAAAGCAATTCATGCTACTTACCGATAGAAACTAAGGAAAATTTCGTTAACTCTTAGCATCAGCTTGTGTTAAGCGTAACTATACTCAGTAAATTGTAAATTTCTTGTCGTATGTAATATTGTTTGTAAACAAAAATTTAACAGCGACGTTAACTAGCAAACTAAGAAATACCATCATACAACTAGCTATGAAGCTTGATTACCGTCCAGCAGGTGGCAGCCCCCCGTAATAAATCATGGGAACTAAGTACATACTTATATTATGCGTACTGCAATTTCTTCAATGTCTGCAAGAAAACGACTCTGTATACAATGTATATCCGTTGCGGCATATAAATCTTGCATAGTAAAGAAAAAATTATGAGTCTTTTAGCGACTACAACTTTCAAATACAGAAGTAAATGAATCGGATATCAAAGAGTAAAAGGTTGTAGCACGCAATACCTTAGTAACCGATGTTATGTCAAAACAACGATTTAAAATTTGTCACTAACAACTAAGATTATCCACAGAACAGCGCAAGATTCCTATTGCATGCAATCGGGCAATTGTTTTGACGATCACAACATGATAATAACTTCAACTTAGAAAAATCATTAATTACAGTTTGACAATAGTTGTCGTTGGTACGTAAGTTCACGACTATAGCTCTAAATTTCAATATAAGATATCTCGCATACTACATTTTATGTCAACTTGACTGCAAAAGATGCTTTAATGCGCTCTTCTGTAAATTAAAATAAAAATTTTAAAAGCAGTACGAAACAGGATTGGGAAGTCTAAGTAGACTTTATGAGATCTTTTTCAATTTCTACCAAGGGGAAATAATGGCACGAGGTTGGTTTTTTTCTTGCCACGACTACACCTTGCATGATTAAACTACTGTTTATTCAACCGTCCATCGAATTGTTTACCGTCGTTTGTTAAAAAGGTGGTTAAGAGGCGACATATGTACGAATACAATATAGATACCACCACTATTGAAAATTCTATATGGTTTTTTGATAGCACCAATCTTCCACTGAACCACGTCACTATTTCATGACTTTCCGCCCATTAGTTTGCGGGTTATAGTTGTTTTAGCTAAATTACTCTTGTTCTTTTCAAAACAATAAAAAAATCGAAGCCTTGTTTGTTTTTTAAATGATCCTTTTTGAAAACTTTGAAAGAATAAATACCGTTACCAATCAGCATTGACTTAAACAAACTAGTGTGGACACGGAAAATGTTGAACGTTCTGATTGCCCATATTCAGCAATTGTTCCCGAAAGCATAAAAAAGTGCACAAAATAGTCGTCGAAGACAAAATAGTGAAGTGCCGTGACACATGTGATATCTTAACTATTTCAGAGGGAAGCGTGCTTACTATTTCGGATGAACATTTGCCCGCAAGAAAGTTCTGTTCGAAGAGGGAACCATGTTTGCTCACTTTTGACAACACCGTCTTGATAAGTCAGAGCGTTGTTTGGCGCTGTCTAGGGTAAGTAAACAGAATTGTTTTATGTGATATTCGACAATGAATGAAACATGGATTTATCACCACACCTCAGAATCAAATCTCTGGCAGCAACGCGCGAAAGCCGTCCAAAGCGACTAAACACGCAAAAATCAGTTGGGATGGTAATGGTGTCCGTATTTTGGGTTACGCATAGTATACAGCACGCATCGACTATCTTGAAAAGTGACAAAGGATTAATGGTGAAATTGACAAAGCAGTATAACTGGGTTTGAATGACGAAATTTTAAAACATTGCCTTGATGTGTTATATCCTTATCTGATAGGAAAAGATCAAATGTACGAATTTGCGGATGATCCCCCCGCATCTATGCGCATCTACAAGCACAAAATATATTTAAAATATTAAACACAAATATTTGTCAGAGCAATGTAAGCACAAGCAAAAAATAACTTAAAATTTTCGTAAATTAGTTTAAGATAGTGAGCGAATCTACATCACTTCTTAGAAAGCGCATATAACTTTATTTATTTTTTATTAATTTTATACTATACTGTGTCTACGAAAATTATGCGACTTTCTAAGACGCCAATTTCCGAAGAAATGGTAATACCAGATATACATTCATGACGCCTGACCCGTATCATGTTCGAGAAGGGTAACGTGCTTGTAAGCCTGCTTCAAAACAAAAATGACTTTTTCAAATTTCGTGGACTACGTCCCGATTTTCGGATCCCTTTTTTTTTGTATTATTGGTACACATGTTCCCAACATATCTACACATTATCAACAATATTGAATTTTTAATTTGTTTTTGAGAGATATAAAAGTTGGACACGTTTTGGTATGCTCGGCATTTTTTTGGTATCGAAAAAGTGGATCAAAGAATCTGTAGAAAATTTCGTATGAAAAATAAAATTAAGTGGGGATGTCGAATGTTTTGATTATGGAACGGCATGCGGGAAGTGCGCCAGCTCACCCGTCACACCTGTTGGTAATTTCTTGGCCAAAAATTGCATCGTAATTATGCCTCATCCTCGATCTTCATCTGATTTGGCACCTTGTGATTTTTCCTGTTCCCAAAGCTGAAAAGATCCATGAAAGGAGGAAGTTTTGCCATGATTAAGGAGATGAAGACCGGTAGAAGAGTTCAAGCCTATACCAAGAAGCGCACATCAGAAGTGTTTAGAAGATTGGTAGAAGCGCTGGCACAAGTGTTTTATATTTAAATGGGATTACTTTGAAGGAGAAAAAATAGGTATTGATAAATAAACAAATATTTTCCAAAAAAAAATAAAAAGTCCGCCTTTTTTATTAGCATTCCTCTTATAAGCAGAAAATTTGCGAAAATCGATTCAAAAGCGTTGCATTGTCATATTCAGATAAGACCAAAAGAAACATTATAAATACAATTTTCTGTAAATAATTTATTAATACATCTCCTAAGAAATTTTAAATAAGTTTTATTATGTTACCGTAAAAATCACCGTTTAGTGGTTCGATCTTAATTCCAAAAGGATTAGATAGAAATGTAGGATCATAAACGAAATTTCTCGCTGCAGTGCTATTCACTGAGTGGTTCGCATAGTACCAACGCTAGAGAGAGAATAAAACAATCAAGTTTCCGTTAGAATCGCAACGCTTTGTATAGCGCTTAATATTAGGCTTAAATAAAAATAAATAAAAAATTCAAATATAAATTAAACCTAGAAATATTTAAAGGTATCCTTCTCTGATGTTTGAAGTGAGGAATTACTTAAATTCATAGAAATTTACCAGCATGATTTTTTATCCAAAAAAATACCAACACACACGTACAGTAATATGCACACAACAGGCAAGTTGTTCGTGTAACTGAACGTTTGAATGTATTCCTATTGCTATCAAGATAATGTTTGCTCACTCTATCCATTCTCTCTATCTATCTATCATTCATTGCCCTTTCCCTTTTCCCCTCTCTTTTAATAATTTTACTCTGTCTCTCTCTCTTTTCTTCTTACTCATTGCTTTCTTGCTATTAGTTGTCTATGCACACGTCCACTCAAAAAATCCTGTGAGTTTATTTCTTAATGTTTCGCTTTCTTTTTCTCGTCGACATACATATGTGTATATATAGTAAGAGAAAAATGAAAAAAAACTTTCTTTTCCTTTCTAATTGAACTGCTGTTGTGCTCCCAGTTGTAAGTTCGTTACGAAAAAAAAAAAGGATAAAACAAAAAACAACAACAACACGACTGCAGCATCAAAGTTTTTCCGTAAAAAATAAAAATCATTTTTTAGATTTTTTCTCCACTTTTATGATATTTTTTTAAACAGGAATAAAGTTGAAAAAATGTATATATACACACGCTTGCACACTCGCACCCATAAACACGCTTAAATATACACGCATATAAGAACGTATATATGTGTGGTTTTTGACTGTTTTTTAGTATTTTAATTTATTAATTTTTATGAGAAGAGATTGTGTTTATTTTAAAAATAAGTCGATGAACGCCTAGATGGCTGATTACGCATAGCGATGAATGTCGTACAATTGAATTAGATATATACATATATATGTATAAATATATACATATATATGGTTGCGCATGTAACTTTTGTGTAAACATGTGTTTGCCTATGAATCCATGGTGTGGCAATTGGAAGCATGAAATGCTAATATTTGTCAAAACTTTTAGATATGGGTTTTTGCTGCGTTTCGCTTTTCAGGGATAATGTTATTTGGAAATTCTTCTTATTCTTCAGTTATTCTTGTGTAGATATGAAATGAAAGGAAAAAAAACATTTCTCTTTCATTTTCCAAAAATATCAACCACCAGCAGGGACAACATCACGAATGTTCAACTCTGCCTATTCACATATCAAGTATAAGCTTTTACATAAGTTCTAGAGAACTAGAACTAGAAAAAATAAATTATTTTAGTTATGAATTTCTTTCTCTTCCTAAAGTTTCCCAGTTTTTCTTCGTCTTACTGTTTTATTAGGTTTTATCTTTACGCAGAGATTGCGAGAATGAAAGAACGATTTATTGTACTTGAAAAACTATTTCAAATTCCATGCAGTTGATTTCCACCTATCAATTTTACATTGATCATTATTTTATTTATTAACAAATATCAATAAATAAATTATACGTCACCTTATTCGTACTTACTTTTAACTTCCGTATATGCCATCCTTTTTATGCTACAAATGGTGCCAATGCGGATTCCAAATATCCTCTCCATCAACTAACAAGAATATGAGGAATACGTTGTGATTAGATTCACTACAATTTTTTTAGGTGTTTAGCTCTTTCGTTTGTATAAACATTATACGCAGGATTATTTATTAATATATTTATATTTAAAAGACGCCTTCTATTCTCTCCCTAATCAGCTTCTGTTCTTCAATTTAGTTTAAATGCTGTAAAAATGAGATTGTTAAAACTTTTTAATTTTGTTTCACACAAACATACGCTAAGTATACGAATAAATATGTAAAATTAATTTTTTTTCATTATTTATTTATTTTAATTTTATTTAAAACGATATCTTACATTTTCTTCTGTTTATTTTTAATATATTAAATAAAAAAACAGGAATAATTTCTTAAAATTTCGTAGAGGCTTGAGGGATTGGCACAGCAATAATTGATGGAGCCCTTTTATAATAACTCATCCAGTATAAATACGGATTAGTGAGACCATGTATGAATGCTTATACCAATTGTGCATGTACACATATAGCGCATTATGTATATACATTAGATGTTTGCAAAAATGTTGATCAGCGATTTCTACAGGTAAAAATTATGAAGAAATGGGGAATACCAGTATACATAACGGTTAAATCATGGAGCGATCAATATTCTTCCCCCAAATTCATTATTTTTGTCGTTTACTTGAAGAAATATGCTGCCGAAATTCACCAAACACGTGCATAGGCTTATTGCGATCCTGCTCCATCATATCCCAACTGTGGGTTTTGGTTGCAACGGTTTAAAATTGGCGGCAAGGATTGGCTGAAAATTCCCTTTTTTGGCCACTTGTTGCTAGAGTTGGCTAGGATACACTGTTACAGCTCGAGTGGAAACTTCTGCCACACCGTGCTGCACACTCACTAGAAATGGCGCGTGTTGATTACCAATTGTTCAGTTCGATACCGCACGGCTTGGCTGGCACGCGGGTCCGCAAAGTTGACGAAGTGCCGTCGACATGATATCGCCATGAGACCAAAAATATTTCAAAATGCTGTAAAAAATTATGGGAACTATTTTAATTTATATATTTTTGACCAATTTTCCAGAATAAACGCTTTTTTTAAGTAACAAAATGTTAAAAATTTTTGCAAATACCTAATATTGCAACGCATACATTTAACGACTGCAACATAAGCCAACATGTATATATGTGTAAAAAAAACAATTATACATATATTTCATATATGGCTATGTATGTGTTTTCTTTGTTTTCATTATTATTTATATAAGCAAAAACGTTCTTCTCTTTATATAAGAGAAAAATCAATTCTTTGTGCATTCAATGCAATTTCCGGGCTAATGTGCACTTCAACAACAAACAATAAAAACAACCTGTAAAAATTACAAGGCGACAATAACCAACAAAACCAATATTAATAAACTAAGAATAAAAAACGGAGAAAAAAGAATCGATCTACACGTTTTCATACATATGTATAAGTGTATCTCTCTCTCTCTCTCTCTCTCTCTCTCTCTGTATATCTTTCTCTATCTGTCCCAATCCATTCTATTTTTTTATACGCACTATGGTGAATAACTAGAGAGAGGTTGAAAGTGTTTGTTGTCCTGCTTAATATAAATATAGCTTGTGGACTGGCCTCTAGTTATTGTGCACCGCATAAATTTACATTTGTATACATATATATATATATATATATATATATATATATATATATGCATGTAAATGTTTATACATGGGTGTGCATATTTAGTGTTCTATGTACAAGCATTGATGGATTCTATCCATGCGGTTGGGACTGTATGTGGTTTTGGTGGCACATTATTCAAGTTTAAATTGCAAAATTGGTATTTTCTGGAGGAATGTGCATAAAACAAGGAGTAGATGAACAATTTTAAAACGACTACCATGCTGGCATATAGTATATGGGAAAACGATCGTTAGGTGCATTGTCGATAAATTTATATAATTACTAATTAATCGCTTTTGATTTATGGCTTTCAAGCGCAGATCCTTAGATTTTAAGCAAATTAAAAATAAATATCTTTTGTTATACATCAAATTATTAATCAACTTTTCGGCGCTTCAAAGGCTGGTGTATTTACTGTCGAATTCGGTTAATACGCCATTTAGAGTTAAATATTGTCTGTAGCCGCGGCACCAAAAGCATGCTTTGAAAGCGAGCTTGCTCTGCCCATTATTGTGAAGTACCTTACACCATCAGAAAATGGTGCAATAAATTTATCACACAACAAACTCCGAATGTTACTAAAAAATTTTCTTCATTTTTTGCGGTTTATAAGGATCAAAGTCGCAGGAATTGTTTTCATTCTATAAGTAGTTATAAGTAGGATAAGTATATTTTACTTTCCACTCATTTTCTTTTATAGCAAGCAGCTCGTTATTATCTCGTGAGTATTATTGGTGTGTTGTAATAAGTAAGAACAGTACAAGTAAGAGCAGAATGGAGTGGGAATATGACATTCGCAATGAGTTACTTGACATACTTTGGATGAGATCCACTAATCGATTGGCACCAGCAATTCGATTTCAAACAGGGGCATAGCGTAGAAGAAGATTTCGCATCCTCTTTCTTCTGGACCAAACCACCGAATAGGTAACATACTGCCATCCGATACAAAATCCGTCATCATCCGCTAGGATTGCACGCTGTAAGGGATATTTCCGTTACGCCCGATGCTCACAGACGATAGGTCATTTAAGTTAAGTATCCGTATTTTAATTTTTTAGTCGCTACGTTCTTTCGCGACACACGTTAATTAATAAAACGAAGTTGAATTATAACGTCAAGCGCTACTAGCATTTTTATTGAAATGTGGAATATAACTTACCAAGGTAAGGACGCCTGGAATAGCCGCTGAGGCTTACTGAGGCAATATTTTATTAAAAGAGCAAAATTTTCCAACGAAGAAAAAATTCCGTCCTTGGCAGCTTTTCCTCACGTTGTATGCGTTTGCCACAATTTTTTTTTTTTTTTTTTGTTTAATCTGAAATGTGTCTTTAGATGGATTGGTAATGATTTTAAGTACCCTTTCTCTCAGTTGGAAGAGGTGTGTGAACCTTGCTTTCGAAAGTTTCGAATTCCAATTACTTTTGTTGATTCTATTGGTACATAAATTGCTCCTTCACTAAATACTTTCCTCGATCACGAAATATATGTTTTTAGAGCAAATTCTTGGATAGATATTATGAACAGTTTGCCACCTAAGGGAAATGGAAGAACGAAAAGGCAATGCAAGGGTTTTGTTATTTGTGTTCTTGACGGAATTGGGTGAGCGCTGGGTCACCTATTCTATAATAATTGTTACTTCTGCTACATGTGTAAAGGAGTCAGCGACTGAGTGAATAAGTGAGTGACCGATTGTCTCCGTTTTACTAACCATTGCTTTAGTGGGCAGCGTTAACATATTCAATAAGGTAGTTATAACCAGATATGTTGTCCTCAATGTCCATATATAAGAAGCTAATGATATACTCTCAGAAACACAAATCATTGAGATAAATATTAAAGGGAAAGCGAGCAGTAACTCGAATCGTTTAAAAATTCTTGGTCTATTGGGTTTGAGTTGTGAAATATAGCTATAATAAACAAATCGATTGCTGCCACGTAGTGTAATTTCGTGTAGAACTTCAATACATATTTCACTACATTATGAACAGTATTGTTATGGCTTCAATTCGCAGTTCAATCGTTTGAACTGAAAATTATGTAAATAAAGCTTCATGTTGGTAAAAACGCGGTTATGTAACAACGTACACCGCAAATGCTAGTAACTTTGTACGCAAACAAACCTCATAACGTTTTATTTACAATTTCGAGTCATTTATAGGACGAATTGCGAATTAATACTGTTACGAAATTCTTTTCTGGATGCGGTTTGTATCGCTGGATCGTGATTTTTCATTTTAAGAGAAATACACTTGCACGTGTCCTCTTTAAGATTATTTTATTTATAATCAATTTCCTAAAGAGCGAAATAATTTACAATCTATTGTGGGCAATTTTCTCAACTTCTCAACTCAAATATTCTTTTTCAACTGCCGCTGGCTTCCACAATTATTCCACTTATATACATTTTTACAAGCATACTACTAATACCTAAGTTCATGCCTTCATTTTTAATCCGTTAACCTACTTTTCCGCTAATCTTTCTCGCTAGCCGGCAGCTGCATTATGCGCCCCGTGTGTGCACCTCATTTTTCCCTCTGTAGGGAATTTATTTTGGGAGAAAAGCAATTAGTTGGAATAAACTGGATTTGGGATTTCGATAACAATGCGTACCAAAAATTGGTTTGGTTTTCGTTACAGTCTAATGGTACAACGTAATAAACGTCTAGTAGTTTTTATCTACTATACGACCATTTTCGTAATCATATTTTATACATACGCATATACATATCAAAAAAGAATCTAGGTTTCCCTCCCATTTACAAATCGCGGTTTGCAAATACATTAAGAACAATTGGCCGCCTGTAAATAGTTTACATAATGCCAATTGCTTTTGTATTCACAACTATTTCCGATTAGTTAGTTTATTTTTTATTTATTCATTTAATTATTTACACACGTAACTTAACTAAACTAATCAATAGTCGAACCCTATTGACTCGTAAAAGTAAATCTTATACCAATTATTATTAAAAACTAGTATAAAGTATGTAAAGAGATCGAAATTGCAAGTAAACTCTTAAACCATCGTAAACAAGTAAAAGTTTGACCATGTCCATCTATGTAATATCTGTTGCCAACATTCTCCTGGCCGCAGATATGAAGCTATCGATTATAAATATAGCACATTGGAAGTTGTTGCACAGAGGATGGTATTAAAAATGAGCCAAGTTGATCGATGGATACACTGTACCGCGTAAACCCAAAACACCTCAGTTTTTCGAAAGGAATAAGGAATTGATTTCTTGGCCAATTTTAAATTCTGAATGCACTTAATCATGCAAGTCTGTTCGTTGATCCATCTGACCGTCTGTCAGTCCGTCCATCTGTTCGTACGCCTATTTGTGTCGTATCTCCGCAAAGAAGACAATATCGCCAACAAGTTTGCAAAAGCGTTTGAAAATGGTTCAAACAAGTCAAAGAACACAAGCCTACAACATTTACACGCGAATGGAACAAAAACTTTGAATATGTTTGTTTTCCACGTTCCGCGTTCCATAACGTACAACACATGCATCATATAAATTTTCACTTTTATTCAGACAACAGAAAATGTAAACCATGCCCACGCAATATTACAGAGCATGAAAATTTAATTTCTCTTCCTTTTTTAGTCTTTTTCATGGTAACGGCGATAAAAGATTCCGCTACGAGAGAATATAATTTACTTACTTGTTTTTTCTTTTTTTTGCTTCGAAAAGAGAGGTGCCCTTAGCTTACGCTTTACTATAGGCTTCAATCGACATAAGCCATCTTCGATATCAACATGCGCTCAAAGACTTTCAGTTTTTTCGACAAAGAGTTAAAACCGATATCTTCATTTTTACAACCAATAGAATCCGAAACATAAACAGGCAGACGGACAAACCAAAGATTTTCATATTGGTCAAAGACACGTTGACAATTTAAGATCTCTGAACTTTTCGACATCCTTCGGTTGTAAGTATAAAAAGAAAGCCTAACGCGGACATAATTATTGGTTTTTGTTGTGGTCAACGGTTTGCTGAATTTAATTAACAACATATTTTTTTTTTCACAATTTATTTAAAATTGTTTTCAGTAAATTAATACAATTTTTTAAAAGTGTGTTGAATCCGTGACCAATTCCCAACTTATACCTAACGATTTTCCAACAACCTATTATTTTTAATTTCTAATTAGCAATTATTTATATTTCGTCGACATTTTCAAGCTTGACTGCAAGCTGTTTGCTCATTTTTTTAATATTTAGGTTTGATATTTATTATACAGAGCACTTAATATTTTGTATTTTACTGTCGTCATCACCAGTTATACTTTTCTTTTTTTTTTTGTCTCACTTAGCGCTCACAAATATCCCCGTATATGCACAGTTTCAACGCCAATTATGGAAAAACCCCAGGCACTTGTATAACACAGTGTCTGTGGTAATGGTAATGCACGCAGTAACAGGTACTGGCATGGTTGCATTATTCCAATGTTATATTTCTCCGAAGGCGTTTATTTAATCAATTTTATATGCATTTTTTATTAATGCAAAACCTATTCAAAGGACATTTTAATCGTTGCTTTGGTTCCAATTATGCTGCTCTTCCCATTTATTATTTATATGGCACTCAATTTTAATGGATTTTTGTATGCAAGTTTAATTTTGTATAAATTAATTTAATTATGCTTCAAAAAAAAAAAAAATAAAAATTGCATTGAAACTGTAAACATGTTTACAATGCTCGTATATGTTCATACACAGATATACTAAATATGAGATGTAATGCGGAGTAGAGACGGCAGCATCAAGTTCCGCCGTTAGAAAATTTTGCAAAAAACTTTGCATTCTTGGTTTAAAGGCTTTTTTTTTTTTAAACTTGCTTTCACGTCATCAATATTTGTCGTTTAATTAGTTGATTTCAGTGTCAAATTAGGATATAAGAGTAAATCATACAAGCGCACAATACTCTTTACTAACAATACATAATTATTCAGAGAGAGAGAGAGACGAACTTAACGTGCAGATGTTGCTTAATATTTCTGAATTTTTAATTAGACGACAGTAACACGAAAGCCACGTAACATTTGTACTGGGCGTGTAAGTTAGTTTCTTCGTAATGAATTGTTAATGGATTTGAAGTTTTATTTGAAATAGTTAATCTTCAATATTTTGTTATAAGTCATCCATTAAAATAAACTTGAATCAAGAAGGCAGCGAATTCACTGACGTGAAGTTTGCCCACTGTACCCAGCCCACATTTTACCAAACACAAAAATGTGAGATATCTTCACACTTGGTTTCGCGCCTCTGCTAAGGTAATTGATAATTGAACGCTACAAAATGACTAGAAAAACTAAACAAAAATAGAAGTACAAGCATAAATAAAAGAAGATATTATACAGAAATGTTATAAGAAATTAAAAAAAAAAAATGTCTAGTATTTACCATGCAGTACATCTACATTGTTGGCGAAAAGTTGCCATACACAAAATGTGTATAACAAATTTAACGAATTCTGCTTAGTGCAAATTTTTGATATGTCTAAAACCTACCAGAAAAACCTAATTCCATTGCCCTGATCCGGGTCCATCACATCCAAATTCGCCAAAAACCGGCCCTCACCATATACACAAGGCCATAAAGGCAATATGTTGCCACAATGTTGCTGCTGAATGTTGCTAATGAAATCTTCGACTTCATACACATGGTGTTCGTGTCTTTATTCAACAAGTATGTTTAAGATTACACGTTATGGGCATATGTTTGCAATAGTAGCGCGTTTGTCCATGCACTTGCTAAGGAAGTTATGTGCATGTTATTGAGTTGTCGCCATTTTTCTAAATGTGAATCGCGTACAATTTTATTTAAAACATTCTATAGGCAAATACAATATATGCTATGGCAAAAATGTTTGTGTGCGCTTGTGCGTGCGCTTGTTGATTAGCAGCCACTTGACTGCTTGCGTTCTCCTTCTCACTATTTATATCGGTAAAAACTCAGTTTATGATGTTTGGATACGACGGCGTATATTCTAAGACTTATTTTATTTAAAGTTAATATGGTACCTAAGGTAATTACAATATAATTACAATGAGTAAATCCAATAATTAATGAGTAGTTCTCTTAAGGCCGAGATTTTGGAAAGTAGTAGAGGAAGCACATAACGATTTTTAAACATGGGTTTGGGAATTACAATTTGCAGATTTATTTCAATTTGTTTTATAAATTCATAAATGATGAGAGATTGTAAAATTTAGAAATTATGTTGATTTATATACATTAAACTCATTGCGCTTGGGACACTCAATCGAATGTAATCAAAAGTAGAAAGAAACAATGCAAGTGTTTTTCTAAAGTTTAATTGCGCTGCAAACGAACAGATATCATCGTCTTACATTAGAATGAATATTGTTACTTACTTCGGAACTCCGAAATTGTGACCAGAGTTTTTAGTCCGTTGATACTACTGGGACTTGCTCGATTCGGGCAACATTTTTTGCAAACTTTTTAAAAAAATTGAAATTAAATAAGTACTTTTTGCATTTTATTGATAACCTTGTTAAACGAACAATATAAAACACATATATAATACTAATTTTCGCTGGTATCCAAATTGCTGGAAGAAGGTTAAAATATAAACCTATAGATTTTGATGAGTTTTTTGAACTCCTTGTGTTAGAAGTTAATAATAGAGGCATTGAATTAAATAAAATATCTCTATATGTAAAGATAAATAGGAAAACTTCGTTGCTAAATTTATTGTGTAGGAATTTGAAGAAAAAACCGAATCAAAAAAATCATATTCGTCTAATATGAATTTACCGCGAAAATTTCGCTAAGATCTTAGAGAGGCTAAAGGAAAATGCTCTGATAAACCTTTTATTTCAATTGACTGCTAAACGCAATAGTTTGTGAAAACGGAGGTTGGAACACAAGCAGACTTAGGGCATTCGGAAAATAGAGATATAAGTGCTATACTTTTTAAGTTTGTATAAAGTTTTGTAGAACAGAATTAACAGTTAACAGGTTTTTCTTCCAAAAATAGAAGAAGAAAAGTCCATAAATATGGAAATGAAAGTGCCCGAGGCTGGAAAAGTGAGAAAGTGTTATCATCGAGCAGTAAAATCTTTCTAAAAATACTCATCAAATATGTAAAGACTTTTTATATTTCCGCGCCCTTCGATGCCACGAATACTTTTTTTTGACAATACTGGAAAATTTCATAAAAATTATTCCTACTTTATCAAATAATACTTGGCCGAGACAATTGATATTTAAAATAAAATAGTTAAGTCAGGAAATGAAGATGATACGCTTCATATCAGTACGAATGACGACGTTACGAATTTCGGTTATAAAAGTGAAACCTTAGTTAATACTATAGGGAAATGTCCTTTAGAAGTTAAAGATATTAAATATAAAAAAAAAACAATTTTGCTCATATAAAAGCTTATTGCTGTGGGAATTCGAAAAAAGATAAAGTATGTTTAAAATACAATATATTCGTGGTGAAAAAGCCAAACTTGGGTCAGCCATTGCAATGCTATTTTACAATTAGAGGTGTTTTGAATCACACCTTTTTTAAAACCTCTCAAGTGAGAAGATGCAAACGCACACTTTTCCGTGAAGAAATGGGAAAAATTCATCCAAAGCAAGCTCGGGTAATTTTTTAAAATACATTAGATAATAGGTGAAATTAAGTCTGAGGGCGTCTATAAGAAAATAAGAAGCGAAATGCAAAAAACGCAACCGAGGATGACCACACTTGCCGAGCCGTGCAAACTTAGGCTATTTTCAAGAAACCAAGTACAGGTGGCATCGATAGCCAAAAAAGTTAGTAAAGGAGGATCAGTATGCCATTTAGATGCAACAGGGTCTATTATAAGAAATATTACGCTTTGGTTATAACCAATCATCGAGGCAAAACTTACCCAGTAGCCGAAAGGATAGCCAATATGCATGATGCGGGTTCCATTGGTAACTGGCTAATGAAATTCCAGCAATTGTGTGAGAGAGAAGGAAATTGGCCTCTTTTCACAACAATTGTTACGTATTTCAGCAGGACCCTTATGAATGGATCAATGCTTCACTGGAACAAGTGCAATATAAATGCTTGTCTAAATTTTTGTTATAAACAGCTAGAAAGGAATGGAAATATAGTAACAAAGAAAATAGTTGTTGAATTTTGTTATGCCCACAATAAAAAAATTCATAAAGGCGCATTCAAAAATTGAAAATAGGAACCGCAAACAAAAAGGAGATTCAGCGTTATTTAAAATTTGCCTTCTTTGTCACTTCATATGATAGGTTCAATTTTTGGTTTAGGCATTTTACAACAGTTTTATGTGCAACAGCATCTTCCAATCTTCTTAAAATTTCTCTATTGCATTTAGATGAGATGTGCGAAGAATCTACAGCTATAGAAATATTTAGGAAAAAGAGAAAAGCCACAACAACATTTTCGACCCCGCAGAATCGTCCAAAGGACTTTGATCGGGATGGGCGGGCGCTAGTGGATGCCGTATACGAGGACAACAAGGGTGCTTCGACATACAAGGATTCATTATTTTATAATGATTGTTATAAAATTTTTTAGCAAGTTAATAATAGCCTATCCGCAGATTTTAATGTTAGTGACCCACTTTATTCACCAGATTTCGCAGAATATTTTTTGAAACACTACGCGTCATATTTGCCCATGTGGTCTTCTATAATTTCTGATGGCCAAAGTAATTCATTTATTCCTACTAATGGTGTCGTAGAACGTTGGTTTCACCAAGTGAAACATAATATAATATCCAAACTTGAGTACGGCGTAGGCAAGATTGAATTCGGTAGGTTTGTTGATGCAGTTAGGCTAAACATAACTAGTGAAACTAGGGAAGTTTTTTTTAATCTAAATATTTCAAAAAGAGGGATTGCAGATAAAAGTGTAGATCGGGATATCGACGTAAATAGCTCAGGATGCGTGGAGACCTGGGGCAAAAGGAATTACTTTCTCCACGCACTAGTAACTTTCTGAATTTGAGGCGAAATAGTTTTACATCTCCTTTAGCTACTTCTTGATTATCGAAAGGTAGAAAAAGTTTTATGTTGTCAAATAAAAATTCAAGAGTAGCACCAACTCTTCTTTCTCCTATTCAAGAAGAAAGTGGGTCCATCCGACCAGTGTGAAAGAATTTAGAAAGTCGGGTATTTCGCTGCTAATATTGCCCACAATTGTATTACTCACGATATTCCATTCAGTTTAGATTTATCTATGAAGAATACAATGATTATGGCTGTTCATGTAAACGGGGATCATTGGTGTGTGGCAATTATCAATCAGATAACCAAGCTTACAGAATTTTATGACCCTTGCTAAAAAGATGGTGGCTATAGCTTCTTCGAAACTTTTAAAACAACATTCATTTATAAATATAATGAATATGCTGAAGCCAATGAATGAATGGACTTCGTTAGCAGAAGGAAAACTTTGGCAGTTAGATACGCTGAAAAGTGGTACTTTACAGGCAGATACTTGGTCCTGTGAGTACCATGTTTTGAGTTTCGCTGAGGAAATGTTAACGCAAAAAAGTGAACATCTTCATTTTGTTCCTAACGAATACAGGTTCAAGTTGAGCGATTTGGTTTTGAAAAATTCAGACGACCTTAGCTATATTTGTATATATCGTTCAAGACAGGTTAAAACAAAACTATCCAATGTATTACTTGCAAAAGCCAACTGTATGAATTTTGCATAAAGACTCATCACTTAGAAAGTGATATTGACAATAAATTTATTCGTGTATTATCCACAAATTATATTAAGAACGAACGTTAATTTGCGGACAGTGGGAAAAATAGTGTATAGGCCTAAAATGTTTTTGGGGATGCAGCTATTTAAAATAAATGCTAACCCACCAATTGCAATATTTCAAGTGTGGTGACGAAAATTGCAAAAAATGAAATAAACAAATGATATTAAAGTGAAATGAGTATTTAATGTAAATGAATTAATATAATTTCTAAATTTTACAATCTCTCATCATTTATGAATTTATAAAACAAATTGAAATAAATATGCAAATTGTAATTCCCAAACCCATGTTTAAAAATCGTTATGTGCTTCCTCTACTACTTTCCAAAATCTCGGCCTTAAGAGAACTACTCATTAATTATTGGATTTACTCATTGTAATTATATTGTAATTACCTTAGGTACCATATTAACTTTAAATAAAATAAGTCTTAGAATATACGCCGTCGTACCCAAACATCATAAACTGAGTTTTTACCGATATAAATAGTGAGAAGGAGAACGCAAGCAGTCAAGTGGCTGCTAATCAACAAGCGCACGCACAAGCGCACACAAACATTTTTGCCATAGCATATATAGAAGAAGAAAAGTCCATAAATATGGAAATGAAATTGCCCGAGACAATTGTTCAGGAAAAGTTAGAGAATGTTATCATCGAGTAGTCAAATACTTCTAAAAACACTCATCAAATCTGTAAAGACTGCTTCGAAAATGAGAATTATAGCTCCAAACATAAAGTTGAACAAATTTGCATAAATAGCCATATTTGTTTTATATTGTTCGTTTAACACGGTTATCAATAAAATGCAAAAAGTACTTACTTAATTTCAATTTTTAAAAGGTTTCCAAAAAATGTTGCCCGAATCGAGCAAGTCCCAAATTTGATGCAGTATCAACTTGTAAGGAAGCGTTTTGCTTCCTTACTGATAAACAAATCCGTCCGCACAAAAGTCTTTTTCTCTACGCTATCGTAAGATCATCCTTCTTCCGCACAAACCTATGGCAATCTAGGTTCATATATAAAGAAAAATAAGGAAAAAAAATTGAAAGAACAAATATATATGGAAAAAAAAGGAAACGCATATAGCACATTTTGTACGTACATTTCGCTTATTCTTTTTTAAGTCTCGAAATCACATGTATATATATAACAATCCCTTTACGATTACATAAATATGCCTAGCAACAATACATATATAGAAGAAATATATATTTAAGTACAACTAGACCTTGTCTTGTCCTAGGGAAACATGGGTAAGCGCTCTCGATGAACAAGTTGCAATCCACTGAGCAATATGCCTATAGACCTACATACATATTTAACTTCTACGTATCAAAAAGCTACACTTAACATTAAGCTACTCACGTTATGCAAGGCACATACCTAACGGTCTTGTGGTTTTGCAAAATCATGCACCTTACGGTCTCGAATATTCACTATTTACGGGTGTTGTCATGCTTGTATCGCTAGCAGGGCTTATACATGTTCGATCACACAAGTTGGAACCTAAGATGGTATAAGTAATAGGAGATACATAAGAATATCATTGTAACATATATGCAATCAAAGCATCTATGTAACGGGAAAGCGATGATGATCGCGACTATAAAAAAGCGTGTCGCACTACGCTCATCTTTTCAGTTGTGTTACAGCAGCCAGAGGTAAGTAATTACAGACAACATATCTATTTGACGGTACCGACAGGGATATTTATTTTTGACTTTGCGGATAGGGGATGGCTGGCTCAGCTTAGTCGTCATCCCTGAATGATCGAAGCACACTCTCGAGTGACGTGAAACAGGTAGGGACGGACAAGTGGCTGCTATAACACCGGCCAAGGCGGGCTGCTATATCTGTTTGCAGAATCTCGTGGTACGGACAAACGGTGAAAATAATCCCTCGGTACGGATAAAACTTGGAAAGTTTTAAACAAGAATCGAGTCGCGGGCCACCACGCTGGTTTTTTCCGCCCGCCTATTAAAAAACGCTTATCTAATTGTAAATTCCTCGCAAATAATAAAGATATAAGAACGCAAGTCCGAAGGTCCAAGATTTTTTTTTTTGATATATAAATTTTGTTGGAAAGTGACTTTTTGGGTAACAATGAGTATACCCCGAAAAGAAGACTCGTTACAAACTAACTAAAATTCTGGTCACAATTTTAAATATTACAAAACCACTTCAAATGGTTTTTTCTATTTTTGATTGTATTCGATTGAATATCACAAGCGAAATGAGTTCAATCTTAACAAAATGAATATAATTTTTAAATTTTACAACCCATCTTCATTTATGAATTTATAAAACAAATTGAAATAAATCTGGAAATTGTAATCCCCAAATCGTTATGTGCTACCTCTACGGTTTTTACAAAATCTTCAGCTTAAGAGAACAACTTATTAATTATTTGATTTACTCATTGCAATTATATTGTAATTACTTTAAGTTCAATATTGTCTTTAAATAAAATAAGTTATACGGTATAATCTTAGAATATACGCCGTCATGCCCAAAAGGCATAAAAAAGATAAAAACATTATGTATATAAAATCGAACATTTCATTAGCAACAGTATTGCAACCTTTTTGCCTTTATATGGAGAGGGCCGGTTTTTGGCGAATTTCGAGGTGATGCACCGGGACCAGGTAATGAAATTAGATATTTCTGATAGGTTTTAGCATTTTTCACGACATATCAAAAATCTCTAGGCTAGAAATGGTTATAACACGATTTTAATATTGCATACTTTCAGTATTTAACGTAATTAGCGGCTTAATATGTTTTATATGTGCACGTTTGCTAGGATTATATAATATTAATAATTATTTTACTTTACTGTTGTTTTATTTCGCAATAAATTCTAATTAAGCAAAGACATTTTAGTGGAGACACGCACCGTGAAAATATGGGTTATCTTGGGCGTCTATCTTTACTTCGGCAATGATTTATGTATATTGTACATATATAATATAATTCATTAGGCTCGGTATGGTTAGACTGTGATTTCAGATAAATAATTTAATGAATTAATGAAAAAGAAAAATCAAATGTTATAGTTTTGAATAAACATGTTTTTTGATGTATACATACATTAGCAATCTTTACGTTTACTTTTAGATGCATGGAGAACTTATTTGACATTTATATATTAATGGAACAGTTTTCGCATATTTTAGTGCTGCCTTTATATTTCCCCGAGGTATTTATTGTTCACATTGCCGGTATGTGTATATCAATATCTCCGATATAACTTTAACACCTTAAAAAATTTTTACATTTGCCAGAGAGAATATATGTGTACAAAAAATAATTCCACTACTGATCACCATCTCCTTAGCACATTCTTAACATTTTAAATTAAAGGGAAAAAGTTTTTTGTCCTAAGGAATTGTAGAATCCACTGAAATCATTTATTCATGTAATAATTAAAGCTTCTTGCAAATGGTTTACAGCAGACATACGTTCTAAAATGCATTGAATTTTCCTGACGACTTTCTAAAGTTGAGCTCTAATATTAGCAACTCTGTGTGTGCATGTACATGTCGTCATGTGCGTACGTAAACACAAAATTACATTTGTTAATACAAGAAATACAAGAAAATACAAAATTACTTAAAAATCTTACATTAGATGTACAGTGAGTGTCTTTAGTATTTAGTGTCGTTAATATTTTCCGCTCGACAAAAAGTAAATGCTTGTTAAACCTTGTCCATTGCCCAGACATCAAATGTATTTTACTATTTTGTGCTACTGGGGAACACATAGAAATATATAAAAAAAAAAAAAAAAAAAAAAAAAACAAACAGTTCCAGTAGCCAAGACAGTTAAATAACTTAAAGAATTCAAAAAAACATAGCGTCATTAATATTTGGTTTATTTACATATAAGGAAACGTACGAAGATAAAAAGCAGCATGTTATGAAAAATTAATATTTAGAGGAATATCCCTTTGCTTAATAACGTCATTGAAATGTGTTGACATATTTTGCACAATTTTTCTTGTGTAGGAAACAGGGATCTTACTCCGTTCTCCTTATAGTCTATTTTTCAGATCTTGGATGAAAAAGGTTGAATATTTTCGTACACGGGGTCCAGTTCATCCCACAATATTAATGACGCTATATTTATTGAGTTGTTGTAGTTTCTTAATTTTCTTGTGTACTGTAATAATGTTTTCTTTGTTTGTTATTTTTTTTTTTTTTTTTTTTTTTTTTTTGTATATTTTAATACATATTCCATAACAGTATAAAATAGTAAAACAAAATTTTATGTTTGGACAAAAGACTAACTAGGTTTAACAAGCGTTTACTTTTTGTCGAGCGAAAAACCCATTGTTAATGAGACTCACTGTCGATGTATATATACATGCACGGATATGCGTATATTTGTATGGGGATGTGTTCACGTATATATGTTTGTATGCGTTAGATTTGCAATAGATGTGAAAACATATAGCCACTTACGCATATACGTACGACATTCACGAATCGAAATTCGAAGATGCATAATGTATTATGAAAGAGAGATTTGTAAAAGGAAAAAGATTATGGGAGACAAAGAGAATGCCAAATAGTATAGAGTACAAGCGCCTATGCATGTGTCTGGTGTGTGTGCGTACATGCTGTGCGTGAGTGTACTCAAATAGAATTTGTGTAAATATAAACACAGTAGTAATTTATGTTTACACATGACAAACGCATAGAAATGTATCCACACATTAACTAACAAACAACAAATAAATAAATGGACATCGGTCATCTTGTTGTGTGAATTTGAGATTTGAATATACAACTATTTGTTGTCGTTGTTGTTGTTATTATTATTATTATTATTAGTGTTGTTGTTGTTACTGTTGTTTGCTATATTAATTGGTTAGTTTGCAAATTTTCCTCTCCGCACATGTTAAGGAAGCTTTCGAATCAAAAAATACATCCTTCGTACAAGCGCAGGTAAAAGAAAGATATATATATATATATATATATATAGATTTACAAATGGAACTGCACAAAAGCAAAGTGTAACTAGATATTTTTGGCAGTTTATGCATTTGTGTGCACGAATGTAGCAGACCTTCATAAATTCATTGTATATGTAATGGTTTACCCTTCAATACATAAACTGTATCTATTCATCTATTCTATAATTATGAGAATACGTCTGGATAGATGCGTAGTTGTACTTGTGCGTGCAAGTGCACTGTTGTCTTTTATATTAAATTTAATTAATTATATTGATTTCTGTTTTTGAACTAAACGTACACGTGCCCGATGCTCCTAAAATTAACAACAATCACAACACTAACAACGACGAGAAAAATTTCTACACATTGTTCAATAAACGATAACGATGATAACGAACTAATCATGTGCAAGCATGTGCAAGCATAAGATGTACGAAATAGTACTAAAGGATTTTTGATGAATATTTGAAAACCTAGACAAACTTCAGAATAAATAAATGCTTTATTTAAGATTGGAACGCAATTTCATTTCAGAAATCCTTATAAAATCTTTAAATTTATTTACGTTGTCTTTATCGTAAAGCTAAAAATAAATAAAAATTAACTGTCGTTAAAAAAACAGCTGAAATTGTTAATGCAGTATATATTTATTATTTAACTACAACAACATCTTAAACCTGCGCCGAGCAGGGAACATATCGCGCTGATGACCCCTAAGTCAAGATTTTCCCGTTTTTATTGTGTGGTGTCGTAAATGTTTTCATGTTAATTGTGTTTTAAACGAAGATTGTTAAGCTTTTCAATTGTAAGGGGAACAATGATATTCACCTAATTTCCTATAAGCTCCAGCTCCACTAGTCAATATATTCCATGTTTTTACAATTAATATACTTTAGTGATCATGTACCTTCGCATTTTTGAAGATTGCTCTTTAGGTATTCACGCAGATCCATGAAATATACGATCCGCCTGAGTGGCCGAGTAGGCAAGAATCTCGACTAGCAACTCAATGGTCGTCGGTTCAAATCTCAAGTGCGGTAAAGTTTTTAATAAAGCCGAAAGCTTTAGATACTAGTGCTTTAAGACTTTAGTCTTGGAATTTATTCTCTGGCTAAATTTATAATAATAATAATAATAATAATGAAATATACTATGTTCAATTATATATCGGGGGCATGTAAGGAACTAATCGCTATTTTCGTAGCTTGCTGTCAGAACTGGTTTGTGAAACTTCATTTGTACTTTTGTATTTCGAATTGCTTTGGTCAATCAGTCTGTGTGTAAAATAAGTAAAAACTTTATAGGGAACTATAATCCATTATTAAATACTTTACACCACTTCGCTTAACACGGTTATTAATGTAAAGTGGTCGAGACAGTTGTCCGATATATCAATAGTGTTTGTCGTAGGACCCAAAATACGCCAATACGTACCCAATTACAGTAAAAAATCTCAAAAATTACGACCTGCAGGTTCAGCAGAAAATTATATAAGCGGACACCAGAAGAACGGACAAACAGGCAGACAGGTTAGCTTAGCAAACTACTAAAAGGTGGGTCTATCTCAAATCCTTTTGCATATCGCGCATATTTGCACAAACTTAATATACTCTTGTATCACAGGTGGAATAGGGTATAATGGAATCTACTTATAGAATAACTCTGCATATTATAGGTATATACATTGATATTGGGATACACATATTAAACATTCTGTATGCAATATAATGGTTAACTGCATAATTTTGAGTACAACGCCTATCAAGAATTTGTAATTAAATCTATCTATAGGTGTCCTTCGGCACATATGTGCGAAATATATTGCAATAAATGGGGGTCAGAAAAAGTGTAGAATGCAAAACACAAAGTAAACGTAATGTCAAGTGCAAAGAACCGGTAAATTTATACAAAAACGGCCTATGGAAGCAATATCGTTTCACCATCACGACTTGGTAAATGGTATGCATGATTACGAAAATCTTAGAAACGATAAAAACTAATACGACCTGTGGTGCAGCCCAAGTTCTTGAATCACTAATGAATATAAATAAAAAAATTAAAAGCAGTATACTCGATCATAGCCAAATAAACGACTATGCAAAAAATGCCTCATATATTATTGGCTTAAAGCATCCGGCAGTAAAATTTAACGCGAAGTGGCTACATTTTTGAATCACATTTGGAAAAACATAACAGCGGCACATTTCCCACTGCCCAGCAATTTCATAGGGTTTCCTATTTTCCAAACATGAAGAGATCCGGAAAGATTAAAATTTTAAACAGTGCACTAGATAAGAGCCGCGAGTCGGGAGAAAAAGCCTATTGCAATACCCATCATACCCTCATTTATTTATTAATTGGGTAATAGGTTTCTAAAATTCATTTCGTCACTTTTTTTTCATTCTGTTTAATTTAGCCGTTAATGAGCGATATTTAGGTAACATTTTATATTATTATTAAGAAGTCTTTTGTTTATTTATTTTACCTTTCGTTGTAGACTTTTAATTATTATTTTAAATTTAATTCATCTTTGTGCCAGTCAATTATTATGAATCATTTTGCACATGCTTATAGCAATTGCTTTATTTAACAACTTTATTGTAAAGATGATAAATTTTATAAAACAACATCTGTTATTAAGCAGGCTACAAGCGAATAGGGAGTAAATTGTATGTATTATTAACACAAAACCGACAAACAACAACCAAAATATGAAAAAAAGAAAAGAATTATAAAATGAAATCAAAAAGAAAAGAGAAAAAAAATTGTAATAATAACATTTCATAATATACGTTGCACTTACATATTTCAGATTAATTTACATAAATATTTAAGTATAACCTACAATTTATATACATGTATTCATGTAAATGAGAGTGTGTATATATATATGCTTTGGCGCGAACATAATTTGTACAACTGGTTTTATGTTTTATTTTATTGAACATAAGTTATAGCGCATAATTTTCCACATATGTCCACATTATGCGCGTACATTACATTATATATTATGATACAAGTATTTTTACTGGCGTGAAGGCAGCCCACTGTCCGTAGCTTCCGTAGTTTGTTTTTGTTAAAAGATGGGCTATCTTTACACTTGGTTCGCGCCTCTGCTAAGGTAATTCATAATTGCACGATTATTGAAAGAATAACTAAATGATGAAAAAAATGCTAAAAAAATAGAAAATACAAACATAAATAAAAAAAGTCATACTTGATGCTATAAAAAAGTAAAGAAGAAATTTATTGTACCCTATTTACCATATAGTGTATGCGGCCTAATGACGAAAAGTTACAATATACAAAGTAAGGTATTAAATATGTAGGCGAACGTATATGTTTTAAACAACGCAAAAACCTATCATAAAAATCTAGTCTCATTACTACGTCCAGGATTTGTCACAGCCAAAATTAAAAAGTGGAGGAAAATCTAACCTTACCCTACAATTTATATAGCGTCCCACAAAAGTATATGAGAGTGTATATCAGGATAATAAAACCTGGACATAGTAATGAAATTGGGGTTTTCTAATAGGTTTTAGCGTCCTTTAAACCATATCAAAAAATTGCACAGGACTACATTTATTAACATTTTTTAAGATTACTTTAGTGTCTCATGTGCATGGGAAGGGCATATTTGGGACAATTTCGGCGCTGATAATCCGTAAACATAGTACTGAACTTGAGTTTTTCGGAAAGAGTGCAGCATTTTTTAAGATGTACCTAAAATATGAAGTTACCCAAAGTTGCAACTTCGTTTTTTTTTCGTTTTGTGATCGTAATTAAAGGCTTACTTTATTTTTTATGTGATTGTTTTTTAATATTTTTTTCAATTTTATTACTTATTTTATATATATGGTTTTTACTTCGCGATAAACCATAACTTAGCAAAAGCGCAAAGCTTAAAAAATATGGGCTATCTTGATGGGCTATCTTCACTTCGCTTTATCCTTTCGTCAGTTTTTTCTTTTTTTTGTTTTAAATCAATTTAAGTAAATAAAGTAACGCGCAGAAATCATACAATAAAATACTTTCAATGTATATTCTCACACTAGGGATACCGCGTCAGAGCGGTACGTTCGCCATACTTAACAATAATTGCAGTGAAAACACAATTAAAATATTGTGAAATTGCAGGCGTTGAATAAGATAGCGTATGAATGATTTGCTCTTCAAGTAATTAAGCATATGAAATTTCTTTGAAAACACTACATTCCACAGAGAACGGAATATAGGTACAACATATTAGGCAAGATTGTTGGCCAACTTTGATTTTATCTCAACTTCTAAACGAAATTTTTTCTGCGACATTGCTGTGCATTTTAAAGAACATGTGTGCCCTATAACCCACTCAAGGAAGCCAGAGAACGTTTGGTGAACGATTTGCATCCTCCCCATAGACTTTCGGCTACATAAAAAAAGAAATCCTCGAAAATCTTTGTATAAGTGTGTTTAGCGAACTGACTCTAAGAGATTTTGAAAGAATTCTTTTTTCTCCGTTATACAAAAACTAATAGCCAGTGCACAAATTTAACGAATAAGCAATTTTCTGTTTCCCCCCAATTCGAGGCCAGTATATTTAGTCCTGCGACCAAAATTAAAATTACAAGTTTAATAAACCGCTTACTCTCAACTAAATAAAGGAAAATTCGATAGACTAACTGCAAGTAATGCCTCAATGCCGTTCGAGGTTTTGCTAAGAGAAGTAGATCAAATAAAGAAGTAGTTCTACTCCAAAAACTGCACTTCTGCTTGTTCTAACAATAATGAAATCTTTTTGGAGACGTTATACGTCTTTAATTAATGTTGCTAAAAGAATTGATTCATTTACCCCCAATTTTCTATCTCGTTAGCTCATAAAGCTGTAATTACGATTTGAAAACATTATCTAGAAAAACGGATTCGGTCTCAAATTTTGTGATCTGTATTTGTCCGCACTTCGGTAAGAATGCTGATAAATAACACAAAGCATTTGTATGTGACTCTTAAACTATGAGAATAATATTTATGACATGCTCTCGTCTACGTTTCAATCGTCTTACATTAGGTTTATTTTGCTAATAAGTTAGCAAACTGTGGTCTTCAATCTACCAACCTCTAATATCTAGTGTACACATGTGTGCATACGTTTTATTATTTTTTCAATTTTTTATTTGGTCTTATCTTCCTCTTATTTCGTTTAGTGCTATCGAAAAGATGTATTCCTTTAAGTCCGACTTAAAGTTATAATTTCAAAAAACATTGCAAAAGCACTGCAATGACAGTAGGGAAAATTTCAAAAACCCCAATTAACTTTCCTATAAATGAGTAAAAAAAAAGTTTTAAGATCTTTATTTCATTTATTGTATAAAGCCTCAAACACAAAACGATATCACAAAGACGGTACAAATGACTGTTTATAATTTATTTATTTATTTATTTTAATTCCACTTATAATAGAAACTCAACTAAACAAATAACAGTCGAGTTCAATTGGCTCATAATGCAAAACTTATATTAATTAATAATAAAACTTAGTATAAGTACAATAAAACAAATAAGAAGGAAAAAAAGAGAAAAAAAAAAAGAAGCATGTGCACAACCTGCATAGAGCCACACTTACAACCGGTACAGGACCAAATTGCAAATGAACCCCTAAGCCCTCACAAACATGCATACGCCTGGCAACCGATAATACTAACAACAATTCATTTTCGAATCGTAACGACTTTTAAGGATAGAAGCTAGTTTAAGTAAGACATAGGTAAATCGCGCGTATTAAGCAATGTTGCTTTAATGGACTTTAAAAAGTCCGATAACGAGAATAAGCGATAGACGTCATTTAGGTTCTTGCAAACGACTCTGAGCGGATATAAAGTGCCTAGAAGAAGGGACATTAAAGCTTATTTCACCAAGTAATGAAAGCGTATCAATAGCACCATTTATTACTTTGATTACAAAGGAAACGCCAAGAACAAACCTACGTTTCTAAAGAGACAATAAGGACAGCAGAAGCAACCTATTTTCATACGGAGGAAGAGAGGCAATCGGATCCCAACCCAAATTTCTAAGGGCACACAGCAAGGATTGCTTTTGAACAGATTAATTGAATCTACGTACCTATATGAAGGAGACCACACAACAGAGGCATACTCAAGTATAGGTCTAACCAAACACATGTACAGCCTTTTCGTAATGTAGGGATCATCAAGCTCTTTGGACGACCTTTTTTTAAAACCAAGCGCGGACCTAGGTTTGCTTATCGAGAGCTCAATATGGAAGTTGAAACGTAACCTATGGTCAAACAGAACGCCTAAGTCTGTGATCGAATCGACATCCTCCAACTTATGCGAATCTATGAAATACTGAGTAATGAATGACTTTCTTCTTGAGAAAGAAATCTTCTTACATTTACTCAGATTTAGTTTCAGCAGATTCGAAGAGCACCATGCAACAAAATTATCCAAATCACCTTGAAGCTGATGTGATTGCGATTCAACAGAGAAGGAGGAAAACAGCTTCACATCACCAGCATACATTAAGACTGGAATTAACCACAGATGGAAGATCGTTAACGTATAAACTAAATAAAATGGGACCTAAGTGATTTCCTTGAGGTACGCCAGATATAACGGGGAATTCATCCGAGGTGATAAAGTTGAACAAAACCCTGAAGGATCTATTGCGCAGATAAGAGCTTATCCATTTCACTAAATAGAAAGGGAAGTTAGAGGCTTGGAGTTTAAAGATAAGTAAGTTATGGTTAACCATATCACACGCTTTGCTTAAATCAGTGTAAATAACATCTGTGCGAGAGCCACTAGAAAAAGCCTTGAAAACATGACAGGTAAACTCTAACAAGTTGGTGACTGTAGATCGCCCTTTACGAAATCCGTGCTAGTGCGGAGAAATATACGAATTAATGGCAAAGGCCAAATGCTGAGTCACAATACGCTCGAACAACTTTGGCAAGACACTCAACTTGGCTACACCTCTCTAGTTCTCAACAAATTGTCTACTTCCACTTTTGTGGATAGGAATAAGGAAACTACTCTTCCAACATGAAGGGAAAACACTAAACTAAATTCAAGGACAAGTTAAAAATCTTTGAAATGACACCACATTACTCGACCGCGCAAGATTTAAGTACACATGGTGGAATTCCATCAGGTCCAGACGAACAACTGTATTTTAGAGAACTCAACCTTTTAAAAACGTCATCTTCCGAAATAACCAAGTTAGGTATTGAAACCGAGTTAGTTATAGGATATGGGTAGTTTGCTGATAAATCGAAATTAGCAATCGAAAAGTTTCGTCGGAAATACTCAGCAAACAGATATGAGATTTCAAAATCATTCGAGGAATCAGACCCATTAAAAGAAATATGCGAGGGATGTGTGGAAATTTTTTTTTTTTTTTTGTTAAAAAATATTGAAAAAGTATTTAGGATTAGCAAACAGGGAGGATTTAATGAACTGAAGGTATCTGCAGTAATAATGGTGGTTGAGGGAGTTATATCTATGCCTCGCCACCGAGTAAGCGAAATAGTCGAGCGCAGAGCCACTTGTCGAATATTTTTTGAATACCGTGTTTTTCTATTCTTGTAATATTTAATTGCCTTATTAAACCAGGGGGGACACCTGCTTCGAGGTCGGCACTGCTTAATCGGAGCAGATGCAGCAATAGCTAGATTTAGTGTATTGTAGAACGATGACAATAAGCTTTCAAGACGATGTTTTAGCAATACAATATTGATTTTCTGCAAATCGTAAAATTTATTTAAAAAAGTTTGATTTGACACATTAAGGCAGTTCAAGGAACCATCATTCTTATGATGAAAGGAAATGCATATTGATGGATGGTAAGGGTCCTCAGGTAAACTAAAAAGTGGGCAACGATTTACGTAAATCTCGGGAAAATTGGCAAAGCAGAGATCAAGCAGTCTACCATTACAATTAGGTGTACGATTATATTGAACTAAATTATGATCAAACAATTCATTAAAGAACACAACAGCCCTATCAGACGTTGATATAGGAATCAAACAGCCAGAATTATCACTGTTACACCAAGTGACTTGAGGCAAGTTGAAGTCACCCAATGCAACGACCAAATCGGTGGGTCTAGACAGCTTGACCACTTCACATATGAGGGCAGCGTGTTTCTTGTAAATGGATATATAAGAATTTGGGGGAATATAGGAGCAGGTTATAAATAGATGTTTATTAGGCACTTTCGCACGAATGGCGATAAATTCAACGTCAGGAGAAGTGGGAAATTTTATTGAAATGGACTGGACTGACGCAGATATGGCAGTTAATACACCACCACCAATGCGATTCACTCGATCATTTCTAAAGACTTGGAAAGAATTATGAAAAAGTTCTGACGAATGAAGATCGAGTTTTCGCTAAGTTTCAGTAAAGGCCAAACAGAAAAATTCCGTGCTCACTGAATTTACAAAAGTGGAACGAATTTTTGAATTTAGGTCCATAACATTTTGATAAATGAGAGATAATGGGCCTGAAGAAACATTTAGTTTTTTGAAGGCGACAAGACTATTGCTTTGGTATTGCGGGGACAATCTCGAGGAATAAATTCCTTAGTCAAGGATCCTACTGACCACAGTGGTTTGTTCAACAACATATGACTGTTTTCAGTCGGAACTAATATTTTAAAAGAGGAGATTGCCCTAGATTGAGAAGGAGCAATTTTGAAGATGCTAACGCGCTTTAAGTTGACTGATGGGACTTTCGCTGCCAGATAACTTTTTATGTTATCCACCAGTGTTTCATGCGCCAGTCTTCACACAAATATAGCTTTTCTGGGAGGAACTGCCGTCAAGCAAATGTCATTACTTGGAACAGGAGGGGGGTTCACGATAGGAGAGTTTGGAATTGGGGAGAAAATAGATGGGGTTATTACCCTTGTACCGGCAGCTTGTGAAACTTGCCCAGTCTGGTGACCAGCTTTCACACGCGAACAGCCAGGGGGATAGGATGATTTATTTTTTTGTTTATTATTTTTAGGCGATGGTGCTTGATTAGAGTGAGTGGCGGCCCTGAGCGGAGATACCCTTGCCACTTCGGCGTAGCTTAACACCGACGGACTTGCCGGTTTGTTTGTAACTGTTCTGCTACCAACCGACTCAGCAATATCGGAAACATTACTGTTCATTTTAGAGTTGGAGGGAGCGGTAACTTGTACCAACGAACCAGATTTGGAGAAACCCAGAGGTGACATCCCACACGCTACGCCACGAGTAGAAGATGAGTGCCCAATAAAACGACACTCATCAAACCTACACTTAATTAGCTCAAACTTTTCCCAAAAGGAGACGAGATTTCTACTCAATTCCGAGAAACCATTACGCGTCTCCGTGAAAAGTTTATAAAAGTCAATGTCCCGCTGCCTACAAGCTGGACATGACCATCTTAAGCCCTTAGACGGGTCAGCGACTGCGTCAGCAGCACGGCCGAGAATACCGGCACACTTTGCGTGACCAAAGCGCTCGCAGAGCCAACAAGAAACGAATCGATCAGATTCCGGGCCCGTTTTCGTCCGACAAGGTGTGTATAAACACTCCATGTCCAGTCAAAAAGGCAGTTGTGGATTATAAAGAACAGACAGACAAATCGCCAAAAAAAAAGAATCCTCAACATAAAAATTTATCAACCAATTTGTGCAAAACTTCTCTGTTACGTTGACACTGTAACGAGACATCAATAGCAAAACAAACTACAAACACCGAAAAAATAACCAGAGAAAAAGAGAGAAAACAAAAAAAAAGAGAGATTTATATCAGAGCTCAAAATTTTTGTTTGCAAAAAGCCAATGAATCAAAGCGTAAAGAAAAAAAATTTCTTTTACTTTGAATTCACTCACTTTCTCCTCAAAGTATAGTATAAATTCACACACTATAAGGCAAAATAACCACGAAACTCAACAAAAAATTAAAATATTAATTGCCGAAACAAAATATATACGACTATACCGCGCGACAGAGTTTGCCTGGAAAAAAAATATGTTTTATATAATAAAATTAATCTTGCAACCGTATTTTGTCTTTGTCACTGTCATAAAATTAGTGAAGTAAAGATAGCACGGTAAAGGTAACCCACGTTTTTTACACTTCGTATCTTTACTAAAAATGTCTTTGCTAAGTTACAATTTATTGCGAAATAAACAACAAGCATGTAAAAAAAGTATTAAAATTCTAATCTTAGCAAACGTGCTCATATACAACATACTAAGGCGCTAACTACGAACACAAAAACAAAAATGCTAAGTAAATCTCATGCAACATTACGATATAAATACTGAAAGAATGCAACGTTAACATCGTGTTATTACCATTTTAAGGGACATTGCTCGACTAAAGGTTTTTGATATGTCGTAAAAAATGCTTAAATCTATAAGAAAAACCTAATTTCATTACCCAGGTCTCGGTCAATCACGTCGAAATTCGCCAAAAACCGGCCCTCTCCTTAACTCAGTTAGAGGCGTAATTTATGCCCCTTGCTTAAAGCATGTGCCGGAAGATGAAATTATTCGCGAAATGGGCAATCAAGGAGTGACTAAAGTATATAAATTAACCAAACTGAAGGATGACGGAAAAACTCGCTCTCCTACAGGAAGGATTATTTTAACTTTTGATCGCTATCGATTACGGCGAACAGTTGATGTGGCGTTGTATAAATGTAAAGTAGAACTATACATTCCAAATCCTATGAGGTGCAAAAACTGCCAACGCCTGGGTCATACGGCAAAAAGATGCACTAATGCTGCATCTTGTGCTAATTGTGGTCTTCCTCTACATGTTGAAAGCTGTACCCGTAGTTTCTGCATAAATTGCAATGATCAACACTCAGCGTTAGACAAATAATGCCCACGTTTTGTACAGATGCGTGAAATATCAAAAATCAAATCAGAAAATTACTGTAGCATGGGCGAAGCGCGATGCACATAACGGGAAAGAAATCCATCTGTAGCCCAAGGAATTGGAAAAAGTAATACCTACGCTGCTGTTGCCTCGCAAATCGAGCCTAATAAGCCTTTAACTCCAACTCCTTCTAATGAAAAACGTGTTCCACCATTAACCAAAAATTATATTGCGAAACCAGTTACATCACCCGCCAAAGATAATATTGAAAAAACCAAAGCAACACCAAATATTGAAAAAATTGAAACAACAACATATATGATAAAATCCAATATACTAAACTCTCCAGAATCTCCAGCTCTCAACTTTACTCAACAAACTACAAATGGTAATCAACCCATTCTTTCATCCGTCAATCAACCTTCAATTTCGAACCATTCACGTGCGCTCACTTGTTGCGCTTCAAATGTACCAAACCACCTAAGTACAGATTATTCTGCTGGTAAGAATAAATCACTAACGGAAAATTCAACCTAACCTAACCCTCCTTCCACTCCGCTTCCATGTCATTACAATTAAATAAAGTTTTTAAAATTCTACAGTGGAACATTAAGGGAGTTATTAATAATTTTGATGAACTCCGTACACTCATAAGTGATTTTAATCCAACCTTTTTATCACTTCAAGGAACCCATTGTAGAAGCTCTTTTAATCCTACTCCACCCAAATCATATACTGGATACTTCACGAATGCTGATCAAAATTCATATTCCAAACAAGGAGTTGGTGTTTTTATAAAATCAAATATACCTCACAAACGCATAAATTTCAGCTCAAACGTAGAAGCCGTAGCGATACAAATAACGTTAAATGTAAAATATACAGTGCTTTCGTTCTATATCCCACCTTCGCAATCGTTTTCTCAGCAAGAACTCTACAATTTATTCTCCGTATTCTTGGTGGAACAACACGCTTTCGTTTCTGAATAAAAATAATGGCACCGGCTTAAGAGATGTCCTGATCATGATCATTTGTTATTATACAAAAAGGCCAATGCTCTATTCAGGAAGGAACTACGAAAATCAAAGGTGCTTAGTTTCGAACTGCTTTCGAGAGGAATTCACAGAAATACATCAATGAAAGTTGTCTGGAACAAAATTATCAGACTTAACGGGACTTCAAATCTGAAAATAATCTCTGCTATCTGCACTCCCAATGGAACTTTAACTGACGCAGATGAGATTTCTAATTACTTTGGAAAAGTGTGGTGCGAATACTCTTCTGACAGCAACTTCTCCAGCGCTTTCATCGAAAATAAAGAGACTCCAATATCTCTTTCAAATAATATTGATAGATGTGCCATATTCCTGGAAAATTGCATATCCACCTTAGAACTTGGAAGTTATCTCTCCATTTTGAAGGGGAGGACACCTGGTCTAGACCGCATCTCATACCAAATGATCAGCGCTAAGTCTAAGTCTAGTAAAAAGAAATTACTGGACCTATATAATACGGTATTTTTGACTGGCAATATACTCTACATGTGGAAACTGGCTACAGTTGTTCCAATTCCTAAGTCAAAAAATGTCTCCATCGCATCGGACTATCGCCCAATCGCTCTTTTATCTTGCCTCTCAAAGGTATTTGGAAAGATAATGGCATCTACATTATCTTGGTTTCTTGAGTCCAAGAACCTGATTACAAAGCAACAAATTGGTTTCAAGCGGGGTAGAGGGTGCATAGACGCTCTTTTACATATTGATTTTTTCACGAGCAAAGCAATTTCCGAACGGAATCATGTA
>NW_023998433.1:2302025-2316143 GCF_014805625.2 Glossina fuscipes | reverse complement strand
ATCGTTGGAAAGAACACTGTCTTCGGTTAAAAAACTCCCTTTTAACAAGGGTAAATTTCATAAAGTACGTTGCTTGGAGAAGCCATGCGCATATTAACACTATTGCTTATCTCACCAAAATGCTTGTGTTAAGCAAGATTGACTATGCTTTGATAATTTATGGCAATAGCTGCAAATCTAATATCAACATCCTTAAACCGGTCTATCACCAAGCCGTCAGAGTAAGTTGTTATGCTTTTCGGACGACGCCCATAAATAATATTCTAATTGAAACTGGTCTTCCAACTTTAGAAAATAGACTGTATGAGTTAAAAGCTAAAATAGTCCCCAAGCTTCTTAATTCAAACAAATCCATTCTCGGTGATGTCGTAAGAAAGATTATTATTGCGAAGAAAATTCCAAAGTCACCAAATTCCAAAGCAATTGACCATTGTTTGTGCATCGCAAAGGAATTGAGCATTCCCTTAAAAATTTCTCGCTCTTTTGGTGTTAAACCTCCATGGATTTTGAAAGACTGATCTTTTGACATCTCACTGTCTATTCACAAAAAAGAAGATACTCCAAATTACGTCTTCAGGAATCTAATAGCTGAAAAAACCCAACTATTGGAGAGTACTGGTTGGAATCTTTTATACACAGACGGTTCAAAATCTTCTGGTCTGTCTCCTGCTTGTGCCGTGGTTGATGCTACCGGACGAGTTCTTCTCAACCACATATTTCACGAAAGGACTTCAACTTTCACAACCGAAGCCAGAGCTATCCTTCACGCTGCGAACTTTGCCTATAAACACAAACTCAAAACCGTCATTGTTACCGACAGTTTGTCTGTATTACAAGCGATCCGGAATCCTTCGACTTCGAGATGGAGCACCATCAACAAATTAAGGAATATAATTACTACACCCGACGGAAAAATTAAAATGTTATGGGTACCAAGTCACATCGGTTTACTGGGAAATGAGCAGGCTGATCGAGCGGCAAAGTATACTGCTTCTGCTCCTCTAATTATGAATGATGTCATGGAAAAGTTCGATCTTCAAAAATACATTGGAAAAAAAGTTAAGGAGAAAATTGCAGAAGAAAATTTAGAATACCATCAACGCTACTCTTCCATTAACCCTCAATTAACTCCACCTCTATATCCAACAAACGTTGAGAAAACCAAGATCTAAAGATTTTCGAGAATTCGCCTTGGTCATGAAATTGCAACTCACCAATGGGTCCTGAAGAAGTCTTCTTCCCCAATCTGCTGTTGTTGACAAACTCTCACCATAAAGCACATTCTCTGCGACTGCCTTAACTTTGGCTTGGCTAGAAGTATTCTATTTGGAACGATCAACCCTTTGAACATTCTACAATCAGCTACAGAAGAGAATATCAATTCAATATATTACTTTATTAATACTGCTAAGCTCATTATCTAATGTACATTTATTTAAATTAGAGCCGATAGCCTGTGTTGCTAGTGCTCAATGTCTTTTTTTAGTCTAAGAATTTATTTCATTAGTCTAAAATTATAATAATAATAAGTTTGAGAATGGCGTCGGCAGTAGACGGCTATTAAAAAGAGTAGTTTTTATGGAACCAACGGGATCCGATAACGAGATTAGTTTATAAACCTTATTTAGATTATTACAGAGGACCTTATGTAGATTGTTAAGTTCGGAGTGGAACGTACATCGACTAAGTTCTAGAAAAAGAAAATGCCTTGACAGGCGCAGACAGGGACACTAAAGTTAATCTTATTTAATAAAACAGGTGAAACATCATTTGCCCACTTTACTCAATATGTATATTTATTCGAAGTTTTTCATCGAACGAAACCCCTAGTTGAAAAACAAGGTCAAATTCTACAAACTGCGAGAATTGTCAGAAACAACTATTCCTACAATAATTTATTTAATTAAATTGAATTGGGGTGAAGTTGAAACAATTTGGCGAAGAGAGAGAGAGAGAGAGAGAGAAGGAGGTGTGCCATCTTGGCACCATCGGTCGTTTCACAATCATCAAAAAGCATAAACGAAGGAAATGTTGCAATTTTTATTCAGGATCGACGAATCTATAAAATCGCGCTAGGCTACTGAAGAGAGTGGAATTCATCTTCTGCAAATACATAGAATAAGGTGCGAGTCTTTGCTTCTAGAGTACCTAACATAATCGAGAGATGAACCGCTTTTTTAGTACTTTTTACTTTTCATCCACTTTAACGTAGGGGTAAACCAAGGTAGGTGTGAGCTTGATACATTAAAGTGTGACCTTGGCACAGATAAAATACTGTCAAAATTAAGCCATTTATAAAAGGAGGAACTACAATAACCCTACCATCGGTTTTACTTAATCTGTTATTTTTGAACACTTAGACGTAAGCAGAAAAGAAAGAACTCACAGCTGTGCGTATCAGTGCTCATCCCAATAACGGTAAACACTAATACTGAAAAGTAATGACTTGAGCAGCTAATATCAGAATGCAGCAGGTAAGACTTTAGGTCGCTAACATTTTGATAAATGACATACAAACGGTTACTTAGTTTTTCGGAGTTTTACTAGCTGTAGACAT
Organism: Glossina fuscipes; assembly: GCF_014805625.2. Classification (NCBI taxonomy): domain Eukaryota; kingdom Metazoa; phylum Arthropoda; class Insecta; order Diptera; family Glossinidae; genus Glossina; species Glossina fuscipes. The sequence continues at coordinate 2,313,586 of NW_023998433.1, read as the reverse complement.
GACCATGAAGCTTGAGGAACCAACCGTAGCAGGATCAAGTTCGAGATTAACCTCCGGAGCCATTATTCTTGGGATAAATACGTTACTTAAAGCGCTACCTGGCCAAATTTTCTTATCTAAAATGGTAGCAAGGTGTTCTACGGACAATAAGATCTTAAAGGACGAAATACTCCTCTGGCGATTTGCCTTCAATTAAAATTTTTCCAAAATTGTCGTAAAAGTTTTTTGTGAGTTTGATAACTTTTGTCATATTTTATATTGTACCCACCACCGAAAGATAAGAGGTACATTCGTTTTGTCAAAACGATTGCAACATTCAGAAGGTGTGTATATTGTTGATCAGCATCAACTTCTGAACCAACCATGTCTGTCTATCTATCTGTGTAATATCTGTGGAAAGTGTTGTCCTGGTCGCAAAAGTTAATATGTCGGCTTCAAATTCCCCCAATACTATACGGTATCAAAAGCTTTGTAAGACACTGAACGTAACTTCGGAGATCCCATTAATTCTATACATTATTGATCAATATCGAATTTTGAATACATCTATCCATGTCTCTCGGCTTTTAAGTGGACTCAAAATATGATTCTCACCCGACTGACATTGTATCGTGAGTTGGAGATGTGTTTTTTTTCGCGCGCAAAAAAGAAGTTCTATAATATGCATAAAGAAGACGGTAAAAGAATAATGTAGTAAAAACTCGGTGAAAGAATTGCAAATAAACAGTGGGGAAATAAGTGCCCATCACTAGATATTGAATTTAAGTAAATTAAGTGGTGTAAAGTAAAAAAGTAAAGAGATGTAAAGCTGAGAGTAAGCATCTGATCTCCAAAAGACGAGACAAACTGTCTCATTTCTATTCGTCTCGATCGCATACATATAACACGACACAACAGTCGTCACAGTTCCGTTTGGTTCCGAAAGTAAATGCAAGTAAGCGCGCACCTTGCTGATAGATCATATAGGAGGTAGAAGCCAAAAAACCAACTAAAACGACAACAGCAACAGCAGCAACAATAAAAATATCAACAGCAGCCTCCAAATAAGTAATAATGAAGGGGATGGACGGATCGTTGACAAGGTTGGATAGCGTATTTAGCAGTTTCTGTTCGAAGTGTCAAGTGTTCAGGCGTGGTTCCGTGTTATTGGGAGGCTCGTTATGATTCTTTCTTTGAAGATATAGAAAATCTGGACTTGATGCAGCTAAATATGGTATGTAATTTAAGTAACAGACTACTGGACATAATAATTTCGAATTTGATGAATTTATAAGTTTCTTATATCCGTCTCCTAGTTCAGCGGAAAGATTATTTTGGTCCAACAATTGTTATGTCTGCTGGTATTGTGTTTCACAAACAGTTTGAACCTGATATCAAGGTACATAAATACGACGTTTTTGAAGCCACCTATAAGTTAAGTGTAGTAAACTGGGGTTCGCATATTACAGATTTTGGTAGGGGCTTAGAGTTAGGGCACATTGAATGTGATTTTTTCGCATTGCATGCCTCCTAAATTGACCAAGACTACGCTGGATTGCCCTCCTTGATGGCAGAGGAAGCTTAAACGCCTTAGAAACTATAGAAATAAAAGTTAAAAAGTTTATAGGAAACGGGTTTCCTACTGCTTTCTCTTCCTACTTGGTTGTCAGCCACAGATTCGGTACTGTCACTAATAAATGTTACACAATTTAAAAATATGAGTTTGAATTTTAAAAAGAATCCCAAAAAGTTTTGTAATTTTGCAAATTCAAAACGGACAGTTTATGGTTTCCCGTCCCATATGCGTTGTGGTGATCTGAACTATGTTTCTAATTTTTTTACAACATTTTTTGAACTGACCAAAGTTATACGAAAGTTGATAGCTACCCCTATTTAATTGAGAATTACGACATTTTTCCCAGCATGAAATTCTCGGATTTTGAAGTTTCTAATGCCCGGTGCGGATGCATCCCCTTCAGTGTCCTAATCAGTTGTGTGGATGTTTTAGTGAACTAGATTAAGGATATTCTTAATATTCCACTGTCGAGTGGAATTTTTCCAGATATCCGGAAATGCAATAATATTTCGTCGCTGCATAAGTCTGCAGAGGCATTGAGAAATTGTCCGCTTTGCCTAAATGATTTGAAAAACTTGTTATAAAGACATTAGTTAAACATATTAATTCAATTGTCTCACCACGCCAACATGGCTTGGGAATGGCAAGTCTGTTACTGTTACTAATCTCTTAGAATTGGCTTTCACGTCTTTAACCCGTAGAAGACGTTAGATAAAGTTAGCCAGGAGTTAATAATTTTAATGTTAAATAAAATTTGTTTTAGTCATGGCCTTGTGAATTGGTTTCGTTCTTATCTTATGAATCACACCCAAAGAGTTTTACTTAGATCGTATCTGTTTGAACATATAATGCCATGTCGACCCGCCGATCCTTTGCTTATATATATGTGATTTATATAACATAATTTAACATTCGATATTTTACTTTTATTTATAATCATTTTTGTTAATGATATTGAATTAAATGCCGTGATCTAGTTTAAATTAGAGAGTTACAAGGAAGATGGTCATTGCTTATTGCACTCGGAGTGAGCTATGGAACTCCCCTTACGCAGCTTAATCCGTGAAATTGTGTTTACCTTTATTAGTTTATCTTGCATTGGCTGTATTAGCCAACAATGAATTTAAACAAATAAAATAAAATAAATAAAAACAGCACATAAACGTCCAAAGGCAATCACAAGCATGTTCCTCTTCCTGGCTTTCGTGAGCCAACAATTTGTTTTTCACAAAACTTGAATATAAGAAGAAAAGTTTTATTGTGACTAACGCTCTTGAATAGAACATTTGACTGAAGTGACGATAGTCCACCAAGATAACCCACATTTTTCTGTTCAAGTCTTCACTACATTATCATTTACTGCGAAATAAGCAACGCACATGTAAAATAAATATTAAAATTAAATAATATTACTAAACGTTCACTTATGAAACAAGCTAAGCCTAACTAAGACCACAAAACCAGAAAACCTAAGTTATTGCTACTAAATTTCATACGAAATTGTAGTACAATTACTAAAAGAATGCGATGTCCAAACTGTGTTATAACCATTTTCAAAAACATTACCCGGCTTCAGATGTTTGATATGTCGTGAAATATGCTAAAACCTATAAGATACACCTAATTTCATTACCCTGGTCCGGACACATCACCTCGAAATTTTCCAAAAACCGGCCCTCTCCATATTCACAAGACCCTAAAGGCAAAATGTTGCAACAGTGTTGCCAATGAAATGTTCGATGTTATACAGAACGTTTTTGTCTTTATTCAACATATTAGTTTGGGGAAAACGAAATCCATTATTTTTATATGAACTTCAGGACTTTATTTAACATGCTTCGGATTGTCCGATTTGGGTCAAATATGCACCGTTTTGTTGTATGATTTGTTGCCATTTTAAAGGTAACTTCGAAATGCCTCTCTCATAGAAGTCCTGATCTCTATTTGCAAAAAACTCTAGTAGTCGATTTTCACAATCCTCCCTAGATTCCAATTTTTTATCATTAAAGAAATTTTGCAATGCAAGAAAAAGATGACAATCGCTTGGTGCCAAGTCCGGACTGTATGGCGGATGCATTAAAACTTCCCAACCAAGTTCCCGAAGTTTCTGGCGAGTCACTGTGTGTGGCCTAGCGTTGTCCTGGTGGAACACGACATCTCTCCTGTTGGCCAATTCTGGCCGTTTCTGGTCAATCGCTATCTTCAAACGGTCCAGTTGTTGACAGTAGAGATCAGAATTTAGCGTTTGGCCATATGGAAGCAACTCATAATAAATAATCCCCTTCCAGTCCCACCAAATGCATAGCAAAACCTTCCTGGCCGTTTGAGATGCTTCACCGCCCTTTGACCACGATCGTTTTCGCACAGGATTATCGTATGTGATCCATTTCTCATCTCCAGTCACCATCCGTTTAAGAAATGGCTCTATCTCATTCCGTTTGGCCAAGGCTTCGCAGATGGAAATTCGATCCATCATGTTTTTTTCTATTAATTGGTGTGGCACCCAAACATCGAGCTTCTTTTTGAATCCAGCTTTGTGTAAATGGTTTAAAACTGTTTTATGGTCGATTTTTAGCTCCTGGGCGATGTTACGACTGCTAACATGCCGGTCAACTTCGATCATTTCTCCGATTTTATCGACATTTTCGACGACCGCCCTACCTGTGCGGTTCCTGAACGGAATCTACGAAACCAAAATTGCACATAATAGGCTGTTACAGTATCGGAACCATAAACACCATTCACAATTTTAGCCGCCTGGCTTGCATTTTCGCCTTTGTCAAAGAAAAACTGTAAAATGTACCGAATTTTCTCTTTGTTCACTTCCATTTTTAACACGCTGTAACTTACAACTGAATGCACCAAACAAAAAACAGCAAAAGAATTTTTTTTACTGCGAAATGTACAGTATGTACATGTACAGTATCGGAAATTGTTTGATCGATACTTTACGAGAAATCCATCAACCGAAAAAATAATGGATTTCTTTTTCCCCAAACTAATATATGTTTAAGATTACACATCACGGGCATGTGTTTAAAATAGTAGCGCGTTTGTCCATGGGCTTATTTAAGAAGTTATATGCACAATATTGAGTTGTCGCCAATTTTCTAAACATGGATCGCGTACAATTGTTTGTGTGCGCTTGTGCGTGCGCTTGTTGATTAGCAGCCACTTGACTGCTTGCGTTCTCCTTCTCACTATTTATATCGGTAAAAACTCAGTTTATGATGTTTGGGTACGACGGCGTATATTTTAAGACTTATTTTATTTAAAGTTAATATGGTACCTAAGGTAATTACAATATAATTGCAATGAGTAAATCCAATTATTAATGAGTAGTTCTCCTAAGCCCGAGATTTTGGAAAGTAGTAGAGGAAGCACATAACGATTTTTAAACATGGGTTTTAATATAATTTCTAAATTTTACAATCCCTCATCAATTATGAATTTATAAAACAAATTGAAATAAATCTGGAAACTCTAATCCCCAAACCCATATTGACACTTATGTAATCTCGAGGAAAGCAAAATAAAATAAACCTAAAGGAGAAGGAAAGAAAATTGAAGGCAAAGAAAGAGAAAAGAAAATAAAAATAAAAAATGAAAAAGAACAAGCAATAAAAAAGAAAGAACGAATAAGAAATAAGAGAGAAACAAGAACCCAGAAGATAACTAGATTAGTATGAACTGAAATAACAACCACACCTCCATTCCATTTATCCATCTGACGTTTATAGAATATGATTAACTTGGATTTGCCCTGCGACATTTACAACTGTATGGGAAAGGGAACAGGTCATCGCGCTTAGAGCCAGCTGTAAAAGCATAATCAAACCCTTAATTTCCCAAAAGTGGGTTTTCTCTACAATTAGTTCTTTGCAGATAAAGATATTGGCGAACAATTAGTTTTGTGCGCTAAGAGTAGAATATCAGAAGAGTTGACGTTTGAAACCCACTGTGCCTTAAATCTAGGTCTTCGAGAAACGTTTAGGGACATGTAGCATGTATACAGGAGTTAATCGCGGATATGCATCTTTTGATTTCGCTGGCAATAATACTTTTTCTAACATATTCGCTGAATATTGGATTTGCTAAATTTTGAGGAATTATGGGATGATTTTGGCTTTCACCTTATGGACTCTGTTTCCTTATGTTGGAAGACCACTCAACCGGACAATCATGTTGCTGATAGATGCCGTTCGGAAAGCATATTTGCTTTCGATAGACAAAGGCGACGGTAATTATTTTGATAACTTAAGCTCTAACATAATGAGTATTTGCACATTCTGAGGTAATAAATTATTTACATAAATAGACGTTTTCTACAAATGTGCAACTTTTTTGATTTCTGTATCGATATTTTTGGCCCTAAGGAACTACCCTTCTTTGCAATATTTTTCCAATACTTTCCAAGACATTGATGGTTTTGATGCAGTATTATTTTGTTTCATTTGTTAAAAAATTTTATTTATTTTATTGAAAGCAATTTGAAAAAGTTATCTTTTAAGGCGTAATGCCAACGTAAAGCAAGCCTATAACAAGTTATTAAAATTGTTTGCAAGCATGTTTATGTGTATGTGCGATTCATTTTTGGTGGGTTATCGTCTTTACAAGCGATTAAAAATAAAGGAATAATTATGCCCAGAAGCAAATGAAACTGTACAGTAAATGTGTTACGGAACAGGATAACAACTTAATGTAAAATGCAAACCATTTTTTAATGAATGAAGAAAAAAATGAATTCGTGGCATTTCGTGGTAGAATATCAAAGAAACGGATGGAAATTATTTTTAAGTTTTTTGTCACGCTTTTTCTTATCATAAAATAATTTGACATGATGAGAGCGAGTCGCAAATGCACAAATCGTAATGGTTTTCATATGAAATGATGATTGTAAACTTTTTATAAGAGCAAGTGTTGTGTTCATATTTGATTAAATTACGGATTTTAATGTATTTCTTTTGCATTTAACAGCAAAATATTCTCAATAAAAAAATCTTTTTTGTGCAATTAACAGAAAAAAAGGAAGAAATGCTGAAAAATAAAGCAAATTGAGACAAATGTGTAAAAAAAAGTTAGAATAAATGAAATGCAAATACGCGCGCTCAAGCAGTATACGTCCACATAGATGCATAGAACACAAAAGCACTTAGGTCTTCTTCCCTACATGCCTCCCCCTTTGACCCTCTCACACGCTCTCTCGACAACCTTCACTCTCTCTCTCTCTCTCTTTTTCTTTATTTATTCCTTTCATTTTTTATCTCTTTCCGTTATTTTTTCTTTCGCAGTATCGGTTATATTAACATCAGCTGCAAGTTTCAAACACACAAACACTGACAACAATAATAATAAAGTGGAAAGTGCAAAATCATCAATGAAAAGTTTCCGCAGCAAATTGCAAACGTTTTAATTTTAAACAGCTTTTAATTTCGGCCCTAAATAAATACAAAGTTTCACTCAGTTGCCTGTTACTACAAAAAGAAAAAAAAAAGTGCAGAAAAACCCAATTCACTGATAATGTACACTTCAAAGAATTTCACTTACCCTACACCTTGCTGACAGGTAAGTGGATGAATGACCAAACGCGGATAATATATTAAAAGCTGATATAAGACAAGTTTGCGACTTTGAATATATTATATAAATGGTAGAGTCCAGCGGCGGCCAACTACGGAGATTTTAAGACCTTTATCGTTAACTAGTTGCTCTGTATTTTTATACGATGTTGATATGAATTATGTTTGGTAACTCTGGCAAAGACTAAATAGGAATATGCTGACTGAGTGAGAGGTAATGAAGAAAATCAACGATATTTAAAGTTACATTAATATTTTAGTCGGAACGCAAGAACGCAAGCTCTGGCAAGTGTAATATTCTAGTAAGGCAACCTCAATTGCACAAAAAAGGCTCAAAAGACTTTGGTATAGGGGAGATAAGAGAAACTATCTCCTATTCGCATTAAGGATAATAACGAATTGAAAAAGTTTTTCCCCAGATGATAATCCATTTGATTGTTCTTTGCGTTTACCCGTAAGGAATATGAATGACTAACTCACTAACTGACTAACGGAGGCAAAAGAAGAGGACGACAAGTAGAGAGATGTGTTCATTCATTACCATTTCACTGCATCCGGTCCTGTTCTATGTTCCTCCACTGCCACTTCCACCCTTCTCTCATATACGTTTTGCAAACCAAACAACAATAAACAAACCCATGTTATAATGTCGTAAATAGTATTAGATGACTGCAGCAAATACAAAAACGAAGGTTGGGAATAAGCTAAACTGTAAAAAAACGAAAACATGCAAAGCGAAAACTGTGAGTTTCATGTTTCTTTGCTTCTTATTTTTCCATGTAACTGTTTTATTATATTCCATAACTTGTTACAGTTTTTTTAAGTTTTTCTACGAGTTTGACTTTCTTGTTTTCTTTTATAATTTTTTTTTCCTCGTTTTCTTTCTCGCTCTCCTTCTTTCTATTTTTTCCACGGTGGCCCACAATTAGTCAAACTTAAACCTGATTTTTGCAATTAAGCCCTTATTGTTAACGCAGCCAAACTGTGATATCGACAAGATAATAGAATGCATGTGCGTACGTTTGCTTGTGTGCGTACAAGCCTGGAAGATATTTACATACGTGTGTGTGTCCAGTCTTTTGAGAAGATTATGTTTTGGCCACTCAAATAAAAAAGGAGAACAATTCCAGCTTTAGCCCATTAAAAATGTTTTCCAATCAATGAACACAATCCTTACAGTTCATAGAGACCTATTCATACACATACATAAACATATATATACAGGAAAAATCAACAAACCATAACCAAATAAAAAAGAGCAATATTGCATAGATTAAAAGGGGTAATGACCTGCACATATATGTATATAAAACTTGGATAAATAAACTTACCCTGCTTTACATTGTTTTGCTTTCAAAAAAGGTTTTCTTCTTTCTCTTTTTATTTATTAAATCATTACCTAAAAAAATATATTCAAAATCAAAACTGTTTATACACTTTAAGGATACATTCATGTAAGGAACACACAAACTGGACCAGACAATGTGCTATTCAAGTCTATCAGGTTTTCCCAAGATAAATCCTCTCATATGTAATGAATGCAATAAAGTTTACCCTTCATCTTTTGCTTCACAAAAAGCCACGTTAAGAAAAATTAATCTACCACGCCGTAACGTCCAACTTAATTAACTTAGAATTAACACGCCTACCTTGTCGCCTACTACTCTCCGAGTCCTTTTATTTGATACACATATTTCTGGTATTATTAGCAAAAAACTAATCCAGCAGGACGTGGCGTCCGCCATATTTCTTACAGAATTAATGAACTTTTAAGCGAATAAAATATCTTCGTTTAAGGAATGAACAAAATAATTTGAAACGTTCCGTCTGGTTTATATTATTAATAAGCATTAAACCTTAAGAAAATAAAAACAAGAAAATTTAATCATATAAAAATTTTGCGTGGCCTTGGCCAACGTTCTCCATTTTTGTACATAAAGAGTAGAGCTTTTCGCAAAGTAAAGGTGGAAAATTTCAATCTTCTATCTTTTATAATTTGTGAGTAATGAGAAAAACCCGTAAATTTTCGTTTCGAAAAACGAAATTGCATTCAGGTCACGCCTCACTGCGTACTAGTGCTCTAAACAATTTGGCCCATTTTCAATAACGGCCTGCCTGCAAAAATTTTCAATGTATCCACAAAATTTCAAGTCAATATCTTCATATTTTTGTCTAGGAAAGGGTCAACAACACACACCACGCAGACGCACAGATGGACAGACATGAGTCAATCAATTCAGAATTTAATACTGATCAAGTATATATATACTTTATAGGGTCTCTGAAGTTTCCTTTTTGACGTTGCACACGTTTTGACAAACATGAATACACCCCTTATCTTTCGGTGATGGGTATAAAAAGAAAAAATAAAAAGGTTTACGGCTTTTTGCACATGCATTACGTATCTTGAGATACGTAAAAACCGTCCTTTGTCCAAGAAAAACGATCCTTTTTGTTTGGCTCCTCTTAACGTACTGTTACGAAAATCACAAATCCAGTTAATTTCAGCTAAGTAATTTTCCCTAATAATAAATTCCCTAAAGAAGGAAAAACCAAACGCACATTCGCAAGCGCGTCATGCAGCTGCAGGCCGATGAAAATAATTGGAGGAAAAGCAGGCTGGGATTAAAAATAAAACCATAAATTTAGGTATGGCAACATGCTTGTAAAAATGTATATAAATAAAATACTTGTTGAAGGGAGAATTAGTTGGGCAAGAACATAGAAGTTGAGAGTACGGCCAAAATAAATTGTGAATAGTCCTACAGTTAAGGAATATAATTGCAAATAAATAATGCTACTGTTAAGGAACATCATTGTAGATTAAATTGGACAAAATATCCACGGTCTAGTGATGCGAACTGTATCTTAGAAAAGCGAATTTTATAACAGTACCATAACTTTTAAAGCGTGGCGGACAAAATAAGACGTTGAAAGCAGTACGCGCTCCAAAAGCTTGGTTTCATTCTGGTCTTCTGTGCGGCTGATAGCTGTTCCTTTGTTTTTTTTTTTTTTTTTTTTTTTTGTTTATTACACTCATGGAAATATTATTGAGTGTCTGTGTCATATCAGTTTCTTTTAGATGATGGTTTCGTGCTCACTGGCTAAGAGTATTGTAACGAACAGAAAGTGACGTTAATGTAATCGAAAGGGAATTTCAATAAGAAATTTATGTATAAGACAGACATACGGGCGGATAAGATTAAATCGATTTAGAAAGTGATTCTGCATCGACCGGTATAATAAAATTTGGGTCTGTCTCAAGTCCCTCTGGAAGTTGCATTGATCCGCACAAACTTAATATACCCTTGTACGACAAGTGGTGCAGGTTGTAGAAAGCGAAAGTGTAACGTCAGGATGAAAAGTGGATGGCGTTCATTTACGTGTTCTTCTTACATTATATGCCAAGACGAGTACTTGAAAGTCAAAAAAGTTACATTGGAAGTATTGGGCAATGCCCGGTTCGTAGACATGGTAGGCAATTAAGATCACAATGAAGGAAAAAATTTCCATTTCACTCTTTTTTACAATTAAATTGATAATTTTTGTAAAATATTTTTAAAAAGCTTATCTAAATTGTTGAAAGCTTTAAGGAAAAATTTCATTTCTTCTTAAACGTCTAAACCCTTAGTGTGGAGTTGAAAAAAGCAAAATTTTGTATACGTCTGCTGTTTTTGAGTAATATTAAGTTTATTAAGCTCATAAGCGAAATTGAAGTTATTCGAGTTGCATTCTAAACGAATAAAATGAAGGCTGAAATTTCGAAAATAAGGCATGAGTACGAACTTATTAATGATACTATTTTCAAAAAATTCGTCCTTTCTTTACGTAGTAAATATTTGTAGAATGTTGAATATTACTGTATAAACGGACACATACACATACACGCAAATAGGCTCATAAATGTGCTTCGTCTATTTCTAAATGGTTTCCATAGGTATTTAAACCAAGTCATTCAATTTTATTGACTTGCTTAAAAGCAAACAATTTAACATTCAAACAAATGTTCGCATATCAGGCTATTACCTTTACTATCAAGTATGTTGTGCATAAATGTATGCATTCATTTTGTCAAATGAAAGGTTTTATAAATTGTTAATCTGGAATTTAATTATCACCATAAATTCCGCACACTTATGCCCATCAAAGCGATGCTAACCATTCAAAGAAATGTTATTAAATTTTGTGATTATAACATCGATTTCCTTTTTTTTATTTTCATTTTTCATAAACACTTGAAAATAATTGTATTTGCAAAGCACTACGATTTATCTACATGTATCCAAGCATTCTCTAAACATAAACGCTTCGTTACGGCGTTTGAGCATTTTGATAGCTAAGCGATACAAACGTTTATCCTCCCAGAAAGTGTGGTTAATGTTAATTTAATTAAAAATCGGACGACTTCCGTTCATAGGAAATAGGTT
>NW_023998433.1:2280168-2301925 GCF_014805625.2 Glossina fuscipes | reverse complement strand
TTGAATTGAGTTTCATTAATGAAATCCGTTGAAATATTACAGTGACGAAATTGCTTAAATGCAAACAATTAAGGAGGAAAACCATGTTCGTCTTGTCACGAATTCTAAGGTTTCTTCTCCACTCTCATATCAAATGTCTAAGACAGCTGTTCGTCATGAATCCTGAACGGTGTCTTTTTAAAAGAAATATTTTAAAATTGCATAGGTAAGAATTTGTCACACGAATTTCATTGAAATAGAAATTCAAATGAAAAAAAAGGAAAAGAAAAGATGATAGATGTAAAATCATAGAATTATAAGGTTTTTCCGTCATTAAATACACCGTCACCAAAGAAAGGTGCATGAAACATGAAAGATGCATTGAACAGATATGTAGAAAACGCCAAAATTTCAAGCTATATCTTAGACATTGCGGATAGTAAATATACAATAAATCATACGGACGGACAGACATACTTAAATCGATTAAGAACTTGAAGCCGATCAAAGGATTGGCAGAATCTGTGAACCTTTCCTCCGAGCGTTGCAACCGTTTTGACAAAATGAATATATCCCTCATCCCTCAGTGGTGGGTATAAAAATCTAGCTTTTAATTTTTGTATTTAACATCCTACCCGTGCTCGCTTCGCTAGAGGAACTTACATATCAACACTGAAAAGAAAGTAAGCTACAATCTTTTAAAAGACGATTCATACCACTAATCAAGTAAATACATTTCGTAATACAGAGTAAAGCCAATGAGATACGATTGTTTTAAATAGATTGTTCCGTTTATGCTGAATAATTGACTTAAATGAAATGTCGATGTGTTCGAATGTCTACGTTTTAAAAATGATATTTTAAACAACATTTTTATAAAGTACGCAAACGAGGAAAGAAAAATTTCTGTAAATTAATTAAAAAAAGATGAAGAACAAGATATTTAAACATATTTGTTTATATAAAGATAACGAAAAGTAAAAAGAATAATCCGTCTATTAAGATATTCACCATTATGCCACTTCCCATAAGAATATTGACTCAAATTTGTTCCTAATTAGTGATCGAAATTTAAGATTGGACGTGCAGCAAACGTTTTCATAGGCTGTTGAAAACTCTAAAACTATTTTCGAGTGTTTTATACAAAATTTTAAGTCCAGTCACGGCATCCAGTGGCTGGCTTGCCTTTCGCAACCAGAAGCATAATCCGAAAAGATTATTGCAAACATAAATTTCCACCCCAAGCCTGACAATATATAAATATTCCTTTGTAGTCATTTGCACTAAATATGCTTTTTCCGTTTGAATTTTGGTTTTTTTAGTATCTGAATATATACAATCCATCTACCTGGTCGTGTCGTTCTATGCTAACATCAAGAACTTTAATCTTCACTTTTTTCATGCTCACCTCATCAGAGAATGAAAACACCCTACTTATGTCAGAACGTTCAAAACGCTACAAACCAATAAGACGGAATATAAGCAAAGAGGAATAAGTTAAACACAAAAGCATTGTTATAATTTATACTAATGTATGGCTTACGTTTCATTTACAGGTGCCCATCATCCGTTCACCCTGTTATTCACATATTTATGCGAAAGATATTTAATAGATACTGGAGTAAAGATAGCCCACCAAGGCAACCCAAATTTTTCTTCGGTTCATGTCTTCACTAAAGATGTGTTTTCTACATTACCATTTATTGCGAAATAAACAACGCACATGTGAAATAAGTATTAAAATTCAATAATATTAGCAAAAGTTTACATATAAAACAATCTAAGCCTAACTAAGAACGCAAAACCAGAAAACCTAAGTTATTACTATTAAATCTCATGCAAAATTGCAGTACAAATAATGTACAAATTGTGTTATAACCTTTTTCAGAGACATTACCCGACTACAGATGTATGATATGTCGTGAAAAATGCTAAAATCTATCAGAAAAATCTAATTTCATTACTCTGGTTCGGGTCTATCACCTCGAAATTCGCCAAAAAACCGGCCCTCCGCATATACACAAGACCCTAAAGGCAAAATGTTGCAACAATGTTGCTAATGATATGTTCGATCTTATATACATAATATTTTTTTTTTTTGTTGCTAATGAAATGTTCGATCTTATACACAACGTTTTTGTCTTTATTCAACATTTATATATAAGATTACACATCACGGGCATATGTTTAAAATAGTAGCGCGTTTGTCCATGCACTTGCTTAAGAAGTTATATGCATGTTATTCAGTTGTAGCCAAATATTTTTGAGTAAGCAGCTATTTAAAATAAATGCTGACGTGCCTGTTGCAATACCTCAAGGGTGGTGCGGGAAATCGCAATCAATTGAAATGAAAAATGAATATTGAACTGAAATGAGTATTTAATGTAAATAAATTATAATAATTTCTAAATTTTACAATCCCATATCAATTATGAATTTATGAAACATATTGAAATAAATCTGGAAATTGTAATCCTCAAACCTATGTTGAAAAATCGTTATGTGCTTCCTCTACTATTTTTCAAAAACTGCGGATTAAGAGAACTACTTATTAATCACTGGATTTACTCATTGTAATTATATTGTAATTACTTTAGGTACCATATTCGTATAGAATGTTTTGAGTAAAATTGTACGCGATTCATATTTAGAGAAATGGCTACAACTGAATAACATGCATATAACTTCTTAAGCAAGTGCATGGACAAACGCGCTACTATTGCAAACATATGCCCATAACGTGTAATCTTAAACATACTCGTTGAATAAAAACAAAAACATTACGTGTATAAAATCGAACATTTCATTAGCAATGTTCATTAGCAACATTTTGCCTTATGGCGTTGTGTATATGGAGAGGGTCGGTTTTTGGCGAATTTCGAGGTAATGTATCCGGATCAGGGTAATGGAATTAGGTTTTTCTGGTAGGTTTTAACGTTGTTTAAGAAATATCAAAAATCTGCGATAGGGAAAATTCGTTAAGATTTTTTACACAAACTATTTGTATGGTAACTGTTCGCCAACAATTTACATGCATTTTATGGTAAATACAAGAAAAATGTTTTTTTTTTAATTTCTTATAACATTTCTGTATAATTTCTTATTTTATTTATATTTCCATTTCTATCTTTGTTTAGTTTTTCTAGTCACTTTGTAGCGTTCAATTATCAATTACCTTAGCAGAGGCGTGAAACCAAGTGTGAAGACGGGTACAATGGGCAAAATTCACATCAGTTAATAAAGAAAGTGTCTTTCAAACTTACGTGAGCCAAAATTCGTTCTAATCTTTTATAACTTACATCTGCGTTTCAGTTACCTACGCGATAGGAACAAAACATCGGCTCTTATATATGAATACATCTACCTGTGTATGAGTGTGTATGCTGTTGGCACTTGGGTAACGACCTTATTGTGTGTAATAAATGTATGACAGAGTACTTATATGGGTATATGGAGCAAAATGAAATGATGTTATACGAGTATGAGATCGATATCAACACCAAATAACTGAGAGTCCACCGAATTTAATGAACTCAATATTAGTTTGAAATTTAAAGTAAGCTCTATGGAATAAACTATGGCAACTGTATCAAATAGAAGAAAAGTATTGACAAAAGTTATGGATTTTTTTCTTCTGTTGTGTCGGGTAGCAATGGGCAAATTGATATCAGAGTAAGCCAAACAATTTTTTGCTTCCCTTAGTGTCAGTATGAGAAGAATGTTGAATAGAGAAATGTGAAAAACCTATTATAGGCAGAAAATGAAAATGATGGACAAAGAGCAAAATATGAAATATCAGGAAGAAACACCCAGGAATGACAGTATAGCCATTAATATGTTAAACAGAAACATTAAATCATTACCGAATATGTCTTACTTGCCGACCGATCCATCCAATTTCAACCGTAATCTCATACGACTTAAAGTGAATAAGTTAAAGAAAGCTTTCGTGATACACTGAGCAATTTCATTATGAGTTAATAGTTAAAATTTCAAGTCAATCGGTTAAGAGCTCAATTATAGAACGGGTGCAACCGTCTTAAAAGACATATTCCCGTGAGAAGAGCAACGGAGAGAGAGGAAGAGGTTAGTATTAAATAATGTCGATATATTAAATAGAAAATTAAAATAAAAATTTACAGAAAATGCCTAATTTTTAAATTTTCTTCTATATTCAACTCAAAACATAGTTAATTATTTAACATTTCATTTACATATTTTTATTTATAACATTCTAAATAGAAAAGAATTTTAACCAATAAAATTTTCAAAACTACAACATTATTAAACACTATTTATGGTTGACATATAACCTGCAAAACGTCTCTCACCAGCTGGTGTAATCGACTTTAACCGAACTTCAAATGCTCTACAACAGCCTTATATTTAATAAATTTGAAGTTGAACAAACAAAAAAACTATATTCGGCGGGTTCCGAACCTCTCATATCCACTGCTATGGTTTTCGCATTCTACTCTCCATATCGCTAGTATTATTAAGAAAAAAGTAATCGCGGTGTCTACAATACTCATTCTGAAATTAACCCATTTTTAGGCAGATAATATATCCTCACTTAAGGAGTGTACAAAGTAGTTTGAAACGTTCGGTCTTGTTTACCTTAAGCATAAAATAAGCATAAAACCTCAAAAAAGTGAAAAAAATTAAATTTAATCATTTGTTGCTTTGTGCGGGCATGGCGGATGTTTTCCATTTTTGCACGTAAGGAGTAGAGTGCTTTGCAAAGTAAATGCGGAAAATTTCAGCCTTCTAACGTTTATAAGTTCCGAGTAACGAGCAAAAATCCAAAAATTGTTGTTTACAAAAACGAAGTTGCGTTCAGTTTGCGTTCCACTACACGCTTCCGCTTCGATGGTTTGGCTCATTTTCAATAGCAACCTGTGTGCGAAAACTTCCAATGTTTCTACTAAATTTGAAGCCGGTATCTTAATTTTTGCGACCAGGAGAGCGCAAACAACACACACCATACAGACACACAGACAAACAGATTAACTAAAAATTTCACGCTGATCAAGAATATATATACTTTACAGGGTTTTTGAAGCCTCTCTTTTTCGTCTTATAGACGTTATGGGAAAAACAAAATGAGTATACCCCCCATCTTACAGTGCTGGGTATAAAAAACAAGAAAACATACAATTTTAATTATATGTCGACTGTGTAAACGTGCATGTGTATGTATGCGCGTGTGTGTGATGTGTATGCTCTTATGCACGTGCATGCGTTTGTGTATGTTTCCGTATACTTATCGTTTTGTGCCATTGTATTCGTAGCGTCAACATTTCACTTTACATAAACACTAATACATTCAAGTGTTTCCCCTTGACTTCAATGTGTATCCTTGAAAAGTATAATCTACATATAAAATAAGGGACATTAAATATTTCATTTTCATTTGCGACATTTTCATGTACACTTCCACGAAAATAGGTTAGTTTTTTCACTCCGCTCGTTACGCTACAAGGGCTTCATAAAGTATTAAACTTTGACATAAATGGTTTTTTGACTTTAGCGACTAACGCTAAAGCGATTGTTTCCTATTGCGCAGTGCAAGCCGAGAACTTAGAACATGAAATTTACGGTAAATATGAGCCGCTGTGACGTTATTTTATACATAAGGTACGTGTTAGAAGGTATGTAAAGCTTCAGGAAAGTAACACTTTCCAGTGGCGCCATCTATTGATCGCTAGATATCGCGAGCAATTTGATAGCTATAGTTCGTAACATTTACTGTAATCGATGAAGCCATTTAAGATCTTTCAGTGACCGTTAGCGATGGATAATCTTTACGGTGCTAAAAAACGAAAATTTTAGCGTAAAATAATGTGAATTTAGGGCGAAACTTTGTCAAAGAATTGATTCAGATGAATTAAGAAGGAGCTCGGCGGATTTTTTGATAAAACAAAAGCACAAGAGTAAAAGGGATTGTATACGACGTAGCAGGACGGCGTATTGGGTAAACGGATCATTAGACTAGAGTATTACAGAAACGTTCAAGTATTTTTCCGTCAAACTTTGAGCAACATAGTGAAGGCATTCTTCACTATATTATATATTCCTGGGCAATAAAATCTTTGGGAGTTTATATAAAAATCGCGTTCCAATAATTTTTGTTAAAAAACATTCTTTCGGTATACTCCTTCGATTTTTTAGACTGTAAATATAGTAACAGCATTGAGCATTACCCCACCCGCTTGTGGATATGTTCAACATATTTTTGCCCTTCCCTCGTCGTTCCATTACTTATAATCCTTCCCCATCACCGCGCGATCTAAATGTACAGCGGAAAGCGTCCTTTGAATATGACTGATGACGTATAAAAAAATATCTAATTGCCCGCTCCTAACGAATCAAAGACTAAAACAAATTATAAAGAGTTAAAACTCCCACTGGAGTAAATTACGTTTTCGCCATATTCATTAATGCAAACATTAATACGTCCACTCGCTTCATTTCCTCTTTTCTTTTGTTTCAAGTTATAAACCTTGTAAGACAGCTGCAATACCTCTGTCTCTAAATTTATAGTTACATGTACCATAAAAACAGTAAAGCATTAACAAAAAAGCTGAACATAAACCGTACACGTATATTGAAGGTAATTGATACAAGTATATACACGAAGATGCTTTCTCCGCATAAATACCGAAAGATGGAAAGACAAATGAAAAAATTCAATGGGTGTTTACATATTACTCTTTATTAAAATTCCAGTTTTTTAATGGTTTCAGTTATGGTTTGTGCGCCGATAATAAGAGAAGAAAAAAATTTTTTAAGGTTCATTATAAATATTGGCTTTCCCACCCACACAATCATAACGCAGACATGTCAAGGATATGCGTGAAAATATAATAAACTGTACTTACATAACATAACTTAGCTTACACACATTTCTTAGTGCTCGTGCGCTCCCTTTTGGTGTTTCTTTCTTTAGTGCAATTTGCGGGATTTCGTGAAAATTAAAAATTATATTGAAATAAATCCTAGGCAGGCATTATATCTGTTTTTCTTCTTCATTTTCCTAAGTTTTATAACAATTACAGTCAATCACAAGTAAAGGTAAAAATAAGGCCATGAAAGAAAAATAATAAGAAAATGAGGCTTATGTTATAATTTAAACTCCAAGGAATTTTCCGTTTTCCTCCTTGTGCCACTCAGAAGACAACACTTTATCTTAACATATTTTGGATGTTGAATAATAAAGTTTCTACACTTTCCCATCCTTCTTCGCATCGAGCATAACTTTATATTGAAATTTTCTTTGAGGCGCACGAAATAAGACAAAGTTTTTAATACTCACCATTACCTGAAACGCTTAATAAAAAATCGAGAAGTAAGAATTTCGTCTTACCCAACTCAACATGTTTTTGCACGGCAACGCTCAACTTATGGGAATTAACACAATGCCCAACAAAGCTATATTCGGCGTTTGCCGAGTATTTTATGTCGGCCATCTTCATCTTATCATATTTTGAAACCTTTCAAGAAATTTTACGAATTTTTGTCGATAGTTGTAAAAAACCATTATTTGACATTTATCTTATCATCAAAAAGACATTGTGATCAAATCAATCTGCTCATATATGTGTGTTCTATTTCCAAGTACAATCGCTCCAGTACTAATATATGGAACTATGTTAAGCTATTGTTACGAAAATCCCAAATTCAGTTAAATGTCAGCTAAGTAATTGTCGTAAGAATAAATTACCTAAAGAAGGGAAAACCAAATGAGCATTCGCAGGCGCCTCATGCAGCTGCAGGCCAATGAAAACGATTAGAGGAAAACCAGGCTGGGATTAGACCATAACCATAAATTTAGGTATAGTAACATTCTTGTAAAATTGTATATAAATCGAATATTTGTGAAAAGTAGGGTTAGTCTGGCAAGAACGTAGAAGTTGAGAGTACGGCCAAAATATATCGTAAATAAATATTCCTACTGTTGTGAAAGACAAAGTAGTAAAATAAAAGAACTTTGAAGTGCATTTCTCTTGATCAATATATCCACGATCTAGTGATACGGACTGTATCTTCTAAAAAGCGAATGTCATAACACTATTGTAGGCGCATTTATTTTCGTATTGAGCAAAATTTTAAGCTCTGTACTTTTCTGAAGGAAATGCAAAACTTACATCGATTTCGACTATTACGCCTACACTGTGCCTGATCTTTCCAACTGAAGTCAATCATCGGACTCATAACAAATACTAAGACTATGTCAGGTCCATAAGAAGTATAATGTGCAGCACTTAAAAGAAATATCCCAGCGCAGTACACAACATCTAAATATATTTGTCAAAAGTCAACATTTTCCTTTTTAGCTTTTCTGTGCTAAACTTTGCCAAAAGATAAGGATATATCGATGAAGGATGTTTAATAATCAGAGTTTTGGATAATGCCAAATCAGTTGTTTTTCATTGAAGTCGTTTATCAAGATTTTATCTTACTTTATAATAAGTGCTTCCGCTAATTTTTGGCTATTCCTTCAATTGAAAAGGGTGTTTATTGGGAGAAATTGTTACATATATAATATATAAACCAAAATACTTTTCATAATTTTCCACATTTGAACATATTTGCGGCAAGATGGCAATATTGTGTCAAAAGAACTTATACTGGTTTGGCAGCGACCCGCGTTGCCAGCCAAGCGTTGCTGCACCGATCTGAACAAGTGGTAATCAGAAGGCGCTATGTCTAGTGAGTACGCTTGCCGTAGCCCCTTCGAGCTGCAACAATGTATCTTTGACAGCTCTTGCAACAAGTGACCGAGCGGTATCTTGCAAGAGAATGGCTTTGCGTTTTTTAGGCGCTATTGCTAATATTTTTTCCAACAATACATCGTTCAATTTGTTCAATTGATGTCGGTGGGCATCTGCAGTAATAGTGTCATTCCATTTTAGCGGCTCATAATACACTAAAACTTTTTGATCCCGCCGTATGCACAGCAAGACTTTGTGGCATTGAAAACATAGACTAACCCATGACTTCTTCAGTTTGGGATTGGCGATGTTTCATCGTTACAATATGCCACAGAAAACTCTTTCTTTTTTTTTTTTTGTTTGGCAAGCAATCAAGTAGCCATGTTGAAATGGTTTGAAATGGCATTTTCCGTCAATTCGGGAGGTACCCGTTTTCCCTCCTTTCTGGACCTCGTCAAGCGCCTATAAACGTCTAAAAGCAATTGATTCATCGTTGCGATTCATGATAATTGAACTCTTTTGGTTCTCCAGGCCGTTCTTTGCCATTGAAAGTAAAATAATTACTTTTAAACCGTTGAAACCAGAACCGGGAATTGGTATATGGTGGAACAGCACAACTATAAGCTTCTAAGCGTGTTTGGTGAGCTTTAGCAGCGGATTTGTTCAAATCAAACAATAACAGTGATGAATGTCGAAAATAAAATTTTTAGCGTTCCATACTTAGCCTTGGCATAAGCTGAATAAATCAATATTACTAAAAGGAAAACCGTTATTTTATGTAGGTAGAGGACAAAATCGTTGAATTTAAGCGTTATATACACTTGTATTTCGTATTGCTTTATCATTGCGACCTGAAGAAGTCACTTGAACTTGAAAGTAGCTTACTCCTGTTTACTGCTTATCTACAAAACTTTCTTCTTCTCTTCTTATTAAGAGCTTGGACCCGCGAAAGTAATTGATGATGCACTACTCCGCGATAATAGAAAAAAGGTTAATCTTATCACCTTTCGTTCATATGAATTTTTCCCGCAACTTGTAACCTAATAAGCGTTACAATAATTTTCTGTTAAAAGAATAATCAAAACCAAGGCAACTCATATGATAAATGTCGTAGGAAACGAACATCAGAAATTAGTTCCAAGGTTACGCTACTACGCCTGTTACTGTTGCGTGTTCGCAGGTATTCATTGATTAAAATTATAGCAAGTGCCTTCCCAACTTATGCTGCTATAGTAGATGAAGTAATCTTAAGAAAAAGAGCATATATTGGAAATGGGATCTTTTTTCAGAAGCCCGCTTAAGACCAGAAGAGTAATTAGAATATGCTTCTTTTTACGATTATTCCAAAACTCAAACATCAGGTTTTAAAAAATAAGAAAAATTTTTGGGGGACTCGGGTAGAAACAATTTTCGTACGTTGAAAATCCCATCTATCTTATTTGATGACGTTCAGCAAGTAGTGCTTAGAGTTCAAGGAAAATCTTCTTATGTAGTTTAACTTTCGTCACTCACAAGGCGCTAGAAATGTTTTTAGCCGAGAGACAAGGAGACAGGGTGATACGCCTATGAGCACGACTAATTCGAATCAGATTATTTTGTGCTAAATATTGGTGGTTAAAATTCGAGTGAGATTACATACTTTGCGCACATGACTCAGTGCTAAAAGATTGGCGAAAACCGAAGAACTAAAGTTTCCGACTCTTTCAAGAGTAGAGAAGATTTTTCTACAAACTAAGTATTAAACGTCGCTGCAACGAGTGTTTCGAGCTAAAACAACAACATAACCTCGATGACGAGGAATATATTTTTTTTGGAACATAAGAAATTGTTCGAAATTTTTTTTAAGGTAGCTTTGTAGCACATAATTTTTCCAAATGTTCTTTAAAATAATTTGCAATCTTTTATCCGCAACAACTAGGTTTCATAAGTTGAATTCGATCAATCCTTCTTCTAATCGCTTTTCCAAGTAATTAAAGGCGTAATACGAGTTATGTTCTCTTATGGATTCTAAAATCACGGTCTGTCCAAATTTGCCAGCAGAAAGCCTAGACAGTTTTTATATTCTTTATAATCCTTTCCAGAGTACGGCTCGACATTATCACATTTTTTTTTTTTCTTTCAAAGATTAAATGCATCGTATTCTAACTATTCCAATACGACTTTTTATGAAGACCACTTATGCCTCTTTTGCAAGTTAACTTAGAAGTTAGTGGAAGGTAAGGGAGAGTCTTAATATTTATCAAATTTATTAAAAAATTTGTGTATTCCGAAGCGAGATTTGATCTTTTTAAAAATTTACCTTGTCTTCAAAATTGAAAGTGCACAAAGTCTATTAAATAGATTTTTACTTTTCTCTTTCACTACATCTTAAAATAAATTTAATTTTCTCAAAGAATAGAAAATTTAAAGCATGTTATGTAGGTGGACTAATAGAAGCTATTTTGTCATTTTAACTGATTCAAATATTTAAAGCGGCACTACAAACTATTCATAGAATATTTTTCGCGTATGCAAATCTCATTATTATCTTGTCAGTCTCTTTCTCACGAAGTTAAGCTCTACAAAACTATATTAATAACTTTAAGACTTTAATTAATTGATTGCTTGAAAATTATCATATACCGTATCAAATCTTTTTACCTTCAGGCGCACAAATACATACACACATACAAACGCACACCTACTCCCATGGATATGCTCATGATTCAACTCATCTGGTTTCAGAATGTGTGAAACAATATGAATTGTAATTTGCTTTAAATGACTAGATATTTGTTAGCTTCTAAATTATTAAACACTGTATTTGCAGAGAAAGCATACGTATGTGCACACAAGAGCATTCTACCACTTACCGACACAAAGAAATATATAAAATTCTAAATAAATAAAAATGTATACATATGCACACATATATGTGTATATGCGTTCGTGTATACCTATGTATATTAGTGTGTGTAGGTATGCATGTGTTTATATGTGTGCGCTTGCGTGTGTGTGTGTGTGTGTGTGTGTGTGTGTGTGTGTGTGTGCAAATTCAGTAACAAATTCAAATCTAAAATGTATAAATTCTGCGAAAAATGAAGAGAAAACAACTCCAACAACAATGAAAACTGCTATTACACTTCTCTAAAATGGCACAACTTTTGCATCGGGGTATGTATTACAAAACTGCATAGCCAAAGATGTCGAAAGGGGCGAGGGCAGTATTGTGGCAATGTGTAGCTTGTTTCAAGTTGAAGTACCTTTGGGGTGTGTAAAAAACTTTTCTAATTATTCGTAACAAACGAGCAATGACAACGCTTTTGGGTAACAACAAATCCAATGTTATGGTAGGCATACATACATACATATGGTAACTTTCTCCTCATCGCTCCCCTTTGTCCAACTCCTTTCGCATATCATCATTCTCATACATATGGTTACTAATGTTTTGTAAGAGTAGTTCACTTCCTCTATTTATGTCTACAAACACAGCCTTTTCAGTTAAAACGCACAGTTAAACTCGTAAGAGACAAAAAACTTCGAAATATATTCTATGATTTTTTTCTTCATGTCTCTGCAAATAGAAAAAAGAAAATTAAGTAAATAAATAGAAGATAAAAAAATGAACCAGAAATACTGGAATGACACTAAAATATTCCTCTTTGTCTAAACCTTAGGACTAGTGCGTGTATATAGCACACATTAGCGTAAATGTTCACACTGTTTGAAAAAGTGCATCGATCTCTTAATGTAAGCGATATTTAACACGGATATTTCTTCGGATTGTTAATACACTTCTAGTAGTGTTAGTGTGTATCTATTTAGTTAATTACGAAACTTTCAAGGCATACATTTCTAATGGAGTTTTATGTTATATATTAAAGGGTTTAGAATAAACATACGTAAAGCTTTTATTTTATATTGCGGTGATAAAGAAGACATTTCAATGTCATCTTGATCGTTCTTACCTGTATTAGCATATCGATTATAAGCGACAGACATCGCACATCGAAATCTACCCAAAAAAAATGTTATTTGTTAACATAATGTAAAGCAGCAAAAAATTATACTCGCCTTGGGGGCAGAATTTTTTATGGTTAGCCTGAAACAAATGTCAAAGTAACCTATTATATCTGACAATGTCATTAAGTTAATAACAAAGACACCGAGAAATGTCTAATCCATGTAGCCATCACTCGCTGCCTCCGCTTAAAGGAGCAACGCGATCGATGCGTATCTCATTCTTTCGAAGACGGCGTGTCTCAACGCCCGTTCAACCCAAATCTATAAGGCTTCCAAATATCGCAGAATATAACGAACTATAGCTTTTTACCTTTATTATTGCATACAAACGCAAACTGGTCCAATTGGGCTTTACTTCCAGCTAAAACGTCTTCAATTAAGCAACTTTAAAATGCTTTACGTGGCAAATGATTGGTCAGCCATATTGCAATTTTAATAGCGTAAAATTTCTTAGGCAACAGCAGACTTTTTCAACTTTTTTAACAATTGGACAGTTCACACTTTCTGACATACCGTTCTGTTGTAAAATGCACGTTCTTTTAGGCTTCGAGGTAGCGACGAATTTTTCAAAAAGGAAAGTTCTTACTTAATTTCTTTAAACTTTTGAGAAAAATTTTTGCAGCATTCAATGCATTCAAACCGTTCTATGATATTTATTGAAAACTGAAACAATAATGTAATGATATAAAACACTCGGCAAATGTCTTCACTGCCACACCTCACTCTGGAACTTCTGGGTTGTCTGAGCTGGACCAAGAGATTTTCACCGATCTCTTTTGGATTCAGTTAGCAAAGAGCACTGTATACGATGGATGCATTAAAACTTCTCAATCGGGTAGGGTCTTGGCAAACGCGTTCCTATTGACAAAATGTGAATGTTTCGGTTGAATTAGGTTATTTTTGACGTCGTAAATCTTAGAGCTGAAAAGAGAAAACTATTTATTTCCAGTTGATTTTCAGGAATGCCACGCATTTTCCCACAAGTCTGCAAATTGTTTCCCACTATGCTGTATGTTTTCAAAATTTTCGTTTTTTTTTCGAAAAGCAAATTCCTTCCAATGTGTTTTTTTTTTTTATACCTATCGCCTAAGGAGTATATGTAGTTGTTGGAACGTGTGCAGCACTCAGAAGGAAGATTCAAAGACGCCGCAGTGCATATATATTCATGATCAGCATCCAATTAGAAATAGATTTCAGCGTCTCCGCCTGTCCATTTGTGTAATGGCTATTCTTCTAACCGCAAAAAAGGATTTCAAAACAGCGCGTACCGGTCAACGAACACGCCTGCAATGCAACAAAAATGTACTTTCCATATTTTTTGCTAATTATTCTACACTTGATAAAAATATCCATTTTTGCTTTATAAAACCACGCCCATTTAATGTTATAAAATATGAAAATTTAATGAATATGAATATTTAATTGTTCTTTTTTTCGTATAAAATTTTCCCACTACTACCAATTTTATTTTCAATACGCGATTGCCTACATACGATGGCACAATTGCTTACATATTTACTACTCTATGATGTTCAAAATCTTATTAAGGTAGTGAACAACATTCCAAATATTAAAAAAATGTGCCCCAGTAAGATAAGCAGCTTAAGATAATGTTTCTTGAATTAAATTATTAGCGAATCGGGACTGAAAGGTAACGTAAATGAACCGGTTCTGAAGTTGTTCACAGCGATCAATGAAAAGTGAATATCCTATACCCGCAATTTATTAAAAGGATCTCTGTTATAACGATCTGCGTTAAAGCCTGTAATTACGCGCAGCATTGTTACGTTGTGCATGTTTTTTTCATTCTTTTCTTGATTGAAAGAAGAATCGTATGCAGCTTGATCGACTTTAGCCTGTACTGATAGAATATCCTTACGAATACAATGGCCGCACTTTATTAACTGGCAGTTTCCCTTATACAACGTTTGCCACATTGCATAAAGCCTTAAAACCAACAATTGAAAGAACTTCCTAAAACAGCTTTAGCGCGTCCTATAAACTATAATCTAATTTTGGAAACATTAAACTACTGTTCGCTTGTAAATGCAGAGCACTTTTTACACTAAAAATAAGCCGTCGGAATTTTTGAACCAAAGCAAATAATACTTGATCTGGGTCAGATCATTTAAATACTACTGCTAGCAAGACGTAACACATCCTGATCGCAGCAATCCTTTATAGTGTTCGGTGTGTGTGCATCGCCAAGCGCTAAAAAATTATCTGTTTAAAACCAGTAAAAAAATGTGGAGTGGTCAGACTAGACCGACCATTAAATACCCTAAACCACTTCGCCTAGTACAGTTATTTATTTATGTTCGAATACATTGAATATTATTATTTCACATTATTTTCGAGTGAAAGCACGCTTTTCATGGAAGCCTGTAAATTGGACGATGTGTGATAGCGTGAGCTGACATAATCAAAATTTAGCAAACTTAATTTGCTTGTTAAAGATTTTATTATTTTCCATCTGTTCTTTTCTTAAAAGTTTACAAATTAGATTTTATCGCCGTATAAGGGCTTAGTTCCCATGAGAACCCCTGTATAAGATAGAGTGTAAAGAGTAAACCTATACGATCCCAATTTCCTAAGTTTAACTTTCGCGCTAAGATGCTATTCTGCACCAATTTTCAACATATTAAATCTTCTTGTCAAAACGCTTACTGTGACTTGCATGAGACTTATGCGGCTTATTATAGACGAATTTTTATATCACATTACTGTTATGAACCAATTTTCATTACAAAGCATCAAAAATCGTATATATTTTCCATATAACGGCTTATTTTCCATCAAATTCCCTATATACGATGGGATTCAAAAAATAGATCTACACGGTCCAAATTCTCTAAAGTTAATTTCCATGTCAAACTACTATTACGGACACACTTTCACCATGAAATATTGAATGTTCGATTTTTTACCATAGATTCAGAAGATTCAGTTTTCTTCCGAACGGTTATGTACGTGACACTTTAAAACATCGCCCAATTCAATGCAAATTTTTTACATCAATTTGGAAGCCGAAATACTCTCCACCAGACTTCGTACCTGCATGAAAACACGGCAGCATATCAAATAACGACCAATAGGTTAGACGTCAGACGCAACAACAAGTTTGGAAGAAAAGATAAAGAATGAGTTTATCCTGATATCTATCTAAATCATTTCTACAGGGCTATATTAAGTCCATATGGATGCTACATACACCTGCATAAATTTAATCTAGCCTGCCCCACATTGCACTTAAAATACTCTATTCTACATTCTATATATTTAAACTTACTTTCTGTAATGAAATGCTTATGTTCACACGCTCGGGCAATATAATTTGAAATTTCAGGTTTGATTAGCCGTCACGCAATGTTCTATCAAATTTTAGATGTTACGAGTGGATTTAGCTAAAAATAACCCAGGTCCTGAATACGTTTTTGATCAGCTATCTGCACTTGCATCTGCATTTTTGTTCTCGTTCTTCCTTTTTTTTGCCCTTTGCAAATACGTTAGAAAATGTTCACAAAACGAAAAAGTTTTTAAATTTGCGCATACAATTTTTACTTTGAAAGGTTCTTGTTTCTACTTGCCCTCTTTGCAACAATAACAAGAGGAACAATAAAAAATAAATAAACAAAATTTCAAATTTGCTAACTACTCTTCTCAACAATAATTTTTTGATGTTCCAGTTCCCGTTTTCTTCCGTCTGTCTAGATAAGCAAAAAGTCCGCAAATTGAAAAAAGGAAGGAAATAAAATTTGTTGTCAATAATTGAAGTGAAAAATCTCTATTTTTATCCAGCACGTTAAATTGGCATCAGAGAGGGGAATAAAAAAGACCAAGAAAAAAAAAAAAATGCAGAAAAATGTATTTCCTTCTCTTTTCATTTTTTTATTTTTATTTATTATTTACTTTTTCTTTTTGCACTCTTACGTTCAGTTTAAAACTTAATTGTCCTCTTCATAAAATTTCAATTTCAATTATTTTGTAAATATTTCGCACACAAAACTATTGTTGTTGTTGTTATTACACCTGAGCAGCGCATATAAACATCTACTCTTTTTTTTTTTTTTGCTGTTGTTGTAGTTGCTATTATAATTATTATTATTTTTTGCTGTAAATTTCGCAAAGCTTTCAGTGGAATATGGTGATACCTTGAACCCCTTCGACCTCCTTCAGCCGCTTACCACACCTTGCGATTTGCCTGCAACTGTTTTCTAATTTCATAGTCATTTTATTCTTTGGAACATTAAGTGCAATTCAAAGTGCTAGTGAAATGCTCTTAAATTGTCAACAGACCGTAACAGCTGTACCGAGCAACGAACAGCAGGCACAAGCAGCAAACGCACTCAACACTGTGATGATGAGGCCAAACAAATTATCCTTTTGGCAATGGATTCCTTTTCTGTTCTTTAAACTTTTTAGTGCAATTCACTGACAGAGACAGACCATTGCACATAATAACAAAGACGCATATGCATATATATGCTTTTTTTCTTTGCGTTAGATGGGAAAGCATCAAAAGCCGTGTAAGAAGGCCAGCGCGAGGCTCTCTGACGCCTTCCATTTGCTTGGATCGTGCAACATATTTGTTATGAGATTTTCGAACAGTAAATACTCTCCGAATTCTGTTCCCCACCCCTTCTGCTCCCATCCTTTGCCTTATTAATTCGGACAGACATGTTAACCGTCTTCTATGTACCTGCACGAACTGCATAATGGGGCATGCCCTCCCTCAAACCAGTCTAATAGTTTTATTTTCAAAGACCATCAGTTATCTTAAATGCATTACTAAATTCGCGATATATATTCGCGAGCGTATTTAGACTGGTTTGAGGGAGGGCATGCCCTATTATGCCCTATTATGGTTCGTGCAGGCTTGCTTTCTCACATATCCACTAAAATTGAGCAATGAATGAAATAAGCACACACACACACCCGTAAACAATATACAATGCTTGATATTCTAGAGGTTTCAAATTTTGAGTAATGCATTTAAAATAACTGATGGTCTTTGAAAATAGACCTATTCTCTGAGAGAATAGTTCATTTTGAAAAAAAAGTCACAATAATTATTATTATAAATTTAATTACTGCATATTTAACTAAACATGTCATAGTGTATAACAACAAATACCTCTGTTAGTACGCATGCTTAGGTAGGTGTAAACGTATAAATTTTTGAAATAAGGAAAAGAACGAATATACAAAAAATTAAATGGAAAAGCAAAGTATAAAACTAACGTCAACAACAATAAAAACATTACTTTCTATGCCATATGCATCGAAGTATATGTTTATAGTAGATGCCTGTAATAAAAACTTCATTACGTGCCATATGCGTTTACGAATAAGCGCATATATGTACACATCCGTGCATCCATTTATATGTTTTGATATTTTATTGCAGAACTTTACCCCATTTTGAAACAGATTTAACCATTCAAACGTACATAAACTTTCAATTTAGTTACACACATAATGCGCGTACCTATGTGTTCCATATATGTGTACACTCTCCTTCTCTTCTTTAAAAATGTTGGAGTGCAGCTCACTTTATCAACATGAAAAAAGTTATGTCTTTGGAATTATTGTACTTTTCAGTTTTGTAAAAAAGAAAAAATAAATAAATAAAATATAAAATTACAAAAACAAGCTGGTATTTGTTTCATTGTATTTGATGCATATGGTCATGTGTGCGTGTTAGTCTCTTTATGTACTACAAGTTAAACACCTTTGCATATGCGAATATATATATATATATATATATATATGTAAAAACTAACAAACAGACTCGCACACAATGAGAAACTTTAGCATTCCATTCAGATTCGTTCGTAAGCAAAAACTTAACTGAATATGTGTGTTTTCATAAATGAATGTTCATGAATGGACGTATGTGTGTTATATCTACATATTATACCTTACTTTACTCATCATAAAGTCAAAAAATGTGTCAACTGTTGTAGTTAAGTTGTACTTATTGTTGCTGTTGTTGCCAAAGGGGTGTTTTCGTAAATCCCGAATGTTGTTAAAAAGATAATTAAGAGAGAGAAAGGAGCCAGCTAAATACAAAAAACCAACATATAAACACACATTATACGCAGAAGTAGTTCTTTAGTTTGTATTTTTCTCTGCACATTTATGTTTATATCTATATTTGTTTGTCTGTTTGTACCTTAATTATGACAAATTATGAATATCATTAAAAATGTATCTTTGTTCCTTGTCATGCTTCTTCATATCTCTCCCTTTAATTCATTCGGTTTCATTCTCTTTAAGCATATTTATACAATTTAATTTGTTTTTGTTTTGTTGTCTTATCTAAGATGAATAATACTTTTTCATCATTTACATTTTATTTATATTTATTTTTGCAGTTTATTTACTTTTATGCTGTTTTTAAAGCGAGATTAAAATGCATACTTTTAAGTAAGTATAAGTATTCCATCGGATTTATATCCACATTCACCTACTGTCACTATGCATATATAAAAATTGCAAAATATTTTGCTCACTTTGCTTAGCATGGAATTTGAAATAGTCTTGTGAAAGATCTATATGTCATAAAGTTTATATCAATAACTTGTATGAATTGCGAGCTACCTTCTTGCTCGTCGGATTATATACATTTTGAGAGTGTATCTGCTTCCCAATATTCTCTGTATACTTTAGGAGTACTCTGGTATGATTAATAAAATTGTCAATAAATGCGATGTAAATTAAAGCGAAATTTTACGTTTTGATAATTAATCCATGGGAAGCAAAAAGTACATTATTGCAATCAAAGAATCAAGTCTTCAATATTCTTTTTTATCACGATCACACATGTACCTATACTTTTAAAGAATTTTCCTCTAAACTTCTAAATATATTGTAAATAATTCTTTTGATCTTTTCTTTTAATTTGCAAAACAAACAGAGTAAAAGGATTTCACTTGAAGTGAAAATAATAATTAGAAATTTTCTTGTCAAATTTTAGCGCTGCTAATGCTTTCATCAGAAAATTTCACATCTTGTATGCTCCAAGCACACTTCGAACGTTCTCTCATATAGACATGATTTACTTACACTTCCTTACTCAAGTCCATTCAAACGTCTTTCATTATATTTATATTGCACACCTACACTAGTGGTACAGAGTATACCACCTTCTCCATCTGATAGTTTCAAATATTTTTACAAAATTCAGTAGACTAGTTTTGGCCCAGGAGTGCGTACCATTAAAAATGGATTGGGTCGGGTAACTTTTACGACGAATTCTTCTTATTTTGAGAAAGTCGTTATGCAAAAAAAAAATTACAATTTTCTAGACATCTCGACAACAACTGCTGAGTAATAGTTTATAACAAAAATAGGCGGATAGTATTAATAGGTATGACAACAAAAATAATTTTTCTGAGTTTGGTACATGTCCGTCTACGTATGAGCTCTCCCCCATATAAAGGTTATCGTGAACAATATGCTCTTATATGGTCACGAGGTATCATGTTTGATACCGTTGTATCAAAATAAGTGAAGAGATCCATGTTAGACGAAGTTTTATAGGGTATTTAATAGTCGGTCATGCATAATAAATGGTGTTATAAAATACGAAATCCGAAATGCATAGAAATTTCAGTTATATTTAAAGCTTGAACAAGGCGGGTAGTCTCACCTCATTTCTTCTTTTTTTTTTTTCTTTGAGATCGTCAAAGCGCAAACATATCAAAAAATTATAAAAACAAATGTAAATGGTGTAAAGGAGAGGACAACCACTTGATAAAAGTAATTGTGAAGGTTTTGATCTCCAAAAGCGTGTGTTTCTTTAGCTGTCCTTATTGATTCCGCTTGGCATTGAACGGCTAGCAAGATGAAAGAGACATATATTATCCTAATATTACCCAACTAATTTTTTGAAAGTATTTACGAAAATTTTCAGTGTAAAGCACACTTTTTGTTTGAACTGTTTTGTTACTTAACCAGAGAATTTTAAAATACAACGTTTCTAAAGCGAACAATTACATATGAAGCAGGTTTCAGGAAAATGTTTTGCATACACAAAAAAAGTTTTTTTAGAAAAAAGAAATCTTTGACGTTTGAAAACCAATCATTTTCAAAATGGAAGTGAGCATGGCGCATTTGAAATGTTAGGAGACAGATTACTTTTCAAAATATCACTTCGACCTTTCTGGCTTTCTTTAATCAAACAATATAGAGGTGAAACAAGGCTTTGTGGTCGTATCGCAGATTCTATTGTAAATCACTTGAGGAAAACAATATTAACAGCAAAATCTTTTAGAAATAAATCTTATAAACAACTTGCAGTCAGGAAATAAATTAAAATTTTTTTTTTTTTTTTAATTTTAAGATATTAAATACGTTCTTGTAAAACGCAGCGATGTCCATCTGTTTTCTATGGAGTTTTCGCCAAGAGGAGAAAAAGAATTCACCGGAATATAAGAAGCAATCGCTCTGCTTTGAAAAAATGCTATATTATTATTTCAAAAACTTACGTTAAGAAGGTAACGGGAAGGCACACAAAAAGAAGAAAACGAGCCAAAACCAGAATTCCTTCATAAAAAAAAGAAAATAAATAAATAATTAACGGTGGTGCATTCTGTTGCTGTTAGGTTTTAATCTAGGAAAAAGATTTATAAACTTTAAGCAAAATGAATCCAAATGTAACTCAACTACAATATAACAGAGCCCAGCACCATAATTATATCTAACTATCACTACAATTGTAAGGACTTATGTAAAGTCCGTCTGTTATTTGATGTATGAAAATAGGATAACATCCTGTGTTTGTTATTGATGTTAATGGTACTACTCCTGCTGCTGCTGCTGCTGCTGCCGATCAGCTTCATAAAACAGTTGCTATTGCCTTTTCTTTAAGGCATCTTCTGGTAAACAAAAAACAACAAAAGCGTAAACAACAATATCTGCATATATTCGTAGTCATCGTGACCTCACTTTTCTAGGTAAATAAATATAAATATAATATTGATAAATTTGCGCTTTTGCTCTCTGCGTTTCATAACGACACTGAGCTGATTGTCATGTGAATTTACATATATTGC
>NW_023998433.1:2271600-2280068 GCF_014805625.2 Glossina fuscipes | reverse complement strand
TTTACATATATTGCATTTATCCAGGTTCACCTCGCCATTCCCTCTGATCTCCCATATTCCGGTATATTTGTTATCATTATTGCTATTGTTGCACATTTGCAATTTTTGTTCATTTTAGCCTGGAACTGAGAACAAACAATTCACCAACAAATGAGAAAATATTCAAATATTAAAAACAGTAGGGGTAATTTTTTTTTTAAACAGGCTGCTTATCTGCGCATTACATTAGTTAAACGACGATCAAATTTGCAGTCACCGACAAAGGAACGTAAACAATAGATAGAGTATTAGGTAAAAAGTAAGTATTAACGTTTTCTGTTTTTTCTTCCCTTTCCTTTTTTCTTTCCTTTTCTCCCTTCTCTATCCATTCTTATTTAATTAAACAAATTGTTTATTGCATTTTTGTATAGATTGATAGGTTGATAACATTTTAATGGGTTCATTTATATGTATAAAGAAAGTTGAAATAAAAATTCATCGAGTGTTGAAGCTCCAATCGATAAAACCTTAGCATAAATACGCTTTTGGGTTCATTTTGTATTTATGACGCAAAAAAAAAAAAAAAATTCTGTATACATTATTTTAATTAGGAAACGGTACATAAAGAATTTTCGGCCAAGAATTTCTCGACCTCAATTATAAAACACAATTGCTTATGCTAAAGGAAGAAATACGTATTAGGAGACAGCATCGAAACAGCATCTTGAAGCCGTGGTATGGCAATTTTAAAAATATTCAAAAACGTTTATTGAAGAACTGTGGAATTATGTTATTAATGAGAGTATTTATAGGAACCGTCTATACAGAGTTCGTATCGAAAATAGTTCTCATCAGCTTCTTATTTTTACGTATAAGGAGACGATAGGGCACTAGGACTATCAAAACAGAAGGTCGACATCATTACAAATGAACTGGCAAAACTGCAGAAGAGCAAAAACATAAACATGGAAGATCATAAGGCAATGAGATCGTGAGAGGCCCTCAGGCAATGAAATCAGAAGATCATAGAACTTAAAATTTAATGTCTCAGCGTTAATATAGAAATACAAAATCATATGGTAATACGCATAAAAGTCCGTACGGCACCAAGCCAAACGACATTATATAACATATAAATAGCACACTATTCAAATTATAGCACATTTACTTCAAAAAATCGTGTGAACACGAGAGCGTTCTTAAGTACTTAATATAAATTTATATAGCAAATTTGATTAAAGCTTTAGATAAAAGATGTTGAGCATTCAACTAAAGTTTAAGAATTACGGTTATGAGGCGTTACAGTTATTGATTTTTACGCACATAATTGATGTGATTTTATAATACAGTAAATAATTATGCTTTTGACACATTATAATCCCTTTGATTGAGCATATAATAATTCACAAGTCCTTACACATTCTATTATATGCTTCACAGATAAACCACATGATGTGATCTTTCTTTAATATTTCTTATAAAAATCTTGATTGAATTTGATCAATATAATTTTCTCGTTACGACGAACAAAAACAGTAAATAGCAAAACCTTCACAACACCAAGCAGAAGAAAAGCTACAATTTTTCTCCCTTTTTTTTAGGAGTACCCGCATTATATTAGAAAGATAATGTTACACCTTTAACCTTCAGCATATATATATATATATATATATATCATATCATTATATATATATATAATTAATATCATTGTATCAATATACAAGGTTAGAGAAGCCTTTAATCAGTTTTTGTATACTTACTCTATTTAAAATTATAACAACTGCCTTAAACGAATGCAGTTAAAAACGGATCTTAAAAGAAATAACATCTAAAATTTTTTTATATTTCAAATTCCGTCCAAATATTTTTTCACATCAAAAATTTGTTCAGATTTCTTTCCTGTACTTATTTTCATGTAAGATATTTGTTTCCCCTTTTTAATATTGTTGCTCATACGCCATGTCACCTTATGAGATAATAAGCAAGCAAATGGACAACTACGATCATCAGTTACGTTAGCTGTTGAGTTTTGATCATAATTGTTGAACGCAAATACACAGGCCTGCAAATATAAAATTTGTAATCATTTAGTCATTTACGTGTATTTCAAATGTAAATTCTTGGCATTATTTAAACCACACTTTGTATTAAAATTTTCCACTTTCGTATTTGACCAATATTTCAATGTGAATTTCAATCTAGAAAGCATGTATTTTCCCTAGTTTTCTTAATTTCTCTATAATACCTACACAAAAAATTTCTGATATTTTCTAACCTATGTCTTACACTTATTCTTTGACTCTTTGTCGCATATAAAAAGTGCAAAACATGATTTCAAGAATCATTTCCTAATCAGTATGGAGAGATATTCTCTATATCAAAAGAATATACCCCATTCCCCAGCAGCCGTGCTATTGCTTTCAAAGGCACGTAATTATTTTTTCGGTCATTGACCATATATTCATGTTTCCTAAAGATCACTTTCTTTCAAGAACACTATACGCTTCGCATTAAAGACTTTTTTTGAGTAACTTAGCGCGGACGTTAATGCAATACAAAATAAAAAAAATAATCCTAACAACGGCAACAGCAGCCACAATAATATTAACCGGTAAGAAAATAGTTGCGGTATAATAAAAAGCAATAGGAACAAGATGAGCAATTTGCTGGTAATGTTTTCGCTGGTATTGTATAAAAAACATGTATGGATTAAAGCCAAACTATAATGTGATAAATACTATATGTGATAAATAAAAAAACACCCAAAACTGCTATAAAAATATAAAAGCACAAAATATGAATGAAACAAGAGAACAAGAGAAGAATCTTTTAGTCGTTGTTAATCAATAAAGTAATGCTAACATTCTAGCCCACTTTCAGGTGCACAATAGCTCGTTGATTATGCCGATTAACGTGACAGAATGTTAACACCTCTCACTTCATTTGTAGTATAATGAGTAAATGAGAATTGAGAATTCATAAAATATATATAATATTTAGTTATAATATTATTCAGTGTGAGTTTCGATCAGATTCAGCATTTACAAAAGTCTTTTTAAGGCATTACTTCTAAATAAAGCCTTTCTTATTCATGCCAAAAACTTTCATCAAACATCCGTAGCTGAACAGCGCACATTTAGTTATTCATTTCAGGCAAAGCTGATATCTTACATATCAACCCATAGAAAGTTCGATTAATGTACAAATCATTTTATAATTCTATGTCGAATAAAAGAATACTCAAGATTATGATATTTTTTTTGCAGGAAGCAGGAGCACATTTCAAATTCAAAAGTCGCTTCACCTTCTCTGCTCACCCACTCCTCTCCATCATTAAGTTAGAATGGAAAATTCTGCTTTATCTTAGTGCCGATCCCCATATGTACTCGTAAATAGCGTATTGGAGTACACAACTGTGCTACATATTTGTGATGCCTAACAGTCAGTTAATTAACTTGACAGATATCAAAGGCCGGCTTGGATATACTTGCTCCAAGTCCATAAAATTTCAAAAATTACAAAATATTAACCCGCCACCTGTCGCTCACCTTAAAGAAAGCATTTAGATATATCGCAAAATATCACGTATGTTCAAACAAATACACTTTACAGCTAATACGCATCAAACTTAATACACCTTAAACATTTTCTAAATCCAAGTAGATCCTCACACTTCTTAAAATCCTCCGAATCAACAAAATAATTGGTGCATGCACAAAGCAACGGAGTAGCCGCAGCACTTGCAAATTGGTTCCGAATGGGCTAGAATCCATTCAAAAATCAATTGGCACAATGTAAAGCACATTTATTACTGTCTTGTATGTAAGAATTCCTGATATAAATCTTCTAACGTTATTGCGACGATTCATAAATGAACTGATTCTAGATGTTTACATGCAATGGAAAGAATCCGGAAGGAAGCACAATGGTTACCACACAAATTGACTGAAACTGCAATAGCGACCCATTTCAAAACCGCGGATTCATTGCTTGACAGGTAAAAAATAGTTTTCTGTTTCCTATTGAAGCTGGCGATGAAGAGTGGGTCTACAACGACGGTCCCAAGGACCAAAGGTCGAAGGTTAATCCAGCAGAGCGATCCACATCTACATTGAAGCGAACCATTCAAGGTCACAGAAATTTGCTGTGCGTATGGTGGGATGAGGTGTATATTAACGGCCGTCAATTGAAGAAATTGAACGGTATATTGATATAAAAAAACCCAGGGAATAGTGCTTAGTAGACGAAAAGTCATCCTCTTGTAGGACAACGCTCGGTCACAGGTTGCAAGAGTTGCCACTTTGCACTGCACAAAGATTACACTTCAAACGGGATTTCTGCGACACCCGGTATAATTCAAATATTGGGTAAAGTTCTAGAAAATGATGGAAGATATTTTGATTAATATATTTTTCTCAACAAATGCCTTTTTCAAGAGAACAAATCATCAAAATACATTCAATCACCTATTAATGAAATATATTGGGAGACAACCTATAAACTAATCTACAACTAAATGTACCTACTTTTTTTAGTTTCTTCACGACTGTGGTTAGACCAATCAGCTTAGGAATTGAGTGGAGTGGAAATGTCGTAATTTTTTCAAATGATTAGTCAATAAAAACAGCTGATCATTGTCTTCGCACTTGTTTCAACCTCCAGGCGGTTCTTTGCCATTGACATCAGTATCCCTACTTTTAAATCCCTATTGCAAAACCGGCAATTGGGATGTGATGGAGTAGGATCACCGTAAGCCTGCAAAAGTGTTTAATGGGCTGCGACAGCAGATTTCTTCACGTCAAACAACAAAAAGTAATGAAAGCCGAAAATGCAATTTTTAGCGCTACATGATTAGCGTCTGTGTACACTGAATACTTCAATAATTCTAAATGGAAAACTATTATTTTATGCAGGAAAAGATTGAAATCGTCGGCTTTGACCGTTGTGTGCATCGATCCCTGACATTACTTTACCATTTTCAGCAATAAATATCACTGATTAACATATACGCAAGAACCTATTATTTCCCTGAATGTGTATTGTAATATTGTAAATTTTTCTTTTTTTTTTTTTTTTTTAGATATTTTTGGTATCCTTAAAGTATTCTTTTAGAATTTTTTTAATTTGATGTATCAGAGAGTAAGGCGTAAATTATGCCTTCCGACTTAGTTTAGTGTTGCCTAACGTCGCCATAAAAAAGCAAGTAAAAATAAAATATTAAATGGACAACTTCAAACAAAATTTAAACAAGTTCAAAAATGCAAATGGAAAACTTTATGGGCCGTAAAGCCCCAATCGGCAGACTCTGCACAAAATTTTGCAGGAAATTTTTTGCTTTGAATAAAAAACGCGCTTCTAGTTTATCGAAACAATCATGTTACGTATCGTTTAAACGGTGAAAAAAAATGTCAAACGAATAAAAGCTTAGAAGAAAGCAATCATTATTAAAAAATGACAGACATTCAAACAACAAAAATTATCAGACATTCAAGATTATTAAACGTTTGTTAAACATTTAATTTCGAACGGAGCCTCAACTACATCACTCAATATCCTATATTGTT
Source organism: Glossina fuscipes (assembly GCF_014805625.2). NCBI lineage: Eukaryota > Metazoa > Arthropoda > Insecta > Diptera > Glossinidae > Glossina > Glossina fuscipes. Next base: position 2,274,525 of record NW_023998433.1, on the reverse strand, counting down.
AGTATTCCTTTATACTATATGAAAAAAATTTATGCTGTTAAAGGAGATGATCTGAAAGCTGGTAGAGATCTGGGGAAAATATTAACTTTATATATGAATTCAATTCAAAACTTTCTCTCTTTAATCCTAAAGTTCGCCTTATTTTGCTTTACTCCTCTGAAGAAATTAACAAGAAATAGTAACAAATGATGAGAGTAATGTGATGACGAAGATTTATGTTGATTATACTGTCATAGAGCAAAAAAGTGACGATAACTCATTAAGAATGTCACACTATAAGAGATTCCGTTTAATCTGTTTATAAAAGACAATGCAATGAACATTTTGACAGAATTACAATAAAAACAAGTAAGAAAAATATTATTATTATTATTATAAATTTAGCGAGAGAATAAATTCTAAGACTAAAGACTTAAGGCACTAGCATCTAGGGCTATCGGCTTTTTATTAAAAAACTCTACCGCACTTGAGGTTTGAACCCACGATTATTGAGTTGCTAGTCGAGACTCTTGCCTACTCGGCCATAAGAAAAATATATTCGACCGCGATCAAATCTTTTATACCCATGGTCCGGAATATATAATTTAGAATTAACTCACACAGCCTGTTGTATTCTACTCTCCAAGTTCTTTCATTTGATACTTATTATTATTTATACATTTATTGTTATGGTTATTGTTATCATTATTATTGTTAATCTAGCCAGATCATAATATGTAAGACTAAAGTCTAAAAGCACTAGCATGTAAAACTATCCGATTTATTGAAAAATCTGTCGCACTTGAGATTTGAACCCACGACCGTTGAGTTACTGCGGATTGGCCATGCAGGCGGATTTTGATGCCATTGTTTGGAGTTCACTATATTTATATTAGAACTAACAAATTTTTAAACAGATGATATATCTTCATGTGCAGCAGAAAACATCAAAATATATAAAAAATACACATTTAATTACCTATAACTTTATGTAGGGCTGGGAAATCTTTTTTTGCATTTTTGTAGAATTGCTGCAGAACAACCTACAGGAAACAAATGCAAATGTTTATTATTATATCGTTTGTGATTTATAAGTACCGAGTAAAAAACTAAACTATGTTCTACTGCAATTGTGGGCTTTGCTCGCATTACCCCAATTTCAATACCAAGCTGTGTAGAAGAACTTCTTCAAACGCTTCTGCCGAATTTGAAAAAGATAGTTTTAGTTTTGCGATTAGAAAAATGTCTTTGCTTAGATAGACAGACATTGAACGGCAACTCTGTGAAAGCGCTGTGGTCATATTTTTATCTTTGTGCAAACAATTTTGCAATTTTTTCTTTTGCTTTATTTCTCTACTGCTTTATACGTTTTTAAGATGTAATTACTTATAAAATTGTTCAATAATATACTGAACTTTTTGTGTGTTTATTGCTAATACTGATCATCGCGGATACCGTACGTGTTTCCTTTAAATACAAAAAAAAAAAAAAAAATTGAAAACATTTGACATTATCCTCAGTAGTTTCCTAACCTTTTCAAATGAGCGGTTAGTTCACAAATAATAAACAATAGACAACCATAAGCCATAATGGCCCCGGGGCCGCCAGATAAAAACTCGAATAGATTTCATCTATTAGCTGACATATCCCCCCAAAGAAAGAAAATTTAAAATTTCGACTTTTCGGTGTAGCCAGTCAGTGACATCACTCCTATTGATAAAAAGTATATTGTTATTTCTTCAACCGATGCTAGAGTAACAATTTCCCAAATTAACCCCTTTGCTATAAAAAAAGCCCTAGATAGCATTACCACATACATAGACTCTATCGCGATTCTACGCGATTAGAATTTATTGGTCCTCGCTGGGAACCCGCGCGCAACCGAAAAGCTCATAAAGTCCAAATCTTTAGCTAATCTATGTGCTATTTCCTCTAAACTGCATGAGAAACTTAACTCAGTTAGAGGCGTAATTTATGCCCCGTGTTTAAAGCATGTGCCGGAAGATGAAATTGTTCGCGAAATGGGCAATCAAGGAGTGACTGAAGTATATAAATTAACCAAACTAAATGATGACGGAAAAACTCGCTCTCCTACAGGAAGGATTATTTTAACCTTCGATCGCTATCGATTACCGCGAACAGTTGATGTGGCGTGCTATAAATGTAAAGTAGAACTATACATTCCAAATCCTATGAGGTGCAAAAACTGCCAACGCCTGGGGCATACGGCAAAAAGAGGCACTAATGCTGCATCTTGTGCTTACTGTGGTCTTCCTCTACATGTTGAAAGCTGTACCCGTAGTTTCTGCATAAATTGCAATGATCAACGCGCAGCGTTAGACAAATAATGCCCACGTTTTGTACAGATGCGTGAAATATCAAAAATCAAATCAGAAAATTACTGTAGCATGGGCGAAGCGCGATGCACATAACGGGAAAGAAATCCATCTGTAGCCCAAGGAATTGGAAAAAGTAATACCTACGCTGCTGTTGCCTCGCAAATCGACCCTAATAAGCCTTTAACTCCAACTCCTTCTAATGAAAAACGTGTTCCACCATTAACCAAAAATTATATTGCGAAACCAGTTACACCACCCGCCAAAGATAATATTGAAAAAACCAAAGCAACACCAAATATTGAAAAAATTGAAACAACAACATATATGATAAAATCCAATATACTAAACTCTCCAGAATCTCCAGCTCTCAACTTTACTCAACAAACTGCAAATGGTAATCAACCCATTCTTTCATCCGTTAATCAACCTTCAATTTCAAACCATTCACGTGCGCTCACTTGTTGCGCTTCAAATGTACCAAACCACCTAAGTACAGATTATTCTGCTGGTAAGAATAAATCACTAGCGGAAAATTCAACCTAACCTAACCCTCCTTCCACTCCGCTTCCATGTCATTACAATTAAATAAAGTTTTTAAAATTCTACA
>NW_023998433.1:2159625-2271590 GCF_014805625.2 Glossina fuscipes | reverse complement strand
TATAACTTTCTTGCTTGTTATTATTTTAATGTTTAAGCATAAACGGGAAGGCTACAAAAAGCATGGCAAATATAGCCCTACTCTTCAGCAGGTCACTGAGCATTTTCATTATAATAACTAAACCAAATCCAATAGTACAGAGTGAAAATTTTTTAAAATTAGAAGAAAGTATAAAAGAAAAGTGTATAAAGATTGGAAGAGAAAATAATTGCAATATTTTCATGTAATTTTGTGGAAAATAAGCAAAGGTGGGCGAATAAAAAACTTATTGTTTTTGTTTTTTTTTTTTCTTTTTTAATAACTTGTTATTTATTAAAAAAACAGCTTTATTAGATTGCAGCATAAAAGATTGCTGAAACTTTAGAACAAGGATAAGAATTATCCCGTTAAAACAGTATATTTTTAATCTTCCTTTTTGTAAGACTATGCTTCTTATTTACAGTTCAATATATGATTTTCATAAACTAACAACCTCGTTTTAGTGCAAAAGTGATATTGGAAAGTTTTACTGTCGCTTTTGCTTCGAAATATCAAATTTGATGCAAAGTAACAAAAACGATGACAAGTACACAAAAACATTAATTTTGTGAGCGTCGAACGATGACGATGCCAGAATAAGATATTAAATAACGCCAAGGTACCTTTTTTTTATCCAGCTTATATGGAAATTTTAAGCTCAAATAATTACATGTACATATGCAGGACCGTTCATTTCGTGACTACGAATGGAAATGTGAATAAAACACATTTCTGATTAAGATTTACATGAAATCTTCTTTTCAATATATTGTTTAGATTTTGTCATTATATGCGGAATACAATACCTACACAGAGCAGTGCAAAGCGTATAGAAAGTGCTCATATTTGATTAAATGACTTTATAAATAAGGATTATTTCTCGTTTTAAGGTAAAGTAAATTCACCTGCTGCTCCTAAAGGACTGTTACGTGTATAAAAACAACTTTCGATGGGAAAATGTAATTTTTAAACATGAAAATGACATTGTAGTCATCCTGAAGGCAGGACTCTATTGACATATGATTACTGATTTTTGCCTGAACTATAGGGGCATATGTATGACTTTTCGATGAATATGTAATCTCTAAAAATGACTGCGAACTCATGCAACATAACTGTATTTGGGAATTTTTCTTTACGGTTATGTTGGAGCGCTGGCTTACTTCAATAAACCACGAATTTTCAATGACTTTCTTCATCAAGATTATTCGTTTTATTGTTGAAATAATGAGAAATTTATGTGGAAAAGTGGCAAAAATTACTTTTCCACAGTTCACTGAACATAAAACTATTCAAAAAAAAAACCTATTTGATCTTATACATTCCGAATCTAATCCAGAGGAGAAAATTTTTAAAATTAATTAATTGAAGTAAGTTTTAGAAAATTTGTTGAATGTTGAGAATTCGTCATAACTGCAATAAAAATACCCTTTTTTTTTTTCTCTCCTTTTTCTTCTTCAGCACGCACAAATTAAAGGCAGTGAGGAATGTTTTATTTAAATGCTTCGTTTCATTTTAAATAACATTCAAGTTTGCACAAAAACGTTTCTGTTTTGCAAAGGAAAAAAAGCATTCAATTTAAAATGTACACTTCTTTTTATTTCAATTTTTTCATTTTTGCCTTTCTGCATATTTGAAAACAACCGCGAATTTTAATAATACATTCTTGGGGGAGAAAAAATTCTTATTCTAAAGAAAACTACCAAAACTACCTCCTTAGTGTTCTTACATATTACAAACTATATTTGATGTTTTTTCAAAATTAATTAGCAATCGCACGACAAGTAAAGCAAATTAACAATAAAAAATAAATAAATAAAACAAAGTGAAATAACTCGAAGTTAAATCGTTTTTCATATTAACTTTTTGGACGTACTTATTGACTTGAGATAGTCTTTAATAAGTGTAAGATTATTAGCTGGAATTTGTGAAAGTTCTCTTAAGTGTATCCTTATAATACGAAACATATTTTTGTTCTTTTCCCAAAAATAAAGCTCGAGATTTTCTATATATATATTATCATCATATCTGTATCTCTTATCATACTTGCGCTATTCGCTTCAAAACCTTTAGACTAGAAACTTTATGATCTTCCCTCTCGTTTTGTTGGTCAAGTTGCATACAGAAGCATGCTATTAGCAATAATTAGTTCTATGAATTCAACACGTAATCCAGAATGGAAAAGAAGTTAAGGGATACTACATACTATCGATTGCAGTTAAAGCACACCTTGACACCCGTCAGAACTAATGAAACAAGATTACCATTAACGCCATTCAATTAGCCGGCGGTCTATATCGTGATCATTTGTAAGGAAAACACATTAGAACTGGATAACTTGACGATAGGTTAAATTAACTAAAACAAGATATTATAGAAGTCCAATGGTGATACATATTTTCAATTTAGCGATTTTAAATTCAAAAATAGACTGCTAAGCGGCCAGGTCGTTAGCATAACTTAAGGGAAGTAAGAAAGGGCTATAGATATTGTAAGAGGGAATAGCGTTTGCAAGGCTTTGGCTCTTTTTTTTCAAAAAAAAAAAAATTATTATTTTTCAACACTGGCTTTATAGAAATGTACAAAAATTACTTCTAAATGCTTGTTTCTTGGTTGGCGTTAGTAACAGTAATGTGTCACAAAGAATTATTCAATATCTTGAAAAGGCGAGCTTCCATATATAAGCGTAAGCAACTGAATTTATCAGTACACGGAACGACTTAACTCGCTTCTAATCTTTCTTCTTAGATTAATATTCTAGTGACACGTAATTCATTATAACCGTATACCAAATATCAAGGTAAAGGCATATTATATTGAAAAGCAGAGTTATTGTCAAACTTTAATCCTGTATTTTTAACGTTATCTTAAGTTTTCGGCTTATAGAATACATTAATTTTTCATTTTAGAATTCGATCAACAACACTGTAACGGATTTTCATGCTTTCTTAAATATCTTTGCAACGTTAGATATATTAGTTGCAGACATAAGCACTAGCTAATAGACTGAATGGATGGACGAGATTTTTACTCGTATCTCCGTTTATGCCTCTTCATAGATATCTGTACATATTTACCTATTAAGTATGCAAAACAATTCCGCTCTAACAGATATTGTTCGAAATTTTTTTTAAGCTCGCAGATATGTTATGCATATATACATGAATGCAAAACCTTTAGTAAGAACTAAGTCTAGTAGAAACATGGTAACAAAGCATCCACAGAGATTTGCGGCAAAAAAAAAATTTAGATCACATGGAAGGAAGGAACGTTTGTTTTATATACGTTTCGTTTTCTCGAAAGCTCACAAAATTTTTCCTCGATTAAAGTTAACTTAAAAAACAAGCATATTTTTTTAAAGAGATTTTGCTAATTTTTTCTTTTATTTATTTACTATTATTATTTGAAATTCATCCGCATGACTAGCCGAGTGGGTAAGAGTCGCGACCACCAAATGAGCGGTCACGGATCAACAACTCAGTGCAGTAAAGTTAACTTCGTGTGTAGCTACAGTAAGTAGGCAGCCGGTAATGGCATAACGCTTGTCGATTGCGCTCGCACCCAAAACGTCACGGCGATGAGATCCGTATTTTTTTTTCTTGCTCTCTCTTTCCTCATTTGTTTCTGTCCCTCACCGCGTTATGCGAATAAGGGACGTCCTCTAAGCAATCGGTCAAATCATAATGAAAAAAAAAGTTTACATTACTTAACTAAAACTTTTAAGCAGAGACTCTTCAATGCTTGAACTCTTAACCTGCCTACCTACCTACCTACCTAGTATTTTATGCTATTAATACTAAGTGCAATAATATCATGTACTAATAAAAAGAAATCTTTGTTTTTAACTTCCGTCCACCGTTACTCTACAATCAAACTCTGATCAAAAGCATTAGGTGACTCTGATTGGTAGATGATGCTAACCGAAATTAGAATACATACAATTCATGCATAAAAGCAATATATTGTTTTAGAGAAAATATATGGAGAAAATAAACGTATATCGCAATCGTTAGAGAGGTTTCGCGTAAGCACTGCACATAACTATAGTGCTATAGCCACATAAATTTCGGCTTACCCATATACGATATCAGTCTCACTTAACTAAAGAACATTTTTAATTATTTAGTATAACAGTTATATCAATATATAATTAATTTACCTGTTAATGATAAAAACCGGCATTGGTTTTTATATTAACCAGCCGAGAATAATAGTAAGCTATCCCTATTAATTCATTTGCAACATTCACAAAAAAATCTATTCTCTCCTATTCGCCGTATGTATACACTTGATTAGCGTAAGAGCCAAAATAAGTTTACCTCTATCCTTTTAATGTCTATCTTTATATATATTATGGTTTTACGAGAATTTAAACTATGCATACAAAGCTGGATGATTTCCTTATAGGCACTATTTATAATTGTTCTTAATCGGATGACAAGTAATGATTGAAATATTTCAAAAACTGGATCTAACAAGAAGAAAACGGAAACAAATATGTACGATCTAAACTAATAGATTGCCGGAAAAGTGTTCTCACATTTTACTACTTACGGGAAGGTTCACTTATTAGGTCAAGGAAAGCAGCAAGAATGCGCTGTGTGAGATCCTATGATTTAACGTACATCGCGTGGGGGGACTATTTTTAACAAACTGCATCAGTTAGTTGCGAAGTGCGGCGTGAATAAATTGTAGTGGATAAAGTGCGTTTAAGACATTGCACTTGGCGAAAAGACGAAATGCATCGCAACTTACGTCACACGTTGAGAAGTGAACTTATAAATGTTCGGACATGCCAAAGTTGTTTTGCCAAATTTCGTTTCGAAAATTTCAATCCGAAAAGAGACGTCGATCTAGACGAGAATGACATTTTAGTGTCCATGTTGGAGGATAGCGCGTATTTAACCACTTTGCAGTTGCAAAGTAACTCAACATTTTCAAATGAAAATTCAACAGAACCGTATAAAAAGGTTCTTGTAAAATTTATCGTTGTTTCTCACACTATATCCCGTAATGTTCCTCTTCCTCTCTCTCTATCTCTCCCCTTCTACGAATCCACTGACCAATCGACAATCGTCAACAATATTTATGTACAATTGAACAGACTTGAGGGTATTTAAAATTCGTCGTAAAGAAATGATAGTTTTCCGGATTATTTTGTTTTCCTTTGGCTTCTCGCGCATGTAAAACATGTTTTATATGACTTTAGCAAATGAACGAAAAACAAAAGAACTACGAAAAACAAACATACATACAAGTCGATACATACCTAGTAATGTGGTTAAACAAGTGCACAGTTAATTTTAGTCAAATGACATTATAATGACTGTTTAATAGATTAATGCATTTAATTTTTAGTTCGTTTAAACAACACCAATTAGAAAGAAAATTGAAAGTTTACGCTTGTGGATGAGTTGACACGATGCGCAACCACAGCATTATAAATAAACTGTATAAATGTAAAAAAGAGCCTTAAGATGCACTAAAGTTAAGTAATCCGACAAACATGGTTACATTGGATAAACATTGGCGAAGCGTTTTTATTTTCCCTTTAGAAATATTTGGGCAACTTTGATTTGGCAGCAAAAAAAAAGTGGAGAACTTTTAGCGAACATTTTGTACTAGGCTTTAATACTAAAAGATGTATAAGATGATGTATGTATGTAGCTTATGAGCTAGAATGCTTCAAATGCTTTTGAAAATAAATGAAAGTTATATTGCCGGTAGGCCCAGAGTTATTACTAATAACTTAAACATATTAACTAAGAGCTTTTCCCAAGAATTGGCCATCTCTGTTAAAGATTTGTGGAAACGCAACCGAACAACGATCGAACATTTCTTAATTTAAATACGCTAATCCATTGCATTTGTGATATATTAATGATAATAAATTGTTAAATAAATTGATTTTCACAAAAAAATAATTTTATCTTTTATGTCGATTTTGGATTATCCAAAAAATTCTATGAGTGATTAGACATACGCCGTCTTCTCAAAAAGCGAGACCAATCTTCTCAGCTGGATATTTTTGCTCTCGATTAAAAAGAGTAGAATTTTTGCATTTTTGTTTAAGCATTTAATATAAATTGGAAATTTTAATTTTTTGCTCTTTTCAATAACAATATTTTTTCTTCATCTTTGCTTTTTTCCTTTTAGATTTACTTAATATATTGAATATTTTTTTTATAAGCTCTGAAGTGTAAATGAAAATCAAATAACTTTTTCTCTTTGTGAAATAAATTTATCACTTTTCCTAATTTTTCTTTATTTCTTTTCATTCGCTTTCTCCTTCCAAACAAAACAAAAACGAGCCACTACCATTCATTCACAGAAAATGAAAATCTTCTCATGCTAGGGAATAAAATCATTTGTATTAAATCGTAGAAAATTATTCCGGCATTATCAAAAACACTTCTACACTTCCTCTTGATACTTTTCTATTGCTTAGATACCGAAAGGAATCTTTGAAATGCAAATTTCCTTTACACACTGACTCCTCGTCAATCCTTAGAAACCAGCTTATTACAACAGTCGAAAAAAAATCGAAGAAGAAAAAAAGAAACTGCTGGGACTGCGGATAGGGGGAACATACTCAAACTTAAACGCCCATTTGCAAGCATACCCATACATACACAAACTTCGATTCACATTTCTATCACTTTTTATTATTCCACAATTGATTCATTTCTCAATTGGTTTTTTTCCCCTTAAACTGTTACAAAGTGTTACTACCTCCTATATACACTTTGAGGCTCTGACATGCATATATATGTGCATAAATCCATATATATGAATAGATATATGTGTAAGTGTTTGTTTTATTTTATTGTTGAATTGATTTTTGTGTGTGTGCCAATTAAAATCACATTTCTTCTGTCTCCTTCGTCTGTGTGTGCACGTGTGCATATATTGTTAAATTCGGTTTAAAATTAAAATTTAGATAATTTTCATTGTCTTCATTTGTACTTGTGGTGAATGATTGTTAAATAATATAATTACATATAAAATTTCCATTTGCATCCATTATACATTTGCTAAAGATAAACTAATTTTACCGTTTCATTTATAATAATCGCAATAACACAATAGAGACCTATTCAAGAATATATATATATATAATTATAAATCGACCTTTCAAAGAAAAAAATGTTAACTTAGTTGTCCGTCCGTGTACTGTTGCTACACTTTAAAGAATCAAAAATTTAATAACATATAATACTCTTTATTTGATGGAAAGCAATAGTTTTAAAGTGGCCCCGATCAGTCTACGAATATCTGAATCTTCACGCGTTAATACGCGTTAATACATTACGAGCGAACCTTACCGCTACAGCTCTCCTGAAGAAATTTTATTATACAAGAAAGATCGCATTTGTTTGACTAATCTTGCTTTAGTTGAATAGAAAAATTTTCGATCTTCATAGAAGTGCTTTTATATGAAGAGTATAAAAGAGTTACTTGAAGACGTACATAGCTTTGACTTTGCGTTTTAATCTTAATTTAAATCTGATAAGCACACCATTAGATGACAAAAGAAGCTTTATATGATCATTGACAGACAATGAAAGACATTGTGCAATGATTTAAAAATCATGTTTAGGAGGACAAACTTGGCCCTCAAACTTTTTCTTCTCACTCTCCTTAGGTCAAGTTTAGAATTCATATAGAATCCTTCAAAAGATCTGACCAAAAGCAACAAAAATATAGTTTAATTTAAAAATTTGACTGTAGTTTAGAATCTAATAACTTTTTTCAATTCATTTCGATATCACAGAATCGAAAATATAATCAAAGAGTGTCTATTACGAAATTTTTAATTTCCATAAAAACGGCCGCTAAAAACTTTGCTTATTTGTCCCGATAGTGTGATACCCTTTCATGCTGTAGCCGTAAAGCTTTCTGGTTACAAGTTATGAATGTAGACCCATCTTCACGTATATAAGCTGTTTTTTTTTGGGGGGGGTTTTTTTTTCTCGCCCAACTTGTATTTTAATTATGTTTAATATAAAGCTTTTTATTTTTCATTTCTTTTTTTTATATATCTCAATTTACTTTAAAAGTGTTTAAATTATAAGCGCTACACATTAATCCTTAGATTAATTTGTACTCAGCTGAAAGCAAGTGTAGCTGAATTTTATACATACATTACACAAACAAATAAATAAATTATACATATATATATAAATTATATATATTTATATAAATATCAATAAACAGGAGTATAGATATGACAGAGTCATGTCCCTCTGTCGATCTGTGTTGTAAGTTTTTGTACGCAGATTGGCATTGAAAATGGGCCAAATCGATCAATGGACACACCTATAGTACCACATAAGCTAAGAACACTGATGTTTTTCAAATGGATTCAAATATTGATGTTTTGTTCATTATTGGTAAACTACATCAGGTAAAGCTGCAAATATTTAGGCGTATATTGCATGTGCGATGCTGTAGCAGCTGTACAAAAATGGAAAAACTGACCACGTTTGTTCAATATTATCACAAATTAAAATTTAATTTTTTTCCAATATCTTTGTAACGCGCAGAAACAAGCTTCAAAAACCCCAAAAATTCTTGGCCAGTTTCCAATTCGGAATGTACCTAAACAAATTCGTCTGTTCGTCTGCCCAACTGTGTAGTATTTGGGGTAAACGTTTTCCCTCTGACAACAATGAATATATCACAAAACTTTTGCAACGTAATTTGCTAACGACTCAAACTTTTCAAAGGACGTGCGTGGACGAGCATCCATACGCCTAAGCAAAAAAAAAACTCAGAACACCTTCACCTTCCGTATTTTTTTCTTGTTACTCTCAAAGTACAAAACATACACCATTTAAATTTTGACTTTCACTCTGAAAATCGAAAAAAATCAGCCGTGCCGAGTCCATATTATAGAGTGTGAAATTTCAATCCTTTTTCTTTTTTTAAGTCTTTTTTAGGATAACAGTGATGCATGTAAAAGACTCAGTCACGAGCAAATATAATTTTCTTATATGTTCATACAAAAAAATAACTATTTTCGCCTTAAACATAACGCTTACTCGCACGCCCTGGATCCTTGTCTTCGCCACGAAAAAGCAGCCCAAACCATTACATATTTTATCGTATATCTTAATCGATTCTTCCAATTGGTTTTACATTGCGTGCAATTAATTTTTTAGGCGACGCACGCAGCTTACCATAATGTTGAAATCTGAATAAAAAAGAAAGAGGATTTGAGAAACTATTATATATAATATACAAAACGAATCTTATCTACAACTTCAATGTCACAGAAACAATGAGAAGTCTTCTTAGAAGGAAGCGGAACCCTCCGTGTTAGGATCGCCCCCGAAATGTACATGTTATGTCAGAGATCGAATATATGGTAATTGGTACGGCCTCATCAAAGTCCCCCATATTTAAACTAAAGTCTTTGCATAAAGTCAATACAAATTGAGAATAGGGAATGACGTTAAACTTTTCCTTTCGTCTTTTACTTTCAATGTGCCCTTGACTTTAGTTCATGTGTAATGTCAGAAACATATACTCGCACACATGGCCTTGTACAGCTTATATAGGTTAAGAAGTGTAGCGATAGCTTAAAGTCACAACCTATGGCGATGATAATCGCGATTATAATCGTGTTAATAAATGTTTAATGTGAAAGTTCTTTTTGTAATATCATGCTTGTCTTATGTAATTTGAATAATATTTTGACAATTCAAAGGAAGTTTATAGACAATTTTAGAAACCAAAAATCACTTTTTCTGCCAGATCTTTAGCTGACATTGGAACTTTTTTTGGGAACAATTTAGTATCAAGGTTAAAAAGAAAGGAAAAAGTTAAAATCGTCACTTTTCTTCCCTAATCGTTAATCCAATCATAAACCAAAGGAGTCGAAGAACCCCAACTTCAAAATCATCAAATTGTGTCCTTATAATCGTCGACTTCTGACGAATAATTCTCAGTCGCAAGCTTGCATACTTGTTGATATCTTTAGAAAATCAGTTATATATTGCGATTGCCTTTTCGATTAATAAGTAGGCTTCTCGGAGTTTTTATTTATTTTATGTTTTCTATTTGCAGGGCATTCAACATCGTCGGTATTCGTACGATCTCAGTTCATATAAGCAAAACATGAAAACCTTTGGTTGCTGCCGATTCGATTGTAGCTCATTTATCGTATTTTGTCGACCCAAAAAATTTTCGGGCTCGTGAAACAATTATTTTAATTTGCTTGAAGCTACACTGGGCATAAAAACATTCCATATCTAAACTGATTTTAAGTAAAAAAAGCTTTTTAACATACATAACCATATAAAAGGAAATTTTTAAAATTTGAAGTTTAGTCTTTAATTTGTTCTTAATATATATTTGAAGGGCTTTAAATTTAGAATTTTAATAAAAAAATTTGCAAAGCACTGTTAACTCCTCATCTGTCGTCGTAATGTAATACGCAGGAGCCGATGTAAAGGAAAGTTTCGAAAAGCTTTATAAAAATTGAAAAAACTCGCTCAATTTATAAAAGTATACTTCATTGTTTGCTTCAATTACTTCCAATAACTACAAATTCGAGACATGTATAAGAATTTTGTACTCTCGCTCTCGCTCTCGTTCTCGTTCTCACTCTCTTCCTTGGTCTCGTGCCTTTTCTCATAAAATTTTTCATTTTCCATTCAGCAGCAAAAGGTTAACTTTTTCAGCTTTTGAGTTTCAAGAAATGTCAATGTTTAAAAGCTTCTTTTACCTTTTTTTCCTGTGGCGCTCATGAGACATGCGCCTTAAACGGAAGCAGAAACGGCGACAGAAGCCTTTTAATATTTTACTATTTTGTTTTGTTATGCTTTTCTTAAGCATCGCGTTTCCTCTATATACACACCAAGTCTGACTTTCAAAATAATAGTATAAATATTAAATGATTTTGTTTTTTTACTATTATTCTTAACTTCTTATTTATTTATTGTTTTTATGTTCTTTAAAACAACTTTTCGGACAAGTTGATAACGAATATTGAAGTCAATTCAAAATGACCGAAAACGATTTAATTCAAAACTTATGTTTGTGGCGAGGCAAATCTGGGATATTCATTCGCTGGGCGAAATGTGAGAAAATTTTTTAGTTATTGGCAAGTTTGCAGGTGTGTCAATAACTAAGATCACATTTGTACCGAAAACTCATAAAATAGATAATGCAAAGTTTTTAAGTTGTTTTGTTTTTTAAGTTCTTTTATAAACTGTACACTGCTAGTGTGAACATACATCTGATAGTGTCAGTGTAAGCTTTAATGACGGAAAGCATTTAAAAACGCGTGCGATCAGTTGCAACTTTCCGCCTTAGTTTCCGCAAGTTCAAAGAATATAGTCGCATAAGGGAAATAGAATATGAGAAATGCTTTCTTTTGTATGGAGCTTAAAAACTCCATCTCAAATCTTTAAATAGAGTACAATTGCCACAAGTATGTCTTCGTTTTTTGATATTTGCTAAAACACGTATTATAATTGCATATATATGTGCAGTAAATAGAGTATAATTAAATAGAAATCAAACCTTAAAAAATAAAAAAAAGCGAAATTGAAAAATGTCGCCTAACAAGGTTTTTTCGGAAATTATTTTTAAGAAATTTTGAAAACAAAGTAAGGCAAAATTGTAAGATTGGAGACACTAACCCGACCAAACTAGGTAATACCGCTTATTTTCGCTTATGTTATGTCACAAGAGCTGATAAACATATCAATCAATAAATCCACGGTTCGGCGCATATATGGCATTGTTGAGAGATCAAAATTAAATTTTATGACATTCTGCCAATTAGTTTACAGGCTTTAGTGATCCCAGTTTCATAAATTTCAAAACAATAGATAAAAAGGAATGTCGTGTGTTAATTAGATATTGTTTTTCGCCGGGCAAAAATACCCTCATAAGCAGCATTGCTGTTGTGACAGCTCCTATTTTTCGAGATAATAAACAATTTTCTGCTGCACTTTTCTTTCTCTGGTCGCCACTTTGTAATCCCCTTTTACCAAAAATCGTTCTACTTTTAGCCATTTTCATAAGCTCCAAGTCCACAAAAAATGTATTCATTGTTTGAATGAACTTTGCTTTTTAAAAAGAATTACCGAGAATTTCGCGCGGGGAACACATCCTTTCGAGACGCGTGAAAATATCTAATATCTTTACTTAGTATTTTGTATTTACTATTTTGTATGTATTTACTATTTTTCATGAACATTCGTTCACCGCAGACCTCTACTCGAGCGTTCTATTCAGAGCGCTGTTTGATGCCTCTTTGGCCGAATAAAAATGATTTTTTCAAGCGATATGCGACAACGGATGAAACATTGATTCGTTGCCACACTCCAGAATCAAATAGGCATTCAATCGAGGGGATAGCATCCCGGAGAACGCCGTTTAAAATGACCAAAAATCTTACTACACAAGTGTAGCTTGTGTACTAATACTGAGAATGTCATAAAATTTTAGCACATTTCGCTTTAAGATTGATATCATGGAAACCATATAAATCTGTGAACAATGCTGCCATACATGTGTCAGAACGAGGACCTATTGAGTGATATCATAGATGGAAAATTTTATTCTAATTATTTCATTTGGTTAAACTTAAATATTTTTCCCCTATAAAATCTTCAGTTTGGTTTATTTACTTTATTACACATTTTATTTTACGTTACTTTGTTTTCATTTGATCGCTAAATATGGTAACACAATAAAAATTTCTTCTCTTTATTTTTTCTTTTTTGTCATTTGCGGCAAGTGTCAAATTGTCAGTATGTCACAAATAATACCGGTTCGTTTGTGTGTTAAACAGTTTAAACTCAACAGCCAATCGAGAAGTTCATTCATAGTTTCCGGAACTTTTTTTTTTTTTTTTGCTTCCTTTATTAGAGAGCTCAGCTTTACACCAGCAGCTGTCATGTTGCACTCTTTGCTATGGTTCTGTTTTATTATGTCATGTCAAGTTGACGTTTGCAAATTTCATAAAAGCGGTTTTCCACTACAGAACTGAAGATTTTTGCCTTTTTGTTTTCACGTTGTTCAAATTGACTATTGTCGCCAGTCATCAGGTGCATTGCTGGTTTTATATAAGCAGTTTGATTGATTGTTGGTTTTGTAATAAATATATTTGGTCACTTCTAGAGTAATTCAATATCTAAACAAGAGAAGAATGAAAAAGACTACGTAGCCCATCGTAGATATAAATTTAACCATATTCTCTCCATTTTCATACAATAATTTCCATTACTCTGCAATCGTTGGAAACTTTCTTGCTATCGTTTTCGTAGTGACTTTAAACTCACTGTGTAATTTCCCAGTTGCAAATTAAATCCTATGACTACTAAACTTACCACTTCGTCGCAACTGTTTCTAAAAAATTAGCAAAGTTTTATTTTAAAAAATACGTGCTCTTCAACGCGAACTTGTTTGTTAGATTGATATACAACTATCATTAACCCCCGACAGCACTTTCATGTCATTCGGTTCGTTAACTTATAAATAAACAAATAAGAATATTATATTCGGTTTTGACCGAATGTTTTATACCCATAACCATTATCCTAAAAAACACAAAAAAGTTAACGAAGTAAATTTTCATGCTCTTTAATATGAACTGGGCGCGGCTACTTTTTTCTTCTGTCTGCAATATAAAAATTTTTTCCGCATAAATGTGTAGGCTTTGTAGGCTTGTCGTTCGAAAAGTTTATGTCGAATTTCAAATTCTTTTGCAAATTTGTGGGCGATTTCTTCAGTTTCGCCAAGGAGAGAATAGGTACCACAAATACTGCACAGTTTGGCAGACAGACAAATGAACAGACATGTGTAGGATTAACTGTTTTCGAAGAGTAAAGTAGAATAGATGTCAGAAAGTTGAAAAGATGAGTAGTCTTATTTAAGCATTTGCGTTATGCGAGTTCTTCTCTTCAATCCTTCAAACCAAATCTGGAAGCTCGTGCTTAAGACGTAGGCAGTTTAAATTCGCTAATTTTTCCGACGCTGAGTAAAGATGTTCTGTCCAAGACGTACTAGTTTTTAGTCTCAAACCTGAGCATGGAAAACTTCCGATTCTTATATATAGACATCGCTAAAGAAAGGAGGTTGTGGATAACTCCTGTACGATGAGAGACACCATCTTATCTTATTTTCTCGATCTACTCGAAAATATTATTGAGGTCTTTATTACGAGTGGCATTCAGGATGTGCTACCGACTTCGTAGGTTGCTGAAAAGGACCAGTGACATAGGACTCTCTCAGCAAATAAAGGAATAGAGTGCTGGCACGCAGAAGGTTTATTAATGGACACCAGAAAGAATGAGGGGAAAAAACATGTTGTACTGCTGGGTCTAAGAAAAATTTATGGCAAGTAAATCCATTGAGTGCAATATGTCAAATATGGATCTATCAGAATTGTTCCTGATATCAAATGCAATTATCTCATAGACTGGAAGATCATCCATTACACTGTAGAATCCATTAGGGCTTTGCTTTCCCCGAAGTGATGAATAGTTCGGTTTCACTTTTCTGTGAAATCGGCCCTTAAGTCATCAGTAGACGAATATTTACGAAAACTATACTGCCCATCGCTAATTACATTGCCGGATTGTAGTTATAGGATTTGTGGTGTCACCACTCTTCGCTATTGGTTAGATATTGGCATAGTGAGAAAATGACTGCGTGAGATTATTTGTTAGATAGACCGCACAATAGGGTGTTGAGTGTCGCAATTCGCATGCTAACCCAATAAGATTGGTGCCACCTGGCCTCCATATACAGTCTGAGCCACGTAGGGTCAGGTTTTCTCTGCAACTATAATCGTGAAACATGTTTGATGTTAACAAAACTTATAAATTTGCAAATTAATTAAAATAAGTTTCAATTGAAAAACAAAAAAAATCTTTAACAAAAGCACTGCAAGAACTTTTTCTTTGCCGAAAGACGTATCATTTCACATTTACATCACAATTCGTTATACATGGACATGTGTGCACTATCTGCGCAATGATTTTCGTTTTAGTTTTGTTATCCACAAATGCAGATCAGAGACTTTTTTAACATAAATACATGTTTGGAGAATGCTAGAACCACACACGATTTGATCACCTTCTTAGGTGCGTCTGTCCCTTTGTTAATGAAATTCTTCTAACCATTAAAAGTGAAGGGAAAAGATAATAGTCGATACATGTATTCTTAATTCAGACTTGAATTAATAGATAAAATGGCTTTGTATTGATATATTTTTAGCAATAACTATTATAATTACACATTTTACTAGTATAACTGTATTAAATTAAATATTTTTATCATACTATGCCTACTTTTCATAGGACGTCCTAAAACATACGTTTCCAAAAAAGTAGTCCTTCTTGGATCAAGATTTGTCAGTGTATTAAATTTCATGTAGATAACAATGATGATAATTGCGACCTATAGATACAAAAATAAGTGCACAGACATTAGACGGACTGACGAACAGACAGGCTTAAACGCATTCTGAAAACGATACATCGATTGATATCATGAGAGGTGAACCTATCTCAAGCACTTTAGGGTCTTGCGAACATGCACGTGTACGCAATATAATCTTATAGCGAGTGATACATAGCATTACAAAACATCCGCATATAGCTCTTGTCTTATTTTATTTTCTCTCCATCGTTTTTATTGACATGCTTGTTTGTATATTTCTTGGTTTCATTTTATATTAATTATTTATTAAGTATCCATAGCCATGTCAATTTACGATTTAATATACGTGTTCTTTAACAATGAAATCTGAAATTGAAGAACATGCACTTTAATCTATGTGTGTAATAAAAAAAACAACAATAATAACATATCGGAATTAAGGAAGGCCTTAATGTCCGTAAAAGTTTCAACTATAAACGTAAACGTACACGTACACTCACGCAGCAACAAGGTAAATCATATGTCACACTCACACATAGCGCGCGATGTTATCAAAGGGGTTGAACGGAAACGCAAATAATTATTAATAATGCTTGCATGACTGCTTTAATATTTATATGTACGAGGTTTATTTAATAAATATGCGAAATATTTCAATTTCCGTAGTTATCTTATCCCATTTTCTCAAAGTTTACTTGCATACTCGCTGTTAGCGCATCTGTACATTGTCTGTCACACCTTATATATTTTGCTATAGTTAACGAAAAACGAAACACGAACACTTACGAAGTTTCTTTTGAATAAAATGTGATAATATTTACCGCTTTGTTATGCTTATTTAGACTAGAGAGGGCTCCGTTGTGATGTATGTTAAACATTGTTTTTAATAATGTTATGAAATGTGTCTAAGAATATGGACGATTCAAGCATGTCATTATCGCAAAAAAGAAGAAAATGACGAGAAACAATCAACCTGACGATCGTATCGACATAGAAAAATGTCAAATATCCACCAAATAATTGGCCATATAATAAGTCTCAGCGGCTTTTTGCCATTAGATGGTGTTGATGCCTGTGAAGCTGGCAACACTTACCTGATTGTCTCAAACGAACATGTGCTGCAAATGTGACTTTTCAGCTTATATGTTTTGCGTAGACAGTTTTCTAATTCTTTGCTCTTGTAAAAAGTTGTAGTGATTTGAAAATGATTTAAATACCTAAACAAGTACGTTATGTGATGCTTTCTTGCCATAAAAAAGGTAAAAACGCTGCAATACAAGGCGAAAACTTAGTGAAGTGTGCGACGAGAATTCTGTGAGTAAACCAAGTACCCAGGTATGGTTTGCTCGATTCCCTTCTGAAAATTTCGATGTCAAAGATACACCTCGCTCTGGTCGGTCACTGAAAGTCAATAAAGTCAATAAAATTTTGAAAATGATGCAGCAAGACCGGCACGATGGCTGTTAGGAAATAGCAGAGGCACTAAACATTAACCACCATGATACCTAGGAATCATTTGAAAAGAGCAAGCTATAAAAAGGAACGCGATGTTCGGGTGCCGTATGAATTAACTCAAAGCAATTTGATTGAACGGGTTTTCTTCAATGAAATTCTGGTAAAACGCAACGAAATCGGACTCTTTTCTGTAGCGAATCATTACAGGCGATGAAAAATGGTTGAAGTACGAGAATATCAAAGGCAAGCGATCAGGGTCAAAGGCTGGTGCCACCCCAGAAGCGATTTCAAAGCCTGGATTGTCCTCAAACAGGGTTTTGGTGGGATTGAAAAGGAATGGTTCATTATGAGCTGCTGCAACTTGGCAAATCCGTCAATTCGATAGTGTACTGTGCACAACTCCACCATTTCAAAGAAGCAATTTAGCGACTAGAATTGGCCAACAGAATGGAAATTGTGTTCCGTAATGGCAATGAGCGGCTGCACACATCGTTGATGGTTCGGAACAAATTGACTGAACCCACTAAGGAAGTTTTGACGCAACCGTCGCATAGCCCGACGCTTGCGCGGTCTGAGTACAATTTGCTTCGGTCTCTGCAAAACTCTCTTGATAGTAAAAAACTTGACAATTAAATAAATGAAGGCAATGGCTAGGGAAAAACAAGTAGAGAAATATAAATACTGTATAGAAATATTACGTAGTTATAAATGTTATTATTATTATAAATTTAGGCAGAAAATAAATTGTAAGGCTAAAGTCTTAAAGCACTAGCATCTAAGGCTATCGGCTTTTATTAAAAACCTTACCGCACTTGAGATTTGAATCCACGATCATTATAAATAATGTGGAAAACTCCTCCGAAAAATTATTCGCAGAAAATACATTATAGCAGTGCCTTTTATCCTGTATACGTTGAATATTAAAACAGACTAATCCATGCATGGACGGTTGGATTGTCAGGACAGACGAATTGCCCAATCCCCCCTGCTCCCACCGATGACTTTTTTTTTCGTCAGGTAGAGAAAAGAATAGAAACCCAACTTTTGCTGTTCTGAAAGAAGACACAGCTATATAAAACTCAGTTCATAATGAACGAAGCATCCAACATGGTTGTAAATATAAATAGTATCTTAAATGTAAGGTTGTTATGTAAAGAAAGAAAAAGGCAAACTCATATGGGCTTAGAAATTCCGAAATACCAGATTTATTTACAGAACCTCGTAAGTACTGTGCACCATAGTTTTTCGATTTTTTTATCTTCGTTGTAATGATAAAGAGAATGCTCAAAGATGCGGCTACATCGAATAGGTGAAGAAAGAGCCAAAGAGGATGAGGGAGTCGAAAGCAAAAAATGCGCCCTTTAAACCATATCTCGACGTGTACAATTATAGGAAAAGCAAGTAGTCCGTCTGCATGCATGTATGTACATGCAAGAGGACCTTCTCCTTTTTTTATTTGTCGCTTTAACATCAATGAATCTTTTAACAATGTGCCACTGTGCATGAGTATGTGACTGCAAATATTTTAAATTTATCGTTTATACACGAACTTGTACAGCTGTGTGAGTAACAATGATGTTAATGTCCAAGTTTTTCGTTGTTCCACATATTATTGTCATCGCCATCATCACCCAAAGGCAATAATTACTTTAAAAAAAAGAAAGAAAAATTGAATTTATTTTCATATGACTTTTTACATAAATACGTACTCTATCGAACTCGTTTTACTTTCTGCATTTCTCAGTTTCAGTAACAATTTTAAAACCAGATTTAAGCAACATATCATCAGTTTATCAGAATTTAAAAGAAAGTAAAAGCAAAATGTATAAAATTTGTAGGACAATTTAAAAAGAATCAGTGTACCACTTCGCTCAGCCTTACTCCGTTCAGACGGACAAACCGCTGTGCCCGTATGAATAAAATTTACATAATTAATGTTACCGCCATTAAATTTCTTTACGGTAAGCTAAAGAGTTTTGTTATATTTTCTTAACCAATTGGCTGTCTAGGCCATTTACTCTGTACTTTGGATGGGATAGAGTTAAAGCAAAAAATTGAAAACTCAGCGGTTAAGCAAACCGTCAAAGGATATTAAGTGGAGAATATTTGGAATAAAGAGAAAGCATAAACAAAACCAACAACTAACCACAAATTATAACATTAAATAATATTGGAATTAGCCGGGCATTCTCTCTAAATAGTAGTAGCACTGCAGCCATCGCTGCAACGCCACCATCGCCAACATCACTAACTATTAGCTGTCACAACACCATTAACGACAGCAACAGTGTGAAAATGAAAAAGAGGAAAAAACCGAGACCGCATAAAGCGATGTTCTCTTAACTGTAACAGCTCGCCCGGACAATACAGGCAAACATCATATGCAACCAGTACTTTTTTTTCGCTTTATCTTTTTTATCTCTCTCTCTCTCTGCCTATTTATCTATCTCCAGTGCCTTCCGTCTCTCTCTCTCTCTTTTTCTCTCTCTCTCTACCCCTCTCTTTATCTATCAACGCCACTCTCTTCCTCGTTATCTCTTTTTATTTATATTTGTCGTTTTCTTTTTATTAAAATACAAAAGAAAAAGGTTAAACCGAAAAACACGCTGTTTGTACGTTCCTGTCTCCGTCCAGACTAGGATTATCATTGCAAATGTCTGTTTTATATATTCTTTCAGCTTTTGTTTAAAATTTAAGCAGAGCAACTGCTTGTCGTTATGTCATCATCATCATCATCGTGTTCGTCATCTCTGTGTAGGTCCTTAAACGTTCATGTGCACATTCAAACACATATAGGCGCTTGTTTTTAATTAAGCCATAGTTAAAAGGCTTTGGAAAATTTTTAACAATCAAGAACACTCTTCTATCCTGTGCACTGTTGTTTTCTGTTGTCATCTATCTATAATTGTGCGCAAGCAATTTTCTTTGTGAAAAAATAGTAGATGAAATTGTAAAATAAACTTTTTTTACTGCTTCTTAATAAAAAGATAACAGATAGACGCCTCCTCCCACTAAAATAGACGATAAACAAAAATATAATCGTTGTGAGTAAAGTTTAATAAAATAATTTCTATAGGATATATTTCGTCAAAATAAATGCTAGGAATCGTTGATTCAAAAACCAGCAATAGTCAGACTGACAGCTAGTGCAAAAATAGACGTCAACTCAATAGGATTCATTAGCATCTTGGTTTAGCTGTGGTCTTAATTCTGATTTTTTGGCTAAATGGAAGTAACGCTTAGGGAATATGACCCCAAAGTCTTCGTGTACCTTAGGCATTTGGTGAGGGATTTCCTTAAAACTTTTGCCAAAGCAATAACGTAAGGAATCCACAATTTTAGGAGGAAGCCTGCTCTATCTATCTAAGAAAAGCGTTCTTAAACAATTTCTAGAAAACAAATTATATTTGAAATATCTTAAAAAATGGCAACGTCAAAGCCATCCACGCGGACTATCCTCTACGGCCTACAGCTTAAGAGGTGAAAATTCACAAACAAAGAAGAAAAACAGCGCCTGGCTAAAGCTACAGTGAAAAAACATCTATGGAATTCAAGCTAACGCCATCCATTTCAGGTCCAGGACCAATATCATTAAGCTATACATATGTATGAAATTCAAATAGTAAAACAAAATTATTTCCAATATATATATTGACCCGGGCTAAGATACTCTCTATATAGCGTTAGTATGGTAGGTTGCTTTGCGGGTAGTGAGAGAACGTACAGTCGACTCAACGGACAATCAAACGTAAATAGTGGTGGGCGGACATATTACGGAGGACAACTGATCTACGAACGTAGGGTACGGGACATATAAACATTTGACATACAGTGGACAGACGTACATATCGTCACTAATTCTTTATTTTATTTTTTTTTTTTTTATCTTCTTTTTAGCAAGTCATATAGAGCTAGCTCCGAATAAGCATAAATAACTCCATACCATCGCGTTGTCCAAACAAGAATGTGAAGATAAATCTAAATTTAACCAGCAAAGATATTTACCACCTTAATAGACCTCGCACATACAAACATCTTATAGCTCTGTAAAAAAGGTAACATCAGACTATGTCCAGATATGGAAGCTAAATGTTTCCCCAATTAAAAAACGTTAGATGTTTTGTAAATTCTATGTCAATATGAATTAAAATGTCTTTGAAATTATGTAAACAAACTGAAATGTTTCTTCCGTGAAGTTCTCTTAATGGACATTTAAAACTCAGCGTGTTAACGACATGCGGATCTATTTAAAAAGCTCGTGGTAGCAGCAAGTAGAATAGTCCGTCTATAGTTCTCCTATAGCAAATAAGTCTATAGGATAATACCTTTCAAATGATCTAAATAAATTTAAATGTTTCTTTTCAGAATTACTTTTAACAAATTTTTGCAATTTCGGGTCTTAGCATAATCCCACCAATGGGGATATGATCAAAGCTAAGACTCTAGCATGGTCTAGCTAGAAGATTCTGACTATTTTCGCCTTTCACAAGTGAAAAAAATGTTTCTCACACTACTACTCTTACATAAGCCCATTTTGTAAATTTTTCATAATTTCATTTATTGTTTTGTTATTTTAATTTTTGTATTTTAAACTTTAAGAAAAAAAATTATAATATGTTCATTCCCCTTTGTATAATACAAAATTTGGATGATTTTTATCTTGTTAAAAATCTCCCAAAACTACTTGCAACTTTAGTACGTACATGTCCAAATTTAAATCCAATTATTATATTCCTTTTTTTCTTTCGTTTTTGGATATCTCAAAAAACTTAAAAAGCTAATTTATTCGTTAAATTAGTCTACTCTCCTCTTTCATAGATTTAATATCCTGCAGATTTAAAAAAAGAAAAAGCAAACTAACTGAAGAGAACAGTAAAGCTATAGCATTATCCTAAGTTGGGCTGTATAAAAATTATGATTGTGTAAATCAATATCGAACTAAAACGGAGCATCATTATGTCAATGACATGTTAGTATCGCATTACCACTTGACCATTAGGTTTATTAGTTGCAGCATACAAATAGTCATACATATGTATATACATACATAGCGGCAGGATGTTCATATTTTTTCTAAAGTTTTTCTTTCTACCACATTTCTTGGGTACTTCAAACAGACATTGATTTCCTGTTTGCTATGGACATTTTTTGTCTCTCTTTTTTGTTGCAAAAAAACTTTACTGGGCTTATTTGTTTGTTCAACTGTCTGCCGGTCTGCATATTTGGCTGGTGTAGTACTTGTTAGACTGCTTGGATATCTCTACCCTGCTAGCATCATTTATGTTAACAATGTCGATATCAATTAGGTTGACGACGATCTAATCATGACGATGACGGTAATTCTCGTATTATGGCCATCGGCTTAAGACGGTAATATTATTATGACATGGTTCAAACGTCTTATAAAATGCCTAAGCAGCAATTGAAAGCGTAACATACCTAAATTCAGAAAAAAAGTAAAAAAAACGCAACACACATAATATTTTGTCCCTTCGTTGCTAGTTGCACAATAGTTTCGACAAAATATTATTTAAATAGTAGTTATGAGCACATATTAACCGCTACTCTTTAAATTATCAGCTGATGTTAGGACTGCACAAAGCATACTCGTCATAAGGAGTAGTTTGTGTCTCTGGTTATTCTAAAAGTAATTGACCGACCCTCTCCTTTTCCTTGTCATCTGGCGTATAGTAATTCGTTGTCTGTGTATTCGCCTAGGTATTCCACCTTCAAAAAAAAAAAAAAAAACAAAAAGAAAGAAAAAGACAAGAAGAGCAAAGACTTTTCCTTTACTTGCATTTCAATTTATATAAAAGTTGTTCTTAGTTATTTTGTTAACTTTCCTATGAAAGAGTGTTTATTCAAGTGTTGCCATTCTTCTTTTATATATAGCCATGGAATATCTATCTATGTATGAGTGTCTTAGTAATAATTCGACTTTATATTGCTAGTAATTTCCTGCTATTTTGATATTCAAGTTTGGGTTGTATGGATTTCTGCTTTTAGTTAAAGCATTGCTCTTACATGTTACCTAAACTTGCAGTTCTTATTGCATTCTGTACACTTATATGTTCGCACACATTCAGGGAGTATTAGTAGATATTAGCTCGTAAATAAACTTACTGCATGGGTAAGCATCTTGAAAAGACCTTTTAAAGTTAACTACAGCATCTCATGTGTGTGAAAATGTTTATATAGATTTTTACTAAGTACAAATGTGCGTTCCAGGTACATGTTTGCTAGTGTGTTTAGCTTTCTAAAACTTGACTAAAAAGGAGTCATTAGTTATTAACAAAAACCCGTTTTTTTATTTTAAATTTTAAAATACATTTAACTTGACTTTGTGTTGCTCTTTTCAAATCTTTTCTTCAGCTACAATAGCAGTAAAATTACATTCGGTTTGAGTCGAATCTTCCAACATCCATGAAGAGTAGATAAATGATACTATTACGCTACACCTCATACAAAGTAGTAAGTTGAAAATAAAAATACTCTATCGTACGCTTGGTCTTATTTTAATATTTTCATAGGTGCTTGCATGTATTTTGATCAGCAAGGTTTATTCATAAAAATGATAAACTAATGCGAAATATCAACATACGCAACGGTTAAATTCGACAATTTTGACGTTCTTCTACATAAAATATCATCTCCATTCAGTATTATTGACAGCGTATACAAACAAATCATGGAACGCTCAAAGCAAAACGGAATTTGCAACTTTCATTACTTTTGTTGCTTAATTTGGAAAAATCTGTGGCAGAAGCCCACGGAACACCATTAAAAGCTTATGGCGACACTGCTCCATCATGTCCCATTTGTCGGTTTTGGTTGCAACTGTTTAATAATAGGTTTTCTGGCTTATTGAAAGAAAATCTAGGTTAAACACTCAAAGAACTTTCGAATAGATTAGCAGGTTCGTCCAGGAGAGCCGTCCATGTCGATACCGAAGCCGAACATGAATGCTCATAAAGCTTTGCTGTTTACATGGTCGGATCAGCAAGGTGTGCCTTACAACAAGCTGTTAAAACCGAATGAAACTGTTACTGCAAATGTCTACCGACGTTATGTGAAGAAATTGAACGATGCGAATAGCGGTTAACAGGCGCAAAATCATCCGCTTGTAAAACAAGGCGCGGACACAAGTTGCAAGAGTTGCCAAAGATACACTATTACACCTCAAACGGGATTTCTGCGGCACCCAATGTACTCACCATACACAGAAATTTCACATTACCACTTGTTCAGATCGGTGCAGCATGACATGGCTGACACGCTATTTCAAAATGCTGAAAAAGTGTGAAAATAGATCGATGATTGGATCACTGCCAAACCCCTATCGTTGTGTTGACAAGCATCACCATTTCGCCAGAGAAATGGGAAAAGCTGTAGAAAATGATAGTGAATAATTTGGTAAAATATTTTTCTCGATAAATGCCTTTTTCAAGTAAAAATAATCAAAATACATGCAAACTCCTATTGACAAAATACATTGGGTGACAATCTATAAATTCTACAACTATAAGTATCTACTTTTTTTAGTTTTTTTTACGACTGTGGATGGATTAATCAGTTTAGGCATTCGGATCGGAAATCTTACGATTTTTGCAGAAAAAACGAATATTTTTATTGAGTTTATTCAGCCGCGTTGGACCTTCTAGAATATGTGGAGAAAAATGTTTTTCTTGAACTTACGAGAATTTCGCAAAGCAATCAAAAAAGACCATCCCTGTAAAGTGAATCCCTATCATCAAATCACAGTGTAAAGTGTTCTCTGTTGATATCAAACTTCTTTAGTACTGTAACTAAAAACTTATCGGTTTAACATGAGACCTACTTGCGTTTTTCATACATTTCTATAAAATTAATCCAATTTTTGTGGAATCACGACCGTCGGAAAAATAAAGATAAGGAGCTTAAATGAAACGTTTCTTGATTAACTGCG
The DNA here is from genome assembly GCF_014805625.2 of Glossina fuscipes. Classification (NCBI taxonomy): domain Eukaryota; kingdom Metazoa; phylum Arthropoda; class Insecta; order Diptera; family Glossinidae; genus Glossina; species Glossina fuscipes. The sequence goes on along the minus strand of NW_023998433.1, from coordinate 2,246,767 downwards.
TAGATATGCTTAGTGTTTTCTGTGATTCAAGTTTTTTTGCACCAATATTTTTTACTATTTTAAACGAAACGAATGGAGAACTACGCTTATAAAACCAAAAAAAAAAGTACGAATTTAAAGATTTCGTGAATTTTTGATTGATTTCGTTTTGGAAGTGTAATGAACGCTAATATTTTGCGTGTTAAAACGGCCGAAATCTATGATGGATGGAAAATGGTAAATAACGCTACATATGCATATATGTTGAAGCAATTACTATTGCGTATATATATATATATATAAGAAGAAAGAGAGAACTTATAATTATCTTAAACTAACTTAAAATGATGTGTAAATTATCAATTTATTATGTTGCATCTGCTAAAGGCAAACGTAACTAGTAGGTTGTATAGGCAAATGTACGACCAGTTAGAAATCTGTTGAAAATGTACTAATTGACCCTCGTCGTTGTTCCAAAGTTAATTGATATACTTGCCAGAGTTTCAAGGAGCATCTCAAAGTTAACATGCATCGCGACTATGGCTTTTTTTATTGCCTTTGCTGAATAATTTTTTTAACTTCCTTGTATATTATTACAACATCGTGAACATGTTTTTTATCACAACAAATTTTGTAATATTTTTTTTTCTTTACATTAATCAGCAATCCCGACACAATAAAATTGCTCCTCCATGTTGAAATATTATTTTGTATATTTTTCCCTCGAAGCTTTGTTGCTCGAAAGAGCCGGTTCTGCAGCACATGCCGAAGAACAGAATCGCACATTTTTAACTTTATTTGTAGCGCACGGTCGAAGAAAGGGAACGAAAAGGAATATTTGAACTTGGAAAAACTTCTCGGGTCACAGGAAAACATGTCTACAACGTATTCTAAATCTTTTAACGCGTTTACCTAGAACTGCAATTTTTCAAAACGGCACGCAGCATAACTCAAGCAATTTTCATTTTTATGAGTCGAAGTTTTTAGCGCATCTTTAAAGCTACATTCTGTACAGAAGTGCGCAGCATTTTTTTAATAAGTTAACTAAACATTTATTACTAATAATCGTCTGCCTTTTTTGACAAAAATTGCGCTTACTCACTCAAACACTCCCCATTTACACAAAAATCAATATTTCTAAGAATCCCTACGTATTTGTGCATATACAGACAAGTAGATTAATCGATTTTTTTTTTAAATTTAAATTTGCACCGACCATGCGGCGCACCGCAAAGCCTCTCGAGAAAGAAGCATTCCCAAAGAATGGCTGCGGTATTGCGATTTTTTAATATATTTCTAGAACAATTTTTTGTGTTCTAGTTCTTCAAGGTACGCTTAATAACCTCTTATAACCGAAAATGTCGGAAGCAGTTTGTATTTGCTTGATCGATAATGTACTGTAAGCAAAAATACAAAACACAAACATAAATAGAAACAAGTAACAAAATTATATTCGGTAATGCAATCTTTTATACCCATCACCATTATCGTAAAAAAGCCAAAAACAGTACAAGAACTGAGATTTTCTCAATTTAGTTTAAGTCGGTAGCCTCATTTTTGCAGGCAGGAGAATGCTCGCAACAGACATTATATAGACGTAGAAACAACAAGTGCACAAAGGCACAGGCGAAAGGACGGACAAGAATCAAAATACATATGTGTTTTAACAAAACGAATATACCTACGTCTAATACTATTTTCGAGCGTTTACGCTTTATCTGCGCAAGCAAGGTTCTTATTCTTACGACAAAACTAATAATCTGCCCAATAAAACATGGGAGAAGTAACGGCTAGGGGTCGATAATACATTGAATAAAATAATTCGTGAATTTTTTTATAATAAACGTTCAACTTGGTTTTAAAAAATTCCTCAGGAACTTGTTCACAATTCTAATAGTTGCTCTAGAAAGTATCTCATACAATCTACTACTTCCAGATCATACATACAGATAAAACTTCATATGAATAGGATGCCTTGTGTCAGTTTAATGGTCAAGTAAAGCAGTATACCGAAATTATTTAGAATATTTTTTTTTGTTTTTTTTTTTTTTCATAAGAAACGTTAATAAATTACATCAAGAAAGACGCGAAAGTAACTATGATTTATTCTTGGTAGGTTTCACACTACCATGTAATATTATGTTGATCAAATATGAGGGTATAAAAAGAGAGAAAGCAAACGACACCCTCGTTCATATGTGTACATAAATTAATAAATTTCTTTTCCAACATGTAAAAAAATGTTGGCAGGCAATATTCGCGAAACGAAATCTGAGTATAAATCCGGTAAAATGATGAGTGAAAAAATGCCGTTAAAAGAGCTAACCATGTCAAGTGTTACCTTCGCCACATGTTGGTAATACGATGCTGGCACAAAACGATATTGCGTTGACATGCACACGTGTAATACGCAAATTTAGGTAGGGAAAGAAATTCGTAACGCTTTGCCGACACATGGCTTTCGAATCTCTTAACGTTGGTAAAACTTATCCTATCAAGCCATAAAGCCAAATAAAAAAAAATCAATGCAGGCAGATAAAATTACAGTTTAAAAATGATTTAAAATTTTAAAAAAGTTCTAAAAAAGTTATTCTAGTGTATATAACTTAACAATTTTCTTAAACCCTTCTTATTAACAAAATTTCAACTGCTCCTGGTTATTCGTTGACAAACTTTTTAGCAGCCAGTAATTGAGAATACACGTTCCAACAAGCTTAACGTAGTATAAGTAAATACCACCCGCTGATATTTTTCTCTTTTTTAAATAAACAAAAAATGTTAAATGTCGTTTTTAATTTAAGCATATATACATATAAGCGGGGCCACGACCAAAAAACTCTTTGGATAACTCATTAAAAATTTCCTGAAAAAATGATCTTGAAATTGTGCTATAACCATATGTTTATAAAGAAGAAACTCGCTTAGACGCAAGCCCAGGTGTACTTAAAATTAAAAAAGACACTACAGGTGAATACTAAGGAAACCTTAAAAATTTTAATAAACTTTCTTTTAATATCGCAAATAAAGACACACACTTTCCACTTTTTAAACAAGAGCAACGTTAACCACAGTGTTATATTGTGGCCTCCAACATTGTGTTATCACAAAACATAAAGAACAACAATCATTTCTGGTAATCTCTTCCATCTTTTGAAAGTTTTGTGGCATAATTTTTTTGAATGACTTTTAACCGCAAAGTGAAAAGAGGAGGGAAAATTAAAAAAAAAAAAAAAAACTAACATCTGTAATATTTGCAAGTGAAAGGATAACAAAACGCAAATATCCTGCACAAGGTCTTTCGGAGGTTACAAAAGGCTCTACAAATTGCTGGTGAGAATTTTTGAAATTTGGTCGTCGCTTCGGTAAATGATGTCACACAAAGGGGGAAAATTTTTGTTGGAAAACCAAACTAAACTGATGAAAGACAATTTGTCTGGCTTTTGTTATTTCTTATTTTCATTTTCACTCCACCGACACGAAACTTGGTTGTATCTTAAAAAATTTTGTTAAACATTCAGGCTGCTGCATTCTACGTAGTGTTTACTTTCTTGCCTTCCCAATAAAATTCAAACGATGGAAGTTGCTGAGCTGTTTTTTGGCCATTTGTAGATACCATTTGCACCACTCTAGTTCCTCAGTAGCTTCATATATTTTCCAAATCTATTATTTTTCGTCTTTTTTTTTTCTTCCCTCCTAATTATACTCATCGCAGAAAGATAAGGGATATACTCATTTTGGCAAAACGTTTACAACGCTCTTCAGAGAGCCCACAAAGCATATATATTCTTGATCAGCGTGAAATTTTGAATGGATTTAAGTATGTTCGTCTATATGACTATTGTAACGTCCGTTGAAGGTAAATATTCTCCTGGCCGCAAAATTAAAGCTATCAACTTAAAATTTGACAGAAAAATCTTGCACGCTAGTTGGCATTGAAAATGAACAATACTACGTAAACTGAAAACACCTCTGTTTTGCGAAAGGAGTAAAAAATTCGATGTTTGCTTATTACTCACAAACTATCGTAGATCAATTTACAAAAAATTGAGCATATATTCCATTGCCGATCTTGTAGTCTCTCTACTAAAAAAAAAAGGGGAAAATTGCCCACGCCTACCAAATATTATAGTGCATGGAAAGTTAATTTTTTTGAATACCTATGTAACGCGCAGAATTAAGCTTTAAACACCCTATAAAGTATAAAAATTATTGAAAAGTTTCAAATTTGGAATGCGCCTAACTATGTCCCGACCTTTCATCTGATCATCTGTTCGGCTGCGCAACTAAGTAGTTTCTATGGTAAACATTCTCCCGTTCTAAGGAAAGAAAGATATCGCGTACAAATTTCAAAAAGAATTTGGAAGTGGTCATATTTTTCAAAGGACACACAAAATACAACGCCCACGCGACTATGCAACAAAAACTTTTATTTTGAAAATAAAAAAAAAGTCAGCCTCGCTTACTCCATGCTATATACAGCATGAATATTTATTTCTTTGTGTTTTGTTTTGTTTTAGGATAACGGTGACGGATATAAAAGATTCGGTCACGACCAAATATAATTTTCTTACTTGTTTTCTATATATTATCTTTAGTTCTGTTCAACGTTTGATGATTTAGGCTAACCGAGAAATCATAGCGAGCGAAAAGAAAATTTAGAAAAATCTTTAAAAAAAAATAAACTTTTTTGTTCGCCATTATCCAGCTCATCGCCCCTTAACCGGCTGAATATTAATAGGTGTTCTCTCTGTTTCTTTTCGTTAATAAGATTTCAAATTATGTAGAAAAAATACCAGAGCAGATTATCGTATCTTTTTTTCTGGTCTCAAGCTAAATTAAGTTTCTTCTTGTTATAAAAATCAAATTATAAATAGAACCATTTGTGCGCAGTTTAATTCCTAAAAGCTACTTTGATAATCTCTAGCAATTCCATATCGTAATTCGACTACCGATACCTAGACGGCAAAAGCCAATTTCTCTTCTACTAATATTCCTCATGAAAGGTTAGAATATAAATTGCAATTACATTTTAAAAATATTTAGCAGACTCCATGTACAAAGTGGAAACTAGTTTACTAGAATTGTTAGAACAAAGTCCCGATCAAATGTCAAGCTGTAGGCATTAGCAGGAACAAGTACAAAAATCGTATTAGCTGTAAGGAGAGTGAGTTTTCAAACCCTTTACGAATTTCAGAATATTTGATTAAATTTACATGTGTCAGTTAATCGATAGGTATCATTTTTCTATTGTTGTGTTTAACTGACTTAAAGGAGTTTTGTACCACATAATAACTTTTTTGCTGAATTTTTGCCATCGCAAAGGATTTTTCCGGTTTTAGGCCTGTAATGAATTCGAAATCGAATTCCAAGCTATCGATCGTTGAAATTTTTCTAAAGTTCTTCAAAAGTATTAAATATGTCATGGTAATCAAAAACCTTTATATTATTTGAAGTCTTTGATACGTACCTTTGGAAATTACGAACCGAAAAAGAATCCTTCCGTAATAAATGCAAAAAGAATCTCAGCAAATTGTATAAATAAGCCGGTTAGTTGAGATCGCCGTTTGAGTTTCTCATCGAAAACTGTTTACATAAGAGCTGATCTACGAAAAAATGCAGAACCAACGTGATGCACGTATTTTCTGCTCAACACATCATTTTGAATATTGTGAACGGATTCTTAAATTTGAAACGACGTACAATTTTAAATAAAAAGTCTCAGTCTTTATTTCATTTATTTTATCTGTGGCTTATCGAACCAAGGTGAGCAAATTTGTAACAATTTTAGACAGTTTCTTGAACGCTTTTTTCATATATCCACGTACTAGGCGGCATCACCATTATTTAATATTTTCACCAAACTCATGAATTCCATGCAAAATATTACATTAGTGTACGTCAACCTAATTATTTGTTGGTTGTGTTTTTGCACATATCACAAATTAAGAATCAAACTCAAACATAACTTGCTTCAACTCTTATTCTAAACAAATGAATTGTGTCCTTTCAAGCCTACAGTCTTGTCGATTTCAATATTAATTATTTTTTGAAGTATAGACAAAGGAGTTATTTTGAATTGAGCATGCGTGCGGTTCTCATGCAACAGCAAATCAATTCCCTTAGCATCTTCTGCTTAGTGAAAATATATATTTATACTCGAATATCATTTTAATACGTCAGCGGTTTATTGCAAACTTACTTGCATTCGTTCTCTATCTAAACTGATAAAGCGCAAGCAAAAACGCATTCGACTGTGAAAACAAAACAATAATAAAGCAAAATTTAACAAAGCATATGTAAAAATTTTTTACGATTTGGGCACAAATGAAGTTTAGAAAAGCCTAAATTTTGTGAATATGTCCTTGTAATCTATTAATACTTCTCACTAAATTGAGTATTGGAAAAATATCTATGCGCGAATCGCCGCATTACAATTCTTTCCCAAATGAGTTTATAGTCATAAAGATTTTTAGTAATTCTCTTTCATAACATGAAGGCAATCAAATAATCTACTTCGACACTTTGATTCTTTTCCATTGCCTTTAAATTGAACAGCCGAAGTCAATCTGAATTTTTGCTCATTCCTCTTTAGTCATACAAAATGTGGCTTATGTCCTTGGAAACTAATTAAATATTGTTGAAAACATTTCAAGGTGTCTCAACCGTTCTATCAATGGCTCTCCGAAAGTGTAATTAGTTAATGAGCTTAAGTCCGAACCATTGAGATTCAATTCACAAGTCCCTACTAAATTAACAACAATTATTCGGTGATCTTTCAAGACCAGCTCGAATATATTAATAAACGTATTTCGGGTGGATGCACTTTTTAGATCGCTGCAACGCGGTTTACCATTAAAGTCTCTAAGGTCGCGTCTAAATGAAACAAAACATTTTTTTATCATTCTTGTTAATCTTTCCACTCGTCACCAACTGAAAAGCGCTGCTGCTTTTACCATTTTTGAGAAGTTGGTTTCTTCTATAGTTAATTAGTTTCTTATAGTTAAAAAGATGAATTTATCTAACCACGTCAGAATTATAATCAGGAAGCTTACAATCGCCATATAATGCTCGTATCGCCGTGTTCCAAATCTGATTTAATGATGGAAGTCACCCCATCTGCACTACAGCTTAATTTACGGCCTACAAGAGAATCAGTGTTTATATTATTATATATAAAACTTTCTTACGTTTTTCTTACTTTGTTTTGCTTTTAACATTTTTTCTTCCATATCTCTCTCTTTCTTTCACTCTTCTTCTCACCGAAAAGATTACTTTTTTATCGCCGGCGGCAACGAATGTAAACAAAATAATCTGTTTAGAAAGAATCACAACAACTGCCACGAAAAAATTAACTGAACGAAGTAGGACCATTTGTCTCTTAAATGTTCATAATGTGAACACCATGAAATTCATTATTTTTTATTCATTTTTTTTTTTTTTTTTTGTTACATTTTATAGTTCGCTGTAATCGTAAAATACACAAAATATTTAGTAAAAACAACTAAAGAAAAAAACTTTAAATAATTTTTTTCTATTTCGGTACATAACTCATGCAGAGGAAATGAACAACATACCAACAACAACACCAATAAAAAGATAGCAAAAAAAGTTAAAAGGCACATGATTTTTAAAACAAATGCACACAAATACGTGGAAACACTGCATGTTGAACGACTGCTGCTTGTCTGTCTGTCGGACATTCGGTCTGTCGCATGCATTGTGCTTTAAAAACGCTTTAAAAAATTCATAGAAGCCACTAACAATTTTTATACAGGAATTTCATTCATTTATATAAGAGAAACGTCTACGTATGTGCGTGCACTCTGATAAATATATATATATATATATAAATATATGTTTATATGTGATAAACGTGTGTATGCATGGGTTATATGTAAGAGAGTGTATGTGGTTTATGGTAAACCGCAATGCGAAAAATGTCAACTTGTGGAAAGTGGTAGAAAAGCACAAAACATATGTATATAAAAAAAAAAAAAAAAAAAAAAAGCCGGGAAAGTAAGAGAAGAATTTGTATCCTTTATGAAAAGCTAACACAGAAAAATATTTTTTCAAACTTCAAATATTGTTATTTTATAGAAATCGCGTACAGAAATAGCCAACGATGTGTATATGTAAAAATGTAGATGTGCAATACATATATAGAAATAAACAAACATACACACAAGCCTATAAACATGTGTTTATATAACTTCAGTATCATTTATCAGTACAAATGCTAACTTTGGGGTGTTCCCCATCAGTCGTCTATATCAGTATATATGTATATACACATACGCAAGCATAGAGGCTTGTAAAGTTCATATTTCGTATTCGTATGCCATGCCACTTGTAACCACCAAAAACACACAACAACTTCCGTTATGATAAGAACGGAAATACTTGTTAAAAAACAATTGCAATTGGCAACCTTACTAACATCATCACAATATCACCGTCATCATCGTCAACATTGTGCATATCGTACAGTCACATAATCAAGCGCACACGCACAGACACAAATAAAAATACCTATATATATATATATATATATATATATATATATAGGTATTTTATATATACGTACGTTATGTACTGACAACGAGACCACGAGGAGAGGCTACAAATGTAATGCAACAACAATGAAGTGCCATCAGCTATTGCATGTGTGCAAGCCTATCACGCCCATTTTGACAATATTTCACAAACAATAGTTTTCATCTAAGCACATGCACATCCACAACTAAATCTAAAAAAAAAAAAAAAGAGTGAAGAGGAAAATACGAAAACTCAGACGCCGTTAGACACAAAAAAATGTTAACGAGACCCAAACAAATGTTTAAAACGCATTAAGGAAAAAAAATTACGTAAAAAGTTTACAACTTAGTTGGCCAGTTGGCAGTATTGTTCGGTTTGAGTTAGGGGAAGAAAACCAAAAGTAGAAACACAGAAGCTTTTTATAATATCTTACAAGGATTTTGGGTCTTCCAATTGCTTTCATTTAAATTAATAATTGTCGATATACAAAGGATTTTAAATAATAGTGTATCCAAGAAGAATAAACGCTTTTTATTCTGAAATCACGTCAGTATTATATTATCTAGGGCTGTACGATTCCTGTGCCCGTACATAGAGAGAATACTTCCCGAAAGTATCCAAAAATTTACAATTGTATTCCGATAAGGGCATAAATGCTCGCTGCCAAAGATCGCACTCGACGTAGGGACAAGCTCCACACCTTCTACGGCAAGGCGTATACTGATTAGGAGGTATCTTACGCTATGCATTTACTAGATGTGAGCATACAACTACCACACTATTTAATAAAATGAATTCTCTCGTATTTTGGCGGCAATTCTATTTGAATTTAACGAAATCGCGCGAAAAAAAAATCGGAGAATATGTAATTTTTTATGCTTCGATAACAATTTAAACTCCTAAAGATATCTATGGTCGCTATAACCAACGTGGTCAAAATGAATGTCCACAAAAACGCTTACACAAATATTTCTAGCAATATAAGAAAGCTTCGAAAGGAAGAGTGGCTCCGGCTGCATGCAGTAAGAGAGCACCCAAAGCTGTATAGTGCGGGTGCTATAAGTGCTGCAATAGAACGATAAGTCATAAAGTTAATGGGTGTACACAAGGATCAGGTTAGCCAAAAGTAAGAGTGCTCGACGAAAATGCACACAGCCATTCATAGACCAAGCACAACATAAAATCTTCAAAACAAATTTTCAAGATATTACATTCAGGTTAAACTCTTTTATTTCACCCTATTTTCTTTTTTAATAACTTAATGCTTTATCCTTTACAGCAACTCGTTCATTCTAACGCTTGCACTCTTACAAACGGAAAAAAAACGTAATCTTATAAAAAAAAGAAATAAAAAACTTTTTAGTAAAATAAAATTTCCTGAGCTTTACGGACCACGCAATGGTGGCTCTGTGAAATGTTCATTCTTGGGATCACAACGATTAGCATCTTTTTGCGTTAGCAACACCTCTCGGCACAATTCAGTGAATTGCTCCAACGGACATTGCTTATCACAGCCGGGTATTTGCATCATTTTTGGCGCTTCTTTGGGATTGTTACGGAAGTAAATCTATAAACAAAACAAAAAGAAATCAGAACACCAAAACGAAAGGATACGCATACTTCAACATAATATTGCCCTGTGTCTTTATTTCTGTGCAGTTCGAATATAATTATGGCTGAATAGCGCGGCATTTGTCTCTGCCAGATTTTTAGGGCGTGCATTATATTTACTATAGTCGAATCATGGCCGGTATAAATAAATAATTTCCGCTTATTCGGTTTCAAAGTACTATTAACCTTCGCCTGCCACTCATTAAACATTTTCTGCAAAAAGGGACCCGCCTTGATTTTTTGCATTTCCCTCGTCCAGACATTGTATAAATAGCTTTGCTCAGCTAAAAACTGCATCTTTTCTGGAAAATAATGCTTAGTCCACTCAGGTAATTGTAAACCATATTCTTGCTAATAATGAAATCATAAGGAATATATCATAGAAATATTTTTTTTTCTATCCTCTTAAAACTCACCTCAGCTAATAAAGTTAAATACAAAGATTGCACGTCTTCGGATTCTGTAAAATTCATGCCGGTTAATTGTGTTAATTCGTAAAACAGGTACTGATATTCTTGCAATTCTTGTTTTATTTCTGAAGAGTTTAGAACCTCATACAGGGCTTCAAAGTAACGAGGACAGGGCGTACGAACTAATAAAAACTTTAAATAAAAAAAAAAAAACAAAGAGAAGGGAAAAAACCAGACGTAAATGAATTATTTTATTCATTTAAAATCCCTTTCACATTTACCGTGTCCTCATTAAGAAGCTGCGAATAAACTGGTATTGGTTGCCAGTTATATTTTGTATTCCATTCCATGGCAGTGTTTCGAGGAGGATACAAACTCGCCAAAACCGTTTGTAAAGACATATGAGTCCTGGCAACGCCAGTCGCTTGGGCATGGACTAACTATTTTTTTATTTTTTTTTTTTTTTTTTAATAATAATTTATTTATTAACATTCAATATTATTTATAATACTACTAATTATAATAATAATAATAATAATAATAATAATGTAATAATAAAAATTATTTATAACAATAATAAAAATTAAATATAATAATACTAGGATAATACCTTATCCTACCATTCGACTTACATCCGGTTGATAGTGTGTACCCAAAAAGTTACCGTAAAGCTTTCTTAACCAAGTGCCCATATTGAATAGTTCACGTTTGCCGCTCTAAATATTGAGAAAAAAGCAAAGTATAAATAATCACCATTTGTTACTACAAAACATGTTGCTTTAGTAAAGTGTTGCTGCCATCATCACCGTCATCGTCATCAAAAGTACGAGAAAGAAAAATAATTGTTTTAACGTTTTTTTTTTTTTTGCATATGTTTACGTTTATAGGGCTTGTCCTGATTTATTGCTTTCTGCTAACAACAACAATAAAGGCTTAAAAAAATCCACGACGTAAGTATTATATACGCTTCCTTAATAAGACTAATAGCATCAGGAAAGTACACAACTAATGTAAACAATTTCCCTGACGATGTTACAAGCATAACCAGATTAATAGTTGATTAAAACTTCTCACGAACTCTAAAAAGCTATTGAGAACAATCAGTATTCATATAAAATATCCCACATTAGGCTGCGGCTTTCCTTCACGCAAAGATTATTGACAGTGAAGAATCTCGAAATCGATGTCGATAAGAAGTTAAATAAAACTTGGTAAATAACCTTGCAATGTAAGACGACGGGAGATAAACCCCCTTATAAAAACAGATAGATAATTATCTGTCCTTCTACTGCGTATAGTCACAATTCATATTTTCATTCAAATAATTACCAATGTTCTGTTCTCATTTTTTGCCGCATACTAAAGAGGGTAGAGCTTAAGACCTAAGATCTAAGTAAGTCGCGAAGACCAAGTATTATGAAACGCGTCAAACGCTATCAATATTCTCTATCTTTTACTTCAAGTTTTCTTTTTAATCGGTATGCATAACATAGCTTTTATGTTCCAATAATAGAGTTGCCACAACGTATGTTGCTTACATACTTTTCCACATTTTTGAAGCAATTTATTTGTAGCATTACTTTCCCCTTTGTCGTGTTCTCTTCTTTGTTTTCTTATATTCACTAAAGAAGAATGAAAATATATTGAATTTGTCGAGCAATTTGTCGATTACTCTTAAAAGTACGACTGGAATGTTCCCTAGTTTGTCAAATGCATATGTATATATAAACATATTTACGTAAGAGACATATATACAATACATAAAACTATGTCTAGTGATCTATTGCTGCCTGCTTTGCGGTGTGGCATAATTATTTATGACAAATTATCTCAGTACACACTTGAAGGCTTAGAGAATAAAAATATGTTCAAGTTAATGTGTTCCATAATTTATATACCTGCTAGTTGTTCCAGTATGATGCCATCCGTTCACAGATCATGTTAAACAAGTTTTAGGTTCAAAATTTAATTTAAAAATTTTTACACCAATAATTTATAAAGGGGATTGAATTTGGAAATTGACCATATATACTATCCAATACATACGTAATTTTTTGTATTAATCTTCACTAGTTGATATCCCAAATTTCACTCAAGTTCAATATGATTTACTCCCTTATTGTTCATTTTTATTTTTACTTTCATTTCTTTTGTTTTCTTTTATAACAGTATCCAATCAAAGTTTGTCTTCTTATTTTACATTTTGGTTATTTTGTATAACTTTTTTATTTATTATTTTATTTATTTATTTATTCATTTTTTTGTTTATTCAGTTTCTCCAGCATAGAAATTACGTAACACACCGAACGTACTTACATTTGTTATGTGGCCCCAACCATAGGGGTGAAAAGTATGATTTAAATATGGATCATTGGGATAGGTGTCAGCAGGTGTGCGTGGTCCATGACGGAATATCTACAATTTACAAAATGAAATTACTAATGTTGCGTAGAAGCAAACAAACGAAGCAAACAAGAACAAAATTGAAACTATGTTCTGATGCATTTTTTCTATAAAAAACGAAAAAAGTGTAGCTAAAAGGTAAGACGGTTTAAAAAAAGAGAAGCACATATATAAATGCATGCGTCATGGAGATAGATGTGCAGATAGGTTTACCTTTACATATATAAAACTACTTTGTTAGCAGATCGGGGCTGAATATATATATATATATATATGTGTATACATATATCCTTCTCTTTATCGTTTTCGTTCTTTACATGCACACATATACAATGTACATAGGTACATTCCGTCACCAAAAGGGGAAAAAACGATTCTCATGAATAACGCGATGCCCTGATTAAAATCGCCGTAACTACATCGGTGTCGGCTGTACTATGAAATACTTTCAGTTTAGAGTTTATTTATTATTAGATTTGTTGGGGATTATGCCACAAACTCAAAATTTGTTACATTGCACTTGCTTTAGCAGCATGCTTTCCATATACATTTCGTCCTTTACAACAAGTTTACGTGAAGCATATGTATTCCAGAAGAGCAGAGTGTGAATAAACATAGATGGCTAAAGGAAAGAAGTATATATGATATGAATTTCTATAAAATCGTTATCTGTTCACAAAGAGGAGTAGTTTCGTTTTTTCCTATATAGCGGTTTTGTAAGTCATAAAGGATTTACATTAAATTTAATGATAAGATTTATTATTGTTGGGATTAGTTTTGTCATTTGTCCTACCGTCACCCACAATCTCTCTCTCTCTCTCTCTCTTTCTATCCCTCTCTACTTTATATTGGATTTGCATTGTTTGGGGTGAACATCTCCTGGTGTTGGCACGTTTCGGGATTGCCATGTGCTAGTGTTCACATGTAAGGTAGTTGGCATGTCTTAGGGTTGGTAAGTGTTCGAGTTGGTATGTCTTAGGATCGGCATATGTTGGGGTCGCCATGTGCTGACACCCTTTGCATACCCTTTCCATATGCTTTTCATACCCATGGCATACCCATCGAGCTAAGATCAGGCTACTGAGGGAACACGAGTGGCGAATTGTAATTGGGCTGCACGTAACCCCGAGTATATTCGTACTCTACCTGCGCATAACCATGAGTAATCCACGATCAAAAATGACAGAGGAAGAACAGCAACTAAAGAGCCCTGCAAATCCTCAACGACAAGGCGAGTATGGGCGTTATGAGAAGACACATTAGTCGCGCAACGAGAGCATAGGCAAATGAATTGAAGCAGCCAAGATCGATAAGAAAAAATGTCCCAGCAAAAAGCCTGGTGAGGTAAACTATTATCTTTCAGAGTTTCTAACTGATTATGGTTTTTTCCGAAGTTTTTTACACAGATTTGGATATGTTAGTCCATTAATGTGTCTAAACTGTGCAGGGACGGAAGAAGAGGTGAAGCATACGATATTCATATAAAATATAATTATTACTACTACTATTATTATTATTGTTACTGTTTTATGTCTGCCTCTATATATCTCTCTCTCTCTCTCTCTGTATCTAAGTATCTATTCCTCTCTCCGTCTCTCTGCTTTCTTTCTTTTAAAAATGCTGGTTAGTTATAACAAAAAGCGAATTTGAACAATTTTTAGAAATGAGTAGTTTTTTTTTTTCTTTTCTCCCATCAAATCTTGTGAATGAATTCATTTTCGTTTTTAAGGAAATTTATAAAAATTCGAGAGAAAACTTTTTTTTTTTTTATGACTAGTCACTTATGGGATGTCCCCTATTTGTTTAACACGTTGACTATATGAAAGAAGAGAGGGAAGAGAACGAGTTAGGGAGGTGGTGACCGCAGCTTAGTTGATAGGTGATCAAACGATAAGTGTTTCTACCCTTTACAGAGTGAGCATTCGCTATAGCTGCAATTAAAAAAAATTCTACCGCACATTACATTTAAACGTGCGAACACTGCCTTGGTGGGCGCGATTCGTACCAACTCGGCTCATCAGGCGGCTAAATTGATTGAAATTGATTGATTCACATGCGTCAATTTAAACAATTTATCTTAATTTCTCCATATTTGATAGTTCCAAAACTGCGGCATCTTTAAATATTTCGCTAATATATTTCATAACAATCTCACTGCAATATGACTTTAAGCTGTTGCCAACATTCAAGGACGGAAGACTTATATATCTCTGGCACCAGTTTTTAGCTTATTGTGCGAAAAAGTTTGAAATTGCGTGCTTATAAAATCGTAAATTGTAATTGTAAATCTTAAAATGTCAAGATACGTGCTAAAAATAAAATTTTTTGAGATGAAAGCGCAAGCCCTCTATACTTTTGCGAAGAAGTGCCTATATTTACTGCATTATCATTCTGAAAAAAGAGACTCAAAAAGTAATAAACCAAAAACCTTTGTTACTGATTATCCTTCAACTTATTTAGCCGGAAACGTATTAACTTTAAGTCAAAACTCAGTCGTTGCACTTAAAGTTGGATCACAAAATGGGGATAAAAATAACTCACTTTTCATTAATTGATTTTCACGATTTTTATTCTCTATATTATTTCACATCACACGTTTCACTTAAAACACATTAAAATTAATAAAAGTACACCAACTAATAATTCTGTCATTGAAAATTTACAGCGAAATTAATAGAAGCAGATATATATTTCATATATATATTTTTTTTTTTTTCTTCCTCACTCACATATTTTCGTTTTATGCAAATGTTATGTGAGAATTCTATTTAATTCTATATGATTCTACCGTGACAGTAGTTGGTGATGATGCAGCTTTCGTTGATTTGTTAAAAATCCAGAAGTTCATAAATATTCATATGATTGTCTATGAATTTCGCGCTGTACGTATAAACTATTTTAATTACAAAACATAACTGCATATGCAACGAATTTGTGTGTTTTGGGTGTATGTTTATAAAGAATTGAATAAAACATTACAAAATTTTCATATTTACATATTTGTTCGCATTTATTTGTAGTGTATGCCATAGTTAAACATACACGGCGTTTATCAATGCATTCATGCACAATACACAATTACTCATAATCAAATTCGCTCCATGATATGCTGATAAATTGTTATTATATGTTACCTATTCTAGTCTCGTGTCTTATAGTGAATTTTTACAAAGCACTTAAGAAACATTTCACTAAATAAAAGGCAACTTTACTTTTCCATTTAACTAAATTTATTTTCTTGTCCTAAAATTGTAATTAAATTGACGTTCAGATTACTAAACGTCCGAAGTGGTCGTTCAGAAGGCTGAGTTTATATTATAGATAGTTTTCATAAACAAATTCTCTGCGTGCATTTGACACGTGACTTGATAACAAAGAAAACTAATTATGTTTATGTAGAGAAAAAAGTTTTATTCTCACTTACTCACTACCTTACCTTATTCACTAACAGAGAGATATTAAACATATAGAAAACGTGTACGTATTCAGAATTGAAATTGAAAAAAATCTTTCTAAATTTTGGAAAGCAATAATTGTACTATTAAAATTTTCCTAAATTAAGCTTCAGTAATGCACTCTAATACCCATATGCAGAGTATATTTTAAGCAGCGCAAACTATAAAATTATTTCTATTCATTGTATTGGTAAAAAGTCGGGTTTTTTAATGATGGTCACTACTCTCTATTGCTCTCAATAGAATTTCCATGAAGAGCTATCGATAAATCAAACTATCATCAGCATAAACAACTTTGCTGCAGCAAAGTGCAAACGATTCATGGAACGGGATCTATTTAACACCAGTATATTGTTTTTAAATGGCCCAATCAGAACGATTTATCCGTAGCGTTAAATTTACTCAAATCGATACCAGTTACCATAAAATATAGTGCATAGCGGGCGAACAAAATTTTATAGACACAATAAGAATGAACAAATAAAGTAAAATAGAAAACTTGGCAGATACTTACTCATCGAAACCATAAGGTCTTCGATCAACGATATCATGCCTACTTTAAGAGGGATAAAGCAGTTAATAAAATTTATGCATTCTAGATAAATAGAACACGTTGATTACTTCTGCGATCGCTTAAAACACAGTTATGACATAAAATTTATTCAACGCAATTCGAATAAAATCTTTTTTATATTTTTTTCGTTTATAAGAGGCCAAGATACGCGTCAGATTCTAAGTTTATTTATTTGTTTGCTTGTGAAAGCCTTAAGACTTAAGGTCATCAAAATTAGGACACAAAAGTAAAACTTACAACATAAAATCTTCGGTCAATTCCACAAACTAAAGCCCAAAAAACAAACTGAAAAAAGCTCTCAACAAGCAAACTTTCCAAGTATTCCTGCGGCGCTAATTGTATATATATAAATTGTAAAATAATTCGAAACCGCCTAATATTTTCATTAGAATATGGTTAAAAGCACAACTATATAATATTTTAGTCTGTATTTAAAAACGTATTCACCAAGTAACCCCTCTGTTTTCAAACAAAAATGTGTGCAGACTTTGCACGCCTACTTTAAATGACGAATACTCAAGGTGTGCGTAGTTAATAACTAATAAAAGTAAATAAGTTTCTAAATATATACGTTTTTATAGAACGTAACAATATTGTTTAATTTTTCTTAACAATATCAGGAGAGTGAAATTTGCCTCTTCATGTACACTCTTTAAAATCAACAGTTATCAACAAAACAATTGCAAATTTTTGGATTGTTAAACTCTATTATGTAATGTATTGCATAGTATTTAATGTTTAATATTATGTAAAAGATTGTGAAATAGTCTTGCATAGTCAAATGAAAGAAGTGAAAAGTTAATAGTTGGTTTGCATCATATAAGGATTTTGGATGATACTTTGCGTGGATGTAGATACTATTCGCGAATAGTATAAAAATGATAATAGTAAGGAATAATTTAAGAAGAAATTTTAAGGTCTAAGAAGACTAAATGGTAGGCATAGATGGCTCTTAAACAAAACCTGAGGGAAATGTTAAAAAATAATGTAACGCCTAAGTTATTCTTCTGCAAAAAGTTTTAAGATAATCACGATTACAATAAAACCCGAACCGTCTATTCCACTCTTTAAAGTGCTAGTATATATTTCCTTTATTATATTTCAGATATTTTTCCTTCTAATTACAATTCAATATGCCTCATATAAATTTCTTGTAAAGGACTGCTTCGCACATTCTATGCATGGTATTTATATTAAGTCAGACATAAGTCTCCTCTGCAATAAGCTCCTGGGTTCAGGAGACAGTTTTGCCATCGGTATGAATGATTAAACGGCCTGTTCGGTATAAATGTGTACGCGCGGGGATGCTCTTAAAAAAAATTAGACGCAAATCAATATAAATACCGCAGTAAAGTTTGCTGTTGTTGTTTTTTTAGCTACATGTAAATAATTAAATAAATGTCTTTTCTTATCAGTTAATTGCACGAGACTTGGGTGTGAATATTATTATTGAAATGCTTAGAGTTCTGATGGTTTCACATGGTTTTACGGTTCAGTGTTATGAACGTGCAAACATGCTGATAATTAATATACTAAGAGAGAGAGAGAGAGAGAGAGAGAGAGAGAGTGAGAGAGAGAGAGAGAGAGAGTTAGATATGTAGCACTTGTTGGGTATTGGAGGTACATACTCCTTTCGGAAATCCCCTTGACGTGTGAGAAATGACCAAATTATTGTGCCGCTTGATATACTTTGTCTTATAAAATCCGCGGTAGATATAAAAACGTGCAAGATAGCTTTGACCCTTTTATTCTATGAAATTTCTTTTGTTTTCTTCCTTTTTTTTATTAAAAGATATTTACATATATATATATATATATATATATATATATATTATAAATATATTTTATATCTACAAACTTACCACATGCAGCAGTTGAAGCGAAGAAAGATCTTTTTTCGTAACACCATCTAATGAAGCAGATGTTTCCGTTAATACTGCGGTACCGTAAAAACTTAATGTGAACAATATTAATGCAAGTACGGAACCCGTCATTGCGAGACAAAGTTTTCGATTGCAATGCGAACGCGTCATTTCGATTAGCGGTATTTTATATTGAATAAAAAATTTCTGTTTTTTAATTCGTTTTTTATAAGCTTTTTTTTTTTTTTTTGTTTTCTATTTATTTTCTAATTAATACTTGTTTCGGTTTTTGCTCGTTTTACTGTTTTTCTTTTTGCTTATTCATGTTTCGATTATTGAAAATGATTACAATTTATAAGGAAATATAAAACTAAGGCATTCCAGTGCAATGGTATAAAAGCGACTTTTTTCTCATCACATCCTGACGGCCGCACAGGGAAGCCATTTCTCATGTTTCTATACGAAAAAGCTTAGTATAAGAATGTGTACAAAGGGGAAAAAATAGTTCGGGTGTCTTTCTTTAAGTGTTCAAGAAACTGGAAGAAGCCCCTTTATTAGATTATACAAATCATACATTAAACATGTCAATTATGAGTTACTTTATCGTACGAAGGACGAAATTTGCATTTAAAAAATACTGATATAAATTTAAGCATCAATTTTCCTTAATTGGAAAAAATTAAAACAAAATATCCCAGTTTCATGTAAATAATATACGACGGATTGACGAGTACTAGCTTCAAAAGTTAATTATAAGAAGTCAAAAACACTCCCGCTGTTTATTTTTACTACTTACGTCACGATGCGAATCTTTGAAGAGAAACTGAGAAAATGAAGTTTCACGCTTTAATCAATCTGAGATGCATTTAGCTTTTGGAACACGTTTTTTTCAAAATCAATTTAAAGAGTTTATTTTAATAGGTAATAAATACTCTGCGCCGTCATTCTCTCTATACTTAGCTTGGATTGCATTTT
The DNA here is from genome assembly GCF_014805625.2 of Glossina fuscipes. NCBI lineage: Eukaryota > Metazoa > Arthropoda > Insecta > Diptera > Glossinidae > Glossina > Glossina fuscipes. The sequence goes on along the minus strand of NW_023998433.1, from coordinate 2,226,963 downwards.
AGGCTTATCGATTATCATGTATGGAAATCATTCAGAATTTTATCAGAGTCGTAACATTGCGCATCTATTTAAACCTGATAAGTGTCCATATCAAAATTTACTATGCGATCTGTTACACTCGACAAGTAACAAATATTTGTATACCTTCCCTTTTTTTCTTACATAATTGTTTCAGGTTTTCAAACGTTCATATGGGAATCGCGATTGTTTTAAAACATCCACTTTCCAGTTTTTAAGGAGCTTTGAGAGTTCTATCGCGTAGACGAACAGAGTGCCATGGCTTAAAAATCTTCTCCTAATCAAGAATACGCTCTAATAAGAGCTATTATAGATTACTGGTGTGAAATCAGCCAACTGTACATGTCCCACATTTTTATCTTTGCTAAAAGGTCGGCTATCTTCACACTTGGTGCGCGCCTCTGTTAAGGCAATTGATAATTGAACTATACTGAAAAATAAATAAAATGATTTGAGAAAAACTAATCAAAAATTAAAAATGCAAGCATAGATAAAATGAAAGATCATACAGAAATGTTGTAAGAAATTAAAAAAAAATTTTTGTGCTACTATTTACCCATATAGTGCATGTGTAGTATTGGCGAAAAGTTACAATACACAAAGTGTTTATAAAAAATTTTAGCTAATACCGTAAATTAAAATTATATGCATAATGTTTTAGCGTCTTTTAAAACATTTCAAAAATCTATGCTTGACGGAATTCGTCAAGCGTATATGGAGAGGGCTGGTTTGGGGCGAAATTTACGGTAATGAACTGGACCCAGGGTAATGAAATTAGGTTCTGCTAGGTTGTAGCGTGTTGCACGGCATATCAAAAATGTATAGCCGCTTAATGTCTCTGAAAATTGTTATTGCGCAAATTGAACATTGCTTTCTTTTAGTATTTGCACTGCAAATTTTGCATGAGATTTAGTAGCAGTAACTTAGCTTTTATGTTTTATGTTCATAATTAAAGGCTTAATATGTTTTATATGCGCATTCTAGCTAATATTATTTAATTTTAGTATTTATTCTGCATGTTTGTTTTTTATTTCGCAATAAATCGTTACTTAGCGAAGACTTTTACTGAAGACACGAACCATAAAAATGTGCGTTATCTTGGTGAGCTATCTTCGCTTCAGTTGTAGATTGTATAGATTTCTTGTTGAAGAAGGAGAGGAAGTAACAATAATAATAACAATAATATGTATATAATTCTATTAAGCTTTACAAATTCGAATTGAAGTTAGTAGAAACAAAAATTTTTCCTTTTATTTATTCTCTGTTTTATTTTTTCTCATTTATTTATTTAATTTTTTTTTTGTAAAATTGTGAAACGTCAAGTATTTTAGCATAAACGATTTTTTGAATGCAACCATTACCTTGACAAATTCGCGAATGTTTTATATATAGTGTAGCACACACATACATATATTTAAACTAGTACGCGTTCACTTAAAAATTAATTTTAAAAATTTATAAACAAAAAAATTTATTACTTAATACGAACCTAATGACTAAATACGTTTTCTTTAAATAACTTATAATTTGATTTTAAAAAAATACTTTTTTTACTACCAATGCCCGCTTTCTAGTTTCGATTCTAAACGGCTACTCCACGTTTACTTAATTCTGTTGAAAAATTTTAATGTCACCGTGTGTATGGATTCACTCACTCACTCACATCAATCCAAACTAATAAATATATATTTTTTTTTTACTTATACGTATATTGTCTGCATACGAAGCGAGAAATATGAAATCGAGTCAAAGACCACTTAAATGTTTGACTAAATTTGTATTTACTTAAAATGATAGTTACTTGCATTCATACAGGATAGAAAGATATATCTGATGGCGGTGAGACAAACAGAAAGAGAGAGGGAGCAAGCGAGATATAGAGAGGGAGATACTGACAGACAGATAGAGAGAGAGAGAGAAAAAGAGAGAGAAAAAGAGAGAGAGAGAGAGAGTGTCATTTAGACAGTCGGATAGGGGGAGAGGGAAAGAGAGCAACTTTTCAGAACGGAACAATGTGTTTTCTATATAGAGAAAGTATAGAACCTTACGTTATTCATTTATTAATTTTTTTTCTTTTTGCTGCTGTTAATTACCGCAATCTTTGCTTTTTTTATTGTTGTATAATTTCTTAACAAGCATAAGATCACAATGTGATTAAATAATGTTTTATTGATGCAACACATAGATGGATAAACAGAGAAGGTGACTGTTTCTTTTTCTTGTTTTTTTCATTGCACACAACGTTCAATTTATTAAAGCAATTTGAAGTTTACTTTTAGCTCTTAAACAATTTAAATATAAATAAAAGAGCTGGAAAGACAGATTATTGGATGTTGGAATCACATATATGTAAGTCCAAATGTGTTCAAATTTCTTTATCGAACATAACCCTTAAATACCCTTTCTTTCTCTTTCTTCAACTTTCTTCTTCATATCCTCATAGACATTCTTTCTATGGCAACTTTACCATTATATCCGTCCGTATTTCCATTCTTCCGTTATAAGTGGTTACAATACAAACGAATTTGTTAAAAAAATAATAAAGTAAAATTTGCCTCCCCTATATGCTAGATGATGTTAGTAACGTTTTCACTAACAAGCTTACAAATGTTCATGATCTGATCAAAAAAGATCCCTACAATTTCGGTCATCTAAATTAGTAGTAGATAGAAATGCGAGAAAAAAGGAAAAATTCGACCCACAATTAAAGTAGGTTTTTTATTTTAATTATAATCGCTTTTCAGATACTTTTCAAATGCTGGGCCTTCCTTTAGTCGACACATCTCTTCGTAGGCAGCGTTTGGTATAACGTCTTTGACTAATTCTAAAACCTTATCCAAAGGGCAAGCGACCGTGCATCCGGGCAATATTAAAGGTTCCAAGATAGCTTTGGGATCATTTCTAAAGAAAAACTATAAGGAAAACGTGTAAACATACGACGGCAATAAAAATGTTGCCTCTAAATTACTCACCTTAATGTAATAGTCCTTACCGGACATTTGACGGTGCAACTCAATTAATACCAATGCCGAAAATTTGGGCAACTGCCGTTTCCATACTTTTAAAGCCATCAGAAAATTGGTTACTGACCAGTCATGAGCACAATACATATAAATTTTTCTTTGTGAAGGTCTTAAAGACCCCTCTGCCTTGCTCAGCATATGCTCAAGCATCAATTGCAGCAGAGGGCCTCCTTTAATTCTTTGCATCTCGGTAGTGTACGCATTATATATGTAACTTTGTTCAGCCATAAATTGCATTTTAAATGGATAATAATTTTGTGTCCAAGATGGCAAATTTAAGCCATAATCACGCTATAGAAATTTAATAGAAAAAAAAGGAAAAAGGGGGCAAAAAAAAAAAAAAATGCAGTATTTCAATATTTTCACAATGAAGTATTAGAATACTATAGGTATTGTGAAAATCTTCAATACAATTCATTGACTCAGTTCACCTCTGCCAGCAGTGTTATATAAATTGACGTTATATCGTGTGCCGTTGTTACATTTAGTCCCGTTATCTCAGTTAATTCCTTAAATAAATTCTCATGCCGTTTTAATTCCTGTTGCACTTCCGATCTTTGTAATACTTCCTGTAATGCTTGCTGGTAACGTGGGCAATCAGCTGTCATGCGCAGCCACTGTACAATAACATAAAAGCAATTGTTTCAAGTAATTCTTTTGTTATGCAATTCTCTTTTTCTTTTTTTCTTTTTTTTGTTTTCAAATTGTTTTATCTTACAATATCCCTGTCTAAAGGCTGTGCCTGAATGGGTATAGGTTGCCAATTCAGTTTTATGTTCCATTCCATTACTGTGTTCTTAGGTGGAAACATGCCCGCCAACACGGTAGCCATTGACATCAAAGTACGTGGTGAGGCAGATGATTGAACGTGGAGCAGCTGCACAAAAAAACTTATTATATAAAAGTTTACTTTTTTATACACATGTATATAATGTACGCATATAATGTACAACATACCTCTGGTGTGTAAAATTGGGTTAGAAAATTCTCATAACGTCTCGCCAGCCATTGACCCATTTTAAAGAGTTCACGTTTACCCGCCTTAAAAAGTTTGCGGTAAAAATCTCTTATCAAAAAACATGTACACCTTTAGGAACGATAGATTATTAGTCTTACGTTTGTCAACTGTCCCCAACCATAAGGATAAAATGTTTCTCTTATGTACGGGTCATTTGGGTATGTGTTGACCGGTGTACGCGGGCCATGGCGAAACAGCTGGAAAAAGAAAAAGAACAATGTAAAATTTAATAAAAAATAACATGACTTAAAAAAGTATTGAAGCTGCAAGTTAATAATACCATGAAGGAGGTTTTTTTAATAAATATCCTAAACGATAAAGAAACAAACAAGTACTTATGCCAGAAGGCCGACCATACCAAGCAGCTGTTTTCTTTCGGATTTCGGCTTTTATATATATATATATCTACTGTCAACCACAAGTTATTGATGAAATTGCATTTAAATTTTCCGACTATTTTTGGAAATAAAAAAGTTTTTCGAACTATACGAGTACGAAGACTGGCGGCCTACTATAACAAATTCATCTCACTACTGAATGATTCCACCTATCCTATTGTAGCACCTGACCCGACGAATATGTATCAATGGAAACTGAGAGATTATTGTTCATATGAGCGTTTTAGGTTGTATGACTATTGCTTTAGCAAAACGAGCGAAGGCGATTAATTAAAAGTAAAAATATTTAATAACTGCCTAATAAAAAACGTATAAATTTAACATACATGCACTTTTCGAAAATTTTTTTCATCGATCGGCTCACAACTTTTTTTCGACAATTGTAAGATCAAACTCGTAGATCTTGATAACTAAAGGCCGAAGACGAGTCTTTTTTTAAGACAGAATGTAATTGGTATGGAATAATTCATTGACTTATCCACGCCAAAGTGCTATCTATACTTTGGCCTTACGCTGCAGTGAAAGTTGTCTCGTGGAAATGTCAACGATATTTTAGTTTTGTAGTAGATGGCAAATAAATTCCATTTGCGAGAAGCGTTAGCTCTTTGTTTTATGTCAAAAACGTTGCTGTTGACTAGTGGCTGGTAATGAAAAACAAACACAATAGAATCTCCAACAGAGGAAAAAAAATTATTAAAGCCAAAAACATTAACATTAGCAGTAGAAACGCATACCCTATGCAATTTTTTTCTTTTATGACCAGCCATTCTCATGGAAAGTCTCTTGCGATGCTGGGCAGGAAGAGTTATAGGTAGAGAAAGATCGAAAGACGGTTTAGTGCCTATGTACCTTAAGCGCGATAACGTCGGGCACGTTGGTAAACACTGCTGAAATAATTTTCTAGTGAGTGGGAATGCTGACAAATTCTTGTGGTCCGTGGCACCGTACTTAATTGATGGACATATCACTTTTATCTCTGTGGAAAATATGCCCTGGATGTATCTATACATAAGTGCCACATAGCCTACAATAAGCCAGTGCTCCAGGGTGTCGAGAGTTTTGGATACACTTTCATCCCTTATGCGCATCTAAGCTATTCGCTGGATCCGGTCGAGCGCCTCCAAAACTTCTTTGTAGGCTCCCGCTTACAAATGCGACTTATGTTCTAACTTTGTCCGGATATAGACGATGTAAATAGCCGTCGAATGTAATAAAGCAATTGAGCGGAAAAATAATCTTAAAATAACCTCAGGAATGAGAGATGAATTGATTTTTCAGCATAACGCAGTCATTTCCGTTGTACCCGCCATTTATGCCCTCTTCGCGCTACCAATTAAGTTTCACTCAATTAGTCTTTAAATTCTTATGACCAGAACGCGCGTTGTACAGAATTCATGGGCTGCGCGAAAGGAGAGAAAAATAATGTCAAACGATAGTACTTTAACTAACGTACTATGTTTCATTTTATTTATTGAATAAATTGCTGTTGTGTTAAAATTCAAAGCAAAAGCGCAAATGTTCTCCTGAATACGTACTGGGGAGGATACGATAAGGATTGATTGCATTGAATATAACAAAGGATGACTATTAAGAGAAGGATTCTTTACTGGTTCACGCACTTCAACGGTGTTTGCAAACGGTTTATAAAAATTTTCGATCATATAACATATGAACGGACTTGCAATTTAACTACAGAGAGTTGACACTTTATCCATAATCGGAGTGAGCGTAAAGAGCTCAAAATATATTATCTAAAAAAAATACGTAAAAGGTATCGCTAAATTTTTTCTCCTCTTAATTATTGGCATTGCACTGAGCCTCATGTTGCTGCATTTATTTGTAAACTTTATTTTCCAATGGTGTGCGATTTTTTTTTTTTTTTTACAACGCAAAAACTAATTGAAAAAAAGCTTCAAATGCGGTTTTATGCCTTAAATAAAATTTCGTTTGCTAAATCATAAAGTTGCCACTCGTTCGTATATACAGACATACCAATTTTACAAAAATTTTGAAAAGAATCTTTCCATTTTTGCCGATCTTCAAGGGCTGTAAGAGGTGTCATCAACGAAAAACTTTCGAAGTGGGAAAAACGACAAGTAGGAATGAGCAACGAAATAAATTTGAATCGAAAAAGGGAAGAACTTTCATTTGTATTTAACCATTCCGGATAGATTTTACACACGTTTCGTATGGGGAACTCTACAGTCGTCCTGAATCAGAAATTCTCTTTGAATAAAAGCAATTTGTTGCTTTATAAGGGCATTCAATGGTGATTTTTGTTTTGCTTTGATGTTCCACGTGAACTGACAAAGTTAACATGCTATTTGAAAATAGCTACGCAAAACAAATAATTATAAAAACAAAGCTGAACCAAAAACTATTAAAAAAAGAAAAATTCAATTTATATGCATATTATTATATTATACTCTAATCAGCATATAGATAACATTAAAGTAATTAAGGAGAAAACACACGCACACAAGGCATCTAATTATGATAATGATTATAAAAATACTTGCAATGATATTAAAAACAATAAAATTTCAAAACTTTTTGTAAAACTTAATGCTATAAATTGAAGTTTCATTTTTTTTTCTTTTCAATTTACATTTAAAACATACTTGTATGCAGAGAGAAAAACTAGTTCCGTCTTGTTGAAAATCTTTTGTATCCTCGGCCTTAAACTAGTACATAAAATTTGCAAATTTTTCCGTTATTCGCAACCGAATGATATTCTCTCTCGATTAAGATCATTCTCGGGGATATGTTTAAATATTTGTACTAACTTTTGGAACAATATCTTTTATGATAAGCAATAAAATAAGCAAAAGAAGTCTTATTACGACGCTATTTATAAGAGGTTCTTGATATGGCGTGCGGTTTTATATATATATACAAAGTTTTAGATCAATACATAAATAGTAAATAATTACATTTTTCCTATTCTGGCGACTGCTATGGGTTGTGTCAACTTTCAAAATTCATCCGCGATCATTAAGTATTTCAATTTTCGTTGCTGAGGGCATTTCAACAACAGCGATAGATAAAATGAAGAAAGTATGCACAGACTGACATCAAAAGCGTAATTTTTCACTGATGGCACCAACAAGAAAGCGCGTTTAATATACCCCAATTTTTTTTGATAGCGGCCCCTAAATATAAAATGCATTTTAATTGAAAATTAAACTGAATAAGACCTTCAAGGCCGCCATCATAGTATGATTAGAAAGGTTGACTATATTGTAACACAGCTTGTCGTTCAAAATTACAATCACTTAAGAAAACAAAGCTAGAGAACAAAAGGAAAAAAAAAAAAAAACGAAAAAAAAAACTTTAATTACCACATGAACTAATTGCAACGTTGTTGGCGGTGTTGCAGTTGTAGTAATATTTAAATTTTCCGCATCATAATAATTATGATAATAATTATGATTATTGTATGTCTGAGATGCACTCAAATTCACAAACGGCAACTTGTAACCATTAAAACTGCCACAAAAAGTTTGTGGTAGCCAGCAACTTGCTATAATAGCCACGAAAATACTGCGAAAAGCCATTTGTTTGCTTTTTTTCTTGTTCTTGTTCTTCCAGTTTTCGGTGTTTATGAGACAACAGATCAGAACTAAGTGTGAGCCTAAATCAACCGCAATTGAGGTATATGAAAGGCATTCAGTAAGTTACCACCAGCGTCAGTCGCCACCGGCCGCAACTAGTCAAGCAATGCTGTTTTCTGTTAAAATTGCACGTACAACTCCATCATACAAAAACATATATCTATACATAGACGAAAAATGTTTGGTTTTGTTACCCATTTATGTGCGAAAGTTATTTTTTAATTGTACTCTGTCTGTGATGCTATCGGGCACTTGAGTCTTCACCTTACATTCTATTACACACATAACGAACCATGTTTAGATTTTGAATAACTTATTCAGGGGAAAATTATTCTAGTGTTATTCTAAAATTATTCACAAAATAATTTAATATTTAAATAACAAATATTTTTTATAAAAAACCCATAGATGTGAGAAATACTCAATTGCGTACAAAAGCGCACAATAGGTGCAATGAACAATTTTCTAGCAGGCGTAGAAGGTAGGGCGCATTAAATTTTCTCATTTCACTTGCGTCAGCTAGAAATTCTTACCAAAACTGTCTATATTCTTAATAAATGTGAGATATTTTGCCAAGTTCACTATACCCGTTTTTATGTCCATCTGTCCGTTTGTCCTATATTAAAGGAACAGCAGGAGATGAAATAGACAAAGAAAAGACTCGTGCATATATCCTTAAATTAATCATGATTCAGCCACAAAATATTGCTCAACTGTCAAAACTAAATCGAGAAAAATTCAAAATATCACTACTTTTCCATTAATAGCAATGCTTGCAACATGTTGCAACTATTCATTTGAAAACTTGTTTGAACATTTGTTTAAGCATTTGTGGAAAAATGCAAAAATGCTTACAAATGCCTGACGGAGAAACTTCAATAAACTCTTCAAAATTTCGCACAAAATGAGTGTATCTCTCGTATTAACTAACCACTAGTTTCAATAAGGAAATACAACTATGATTGAGGATAGTTGTTTATTAGCGTAGTAATTTACCTATATATAAGCAGGTTTAATTTCTTATAATATTTCAATTATGTTTTCTTTGAAAAGTAAATAAAATAATGTTGATTGTTTATTAAAATTTAAAATAGAATTAGTGAAGAACAATCGCTCTCTCATGAATATCATGTTAAAAAAAAAAAAAAAAAAAAAAAAAACGAATATTTCACAGTTAAATACAGTGAAACCAATTAAAAATTAATTTCGAAATAATTAACGTAATTCCTTCGTAACATGTCATCATTTTTCTTATGTTTGCTTTTTGTTTATGAAGCAAATGTATTTACATATCATTTATTGTAGCGTATTCGCAAATTAATAACTACAAAGCTATACTAGCTCCACAGCTGAGAAATTAGAATTAGTAGAAAGCCTGAATCCGAAATTAGGCTTCAAGTTCAAATGCGTTAATCAGACGAATATATTAAAGTCGACTGCATTGAGCTTTTAATTGGCGCATTCATCTTACTCTTTGTAAAAAACAATTCTAGTCGCAACTTTACCCTATACACACAACTAGCTTATTTAACGTTATCACGCAATAAATTCGTTATTCTCGAAAAAAATAGAGACAATATCAGAAATAGACTACGACCTTAAAACCACAATGAATCATGTTGCACAGTAAAATAAGTTGCTAGCTACCATTTAACAATGTAAACTCTGGAAAATTCCGCGTATGTTTTTCACCCTCTAATAACCGGCATCCGATTCAAGCGGCACTACACACAAATAGTGCCGATCATTCATTGTGTAAACAATTATCTACAAATGAATAGCGATGTTACACGAGGATATATAATTGATCTATGTATGACATCTCAACTAATGATCTGCATATAGCAATATTAACACCACATTACCTAACATAAACGAACGAATACATGAAATATATTCAAAGAGATTGTTGTAGAATGGGTAGACAATAACTACTTACAGCTCTTACTGAAATAAAAAGTCTGTAAAGCATCGACATTGCGTTTAGATGCATGCAACGCAATAACGCATCCGGCAAGATATGCAATATACTGCAAAAACTTTGAAGCGGTTTATCTACAAAATCTGCACTTTAGAAAAAAACTTACCTACTCACGTACCTCACATTTTTCAGCGTTTAGTTTAGTACTCGGACAGGAATAGTATGTATATAACACCCACGGCACTAATAATTATGAAAGTGGTTCAAGCGGAAAATATTGCGAATTTTTGAGTTCACAGTTTCACCTGACACGCTAAACTAAACTAAATTAATTCAATGCAGTTCTTGTTTCGTTTATTGTTGTGGTATTATATTGAATTTATTGCGAAAGTGGTTAAAATAAGAAATATGCAAAATGAATTTATGAATCTTCAAGAATTACCCGATGAGAACAATGATAGCGACAACATCGAGGGTTTTTCCAGTCTTGGCTAGACATTCGCGTGATTTATCGGTTGTTCCCGGGACGTATGCGTAGATCCTCGCATCATTTTCCGTAATATCCGTTTCATAACCGATTGATAGTTCTTTGCTCAACAAAATCGCACATTGTAAAAATCAGAAAAAATACATTCAGCGTCTAATGAAGATAATGCAAGCAATTTGCATTCTTTTGAAAACAGTATTAACGAACCTTTGCCAATTGTGAACTTGTAAATGATAGATAATATGCTTCATATTAACTCCAGTAAGACGAAAGCCTTACTTTTCAACTCTCTTCAAGCCGGGTCATTCAATCTCAATGTAAAAATATCAGGGTATTCCACTGATCTTGTAGATTCAATGGCTTGTCTTGTGGTAATTCTTGATCGCCAACTCAATATTGGCGCCCATCTGCTAAAGCTTATCTTACGCTCCGAAAATTGTGTAATCTAAAGCTATATCTGTCTATACCCTTTAAACATTACATTGCGCATACGCTTCCTTGTTAATTATTGTTTTGAAACCTTTTCTGGGCGCCCAAGACCTAACTTAGGTAGGCTTCAAAGTATTATTAACCATACAAGACGCTTTGCTTTTAATGTCTCACTTAGAGAGCACATCTCCTTCTCTGTTCATGCTTTCTCAAAGTTCTCCTTTCCCGATTATCTCCCCGGTTATTAAAAATTCAGGTTGTTTATCTGCTTTTACCAAATCGTTTAATCTGGTTCCTCAAGTATTTTAATAAAGCAACTGCAATTCTCTAAAACGAATAGAACTCTTTATGAGTTGGAAAAATGTGGTTTTATTATGATAACTCACCAGCCGCAAAATCTTTTACGGTGAAATGGCTTGATGATGCCTTGAATACGTTTAGAAGAAAATTGACTACACTACTCAACTCGTAACTCATACTTTGTTGCCGGTAGGAATTGATGATTACGGAATTTATTGAGTCAGATAGTTACATTTGCAGTCATTTAGCTGACTTGCATATTCATTTATGTTGTAGTTTCTTTTTGCACATAAAATGTGTCTATGTAAGTAGGTAATAGGCCTACGGCTCTATATTTACTTAATAAATTAATAAATGAAATAAAATAAAAATTAAAATGAAATTTTGATATTTATGAGCGAACCTTATGTATGCTGATGATTTTGATTAAGCATATTCAATCGGTAGGAGCAATATTGCAACATATAAATATTTGTGTCAAAATGTTGGCTCATTTTCAAGACTTCTTTAATTCTGACTGAATTAACAAATGTCACAATGTTTACTTTCGGTCTTAGCTATCTATGATTCTCACCGATTATACTTTGCACCAGAGCGATAGCATAGCTTGAAAGGATTAGTGTTGCCAAAAATACGCGACAATACATGTGCATTCTTTTTTCCTTTTTTTCTCTAAACGGGTAGCCAGGGAATGATGGCGATCAGCAAAGTTTTTAGAAAGAGAGGGGTGGGGAGAAGGAATGGCGTGTGAATCTTCATCTTGAAAACTTCTGTTGCAGAAAACGTTACGAACGAATATGAGTACAAGGTGCTCAAAAGTAAACTATTTCCCCGATATCGGACTACGTAACACTTGAAAGAAATGCAAAAACAAGTAAGCCATCATCGTTCTCCTAAACAAAGCAAAAGAAGTAAAAGAACGAAATTTTTATGCTCTATAATATGAAGTTTCCGCAGCTGTTTTTTACTATTTTCAAAATAAAAGTTTTTATCGTATAGACATATGAACTTTGAAGGCGTTTCTTTTGGAACGTTTAGGTCGATTCGAATCTCTTTTGCAAATTTATAGGCGATAACTGCATTTTCGCTAACAGGAGAATGTTTACCACAAATGTTACAAAATTGCGCCATCCAACAGATGGGCAGACGGCCAAGAATTTATGCACCTTATGGGAATTTTGAAGCTTGTCTCTGCGCGTTACAGAAGTATTGAAAGAATAATTAAATTTTAACACACTATAATATTGGGTAGGTGTGGTCAATTTTTTTTCGTTGTGTACGCAATTGCTACAGCATCGCCAATAGAATATGCGTCGAAATTTTTGTAAATTTATTTGCTACAGTTTATAAGTAATGAGCAAAAAAATCAACTTTTAATTCCTTTTGAAAAACAGAGGTGTTCTCAGTATACATTGTATTGTGGGCGTGTTCTTTCACCGTTTTTGCCCATTTTCAATACCAATCTGCATGCAAGAACTTCTAATGTTTTTGCGATTTAATTTTGCAGATGAATAGACGGACATGTTTAAATCGATTTAGAATTTGAGAAAATGTTTTCTTTTCGCGGCCTCTGATGCTTCCTTCTGGCCGTTGCAAACGTTTCGACAAAATGAATACACCTTTCACTGAAAGATGGAGGGTATAACAAAGTAACTATACTTTTGAAATGCTAAGATGCACTTTAAAACTTCTGTAGATGTTTCTAATCGTCTAAAAGTTGTTGCCTTTCGTCTAAAAGGAGAAGATGAAGACTATTATGGTATCACTACATACCAGTATACCCATTTTACCTATATGGTAACAACATGCCATTACTATAAGGTTCCAGAATTTAAAAATCTCAAAACTTATAATGGCAAAATTCTAAGAGCACGTAAAAGAGATTTGGTTTTTAAAAGTATTTAAAGCTTAAACATATAAGATTTGGTCAGAAGACCAATTACATTCAAAGTTAAAATGATATGCGATATAAAATTCTTTTTAATTCCTCCCTTATGTACCTTGCATAGAGTTTCTCATTGTCCGAGGTAGTAAATACTTGCTGATACAAATCCGTTGATGATAGTATTTATATTACTGCAAAGTTTCAATGCATTACGCATTGAATAAACTTTATTTAATATTTTTCTATATAAATTTATCTTCTTTAATCTAATATAACTTATCTCTCTCTTATCTAATGTAAACTTAAAAAAAGCTTTATCAAGTTGAGTGGCCAAAAATTTTTACTCATCTGAGCATATTCATTGACAATTATCTGGCCACCTTAATTAGTAAATCGTAGATTAAATCAAAAGCTATTGAATATAATAGAGATTGAAAACAGAAAAAATTTATTAACAAAAAACCATATGCCATAGACAGAAACTCACATATACATTTAATTTTCTCGTACACCATGCATTACATATAAATTAACAAGTAATTATGTTTAGTATAATAATACTGTTTTGAAGCAATTATCATATAATTTTTTCATACACGTATGATAATTACTGATCAATTAACCTGGGCGGTGGTTCGGTAAAGCTAGCATTCTTTGGCTTGCAACGTTCTGCATATAAATCATTAGGTAGAACATCATGACTAAAAGCAATTAATTTATCTAGAGGACACTTCAGTTCGCAACGGGGCACTTGTAGTTGTTGTAAACAGCCTTCTTTACTATTACGTAGGAAAATCTTAAGGGAGACAAATTAGTTAATTAAAATTAATTATTAATGTTTTTCTTTTTAGCTTATGCTTGCTTCACCTCTACATAATAGTCACCCGTCTTCGAATGCTTATGTAATTCGAAAATGGCCATTACTGAGAATCGTGGCATTTGTCTTTGCCATATTTGCAAAGCCATTAATATATTTCCCACCGTCCAATCGTGACCGGTGTAAATGAATAATTTTCGGTCCAATGGCTTTAATTTATTATCACGTTTCTTTAGCATTTCATCAAACATTTTTTTGAGGAATGGACCGCCTTTAATTTTTTGCATTTCTTTAGTGTATGCATTATAAATATAACTTTCTTCAGCTAAGAATTGCATTTTCTCGGGGAAGTAATCTTGAGTCCATGCAGGTAAAGGTAAACTAAAATCTTTCTAAATTTTGGAAAGGTTACACTTAACAATAATTCCTTTTTTTCCAACATAATTCTTACTTCCGCTTCTAAAGTGATGTATAAGGAGTTGACATGTTCTGCGTTGCTTACTTCCATCCCGGTGATTTCCGTTAGATTTCTAAACAAATTATGATATTTAAGCATTTCCAGTTTAACTTCTGGCAATTGTAAAACCTCTTCGCGTGCCTCAAAGTATCGCGGACAGGGCGTGCGTACTAAAAGTAACTATGATTTTATTTATTTTTTTTAATTTTAAAAAATTTTTGAAGAGAAAATGAATGAATGAGTTTGTATAACTCTGCAAATACCGAATCTTGGTCCAAAGGTTCTGAAAATATTGGTATCGGTTGCCAATTGAACCCACTTAACCAATCCATCGCAGTATTCAATGGTGGTAGCATACCAGCTAAAATCGTGGACAATGTCATCATCGCTCGTGGTGAGGCTGTAGCTTGAGCATATATTTTCTATAAATATTTTAAGTTTACTTTTCCTTCGAATCCCTAAAAATAAGTAAACTCACGTCTGGTGTATAATAGGGATCCAAAAGTTTACCATAACGTCGTTTTAATAAAACACCGAGATCGTAAAGTTCACGTTTACCTTTCTACAAGGATTAGGCTGATTAGGATACTTTAAACTGATGCTTTTCTCATTAATACTCACATTGGTTATATGACCCCAGCCAATAGGTTCAAATTTATTCTTTAGATATGGATCATTTGGGTACGTGTCGACAGGAGTACGAGGTCCATGACGCATGACCTGAAAGCAAGTAACAAAATGTCATTAAAAAAGCTCTTCTTCACTAATCAGAGACTGTTTATATTTTTTATGAAAATCTGTGCTTAGCTTTTGCAACTGCAAAAACATCTTCCCCATTTCATATTTAATTTATCCTAAAATTTGATCCGTTGCTTTTATATGTGCATCCCTGGGGCACAACGTATATTAAAAGCATTTAAATGGTCTCAGCCAGATCCCTATCTCCAGTCGAAGTTTCAGGTATACACAATTCGCCTTAATTCTAAAAATCGACTCTGGGTGTGATCAGATTATAATATAAAATCACTATAGCCAAAAAGTTGACATAACTAAATAATATAAAATCAACCTCGACCCAAAATGCAGTAAAAATGTCTACGGAAATTCTAATTGCAATTAGCTTACTGCTAAGCCTAAAAAGTATACAAAAATCTATGAAAGCGTTAAGAAATAAAGTTGTATCTGTGTCAATTATTCCTAGGGTCAGCAGGCAATAAAAGATTTATTCGCCATATATTGAACCGAACTTTCGTTCTTCTTCTTATTCTTTCCTTTTATTATATTTTTATTGCTTAAGGTTAAGGTTTAAGAAAATTGCACAAAATGATATTAATGGACATATGATTAAAAGTGAACGAACTCAGTTTAAATAAGTTAGCGTTACAGACATTTTAGAAGGACCTTTACAATAAGCAAATCAAAGTATTTATCTTTTATGTAAGACTTGTGCATAACTTTTTCTCTCGAATATCTTATATTTTTTATGTGGCTTTTTTAAACATGACTTTTTAAACGACTAGATTTTTGCATGTGGACTTCGAACTTATCCAATAGCAATAGCAAAAATTGGTTAAATATTTTTATACCATTGATCAAAAGATGAAACCATATTGCACTTCTTTTTCCGCTTTTTAAACAAATACATCCCATAATCCCCATGAAATAGATATATATTTTTGTTCAACTTTACTTTCTCGATTGATTTCGTCCTCGATCTCCTTCTCTTTGCCTGCCTATATTAGCTATTAGTCATAAGAGAACAAAACTTAGCGAGTATATAATATTAACTAGGAAATTACTAGGCAAAAAATCTGCCCGCAATAAGCCAGTGACTGTAAATTCCAAGCGGTAGTAAATGTTTGAACGCAAAGCCAAAGCAATGTCGCACTTTTGAGTCTTAAGTTAGCTTAAGTTATATTACAAAAAAAAAAAAAAAAAAAAAAAAGATGATTTTCGAGTAACGCACTAAATTATGAACATATATGCTATTGTGATTCAAGCCAGTCGAACCATTAACGTCAACGAAACTGAACAAATAAGAGAAAAAGACAAATAGAATCGATTATTGATGATATTCTGTATATGATAGAGATTGAGCTGATTACAATGTATTATGAGCTGGCCGATCACTGGAAAGCGCCACTCAAAAACAAAAACAGACGCAATTAAATCAAATAATGTCGCAATGTGCCAAAATGTAAAAATACGAGTTCGTTTTCAAAATTTCTGGAAAATCAGAAAGAGATAATCTATTTGGACAATTTTGTAGTCGAGAGAGATACTTTTAAAGAGGCATAAGTTCCTTATAAAAATATTTTCATATAGTCTGTCTTAGATAATTAGTTTTTAGGGATATGCTCATAGATCAGATAATGGTAATCTTTGTTAATTCATTCTTTATCATTAAACTTTCAACCTGTCGCGCTGTACTTGACGTTAATTCTCAACGATTCTCAAAACTCTCAACAAAAGTGGATAAATGAAGATTTAAATTTCAAACAGGTCAAAAATATATAAAAAACTTAGTGTCTCGGATACCAAAGATTATCAAGAATTTAATAAAAATCAGGAGCTTCATTATTAAGTATAATAGATGAACGTAACGTAATTTTGAACCTTTTGAAATGTATTAGGTGTTGGAACTAAAAAAGCTCAAAATATAAGTTATTATAACTTTTTTCCTCTATTCTCTCTATTCATTGGATATACAACGGAAAATATAATATTTGACAAAAACTGCTTCCCTTTATTAACATTCAAATCAAAGAACGCATAGATCGTAATTCCTTAATAAAGACCACATTGAGACTTTTTGCGTATTCTAGGGTCGGGAGTTTGTTTTTTGCAATTGTCAAGTTGCAGCTCGA
Source organism: Glossina fuscipes (assembly GCF_014805625.2). Lineage (NCBI taxonomy): Eukaryota > Metazoa > Arthropoda > Insecta > Diptera > Glossinidae > Glossina > Glossina fuscipes. The sequence continues at coordinate 2,209,729 of NW_023998433.1, read as the reverse complement.
AATCTTCATCGTACAAAATGAATATTAATTCTTTTGTAATGGAAGCTGCGGTAAAAATGTCTACATCCCCTTTAGAACTATGCGGTTTCTGTTATTTAAAAAGTTTGTAATTAAAATTATGTAAAAATAAAAACTTACAATATGTACCAATTCCAACGTTGATTGGCCGGTATCCACTTTTGTATTAAAACATTGATATTTTAATTTAGTCTTTGTGGTCACGTAGAAAATCCAAATTAGAAAAATTGCCATTAAGCTCAACCCCGCGAATATGAAAAATTGTTTACGAGAGAAATGAAGAATCATCTAGACTTTTAAATTAAAAAATAACTTCAAATTAATTATTTAATAGCTATTACTATTACACTTTATGTACATATTTATTAATATTTTATGTCAATTAATTTTTGTTTTATTTTAAAATTTTTCATTTACTTTCTTTTTTAATTCCAAAGATCGCTTATATTTGCAGCGCTACGTTGTCGATATCTATGTGTGCCAGACTTTAGCTGAAGATTATTTGAAATGAAATAAACTGAAGTGAATGCTTTTTAAATCCTATTTATCATAAAATATAAACAAAGAATATAATATGAAAATTGGTCACCTGTGCATGTGTATTAATGTTAATCTGACAGAGAGCATAAAAAAAAGATTCTAACGAGCTGCTTTGGCGAACAGTACAGTGAGTCAAGCAAATTACATGTTCCTTATAATTTTCAAATTTAGTTAACTTTTAAGTGAGCTCGAGGTTGTTCCATCGTTTCATGCAGCCCGGACTTGTAATAATGTGAAGCTACGTTTTAAAGTCAAGTTTTCCATGAAATAAGCCTATCGAACGACCTATTATAGTTTCCATACTCTAATACGAATTTTTCAAAAGATAGGCGGTATTTTACGCTATTTTGCTTAAGTCACGTGCAGAGGATAACCAATTTACTCAAATTATCTCGAAAATACGCCACAAATTGATAGCAAATTAATCCACTCCATAGGAAAATTGCGAAATCAATAAATTTGAATCATCGCAACTTTTCACAACTCTCCATTACGTTAGTGCATAAACATCGCACAGTACAGTCGGACGAGTTTATTTCTTCATCATGCATTTAATTGTTCATCTCTGTGGACAATTTTAAACGAAAGCGGGCGTAGTAAGAAAACTAAACTTGTTATGATATTGTAAAATTTTCATTGGGTTTTTTTTTTGTCACGCCCAGAGGATTCTTAAATTTACAACATAGTTTTTAAATGCACACTTGTTCATAATTAAATGAGAAACTTTCCCAAAATAAGGAACCCTCGGCGAAAAACATCCTACAACAACAAATTTAATACTAAACTCATCTAATGTGTTATGAAGTCGTGGTCGGTTTATGCAACTGTGCTAATGGCTTATGATTTAATTATCTCAGGCTTCGGTCCTCATTGTTCGTTGTGCTCATTATTCGATTGATATGAAAAAGAATATAAAGTCAAACAATAAATTGTTTATGATTTTGTTTAGTATAGTCTTTAAATACATAGATAGTATATGCACATGCACGATATTCAATAAACATTATAGATATATGAATGTTTACATATGATATCATATATGATTAATAAATTCAATTTATCTCGAAGGGTAAGGCAGAAATCATATCATTTTTATAACATTTCTAAGAAGATTTTATTTCATTTTATACTGCATTGCACTGTTTTAATTATAAAGAAATAACGCTACTATAATATATTGTATATATAACAAATATAAAATATTCAGATAAAGCAAAACAAAATTTGGCATATAATAATCTAGCGAGTGAACAGTTTCGAAAATTTATTGCAAAGGTGAGAAGAAAAAAGTAGACTGAGAGAATAAGAAAGAGAGAAACAATGTTTGTGACCGCGGCTAATAAACTTGTTGGTATCAAACGGGTTAACTTTGAAACGAGTCGAAAGAGTAGCAAGAGCAACAGACTAGCATGCAACAGAATGTTCTTATATGTACGTGTTTATTAAACCAGAAAAATAAACCTAAACATTGTGTTTATCAAACGTTAACAATGTTATTGTTTTCAAATAGTTAGCAAAGCAACGTTGCACTTGTCTACACACATATGTATGGATTCCTCTTACTCCTCACTCACACATTGGTATCAAAAACTTTAACAGCAAATGATACATGAAATAGTATATTTAGTGATATTTTAACTACATGTACGTATATGTATTTATAGACGTAACACATACATATACATATGTACACAGAAACTTCTTCTATATGCCTAATAGTGAGTGCATTTACTTTGTAACTCCGCTCAGGTCATATTGATTGACTCTCAATCGACCTACACAGTGTGATTAATATAAATTGTTTCACACACACAATTCGAATTTTCATATCCTAAGCTTCTCCACACACCAGCGCTTCCAGTCAAAACTCTCGAAAGTGGGCATTGCAAAAACTGTGTTGTAAATTCAAGAACCCTCTAGGCTTGATAAAAAGAAGATCTGATCATATTTTTACATAATTATTATCATCTTAGTCTTTTTACTACGCTGGTTTCCGATTAGAATTGTCCACAGAAATGAACAATGAAATGCGTAACGAAGGAATCGGTTCATCCGGCTATACTGTACAATGTTCAAGCACTAATATGGCAGAGAATTGTTTAAAGTGGAAAGAAATTGACAATGATTCAAATTTACTAATTTCGCACTTTTTCTAAGAACTGGATTTATTTGCTATCAGTGTGTGGTGTATTTTCCATAAGGCAGAGAAGCAATTCCCCAACAGAAATTCTATCTTCAAAAGCCACACCTGGAGAGGGTGTTGCAATTAAAAATCTGTCCTCTATTAAAATAAAAAAGATATAAGCGAACTGTTTTTAACCGGGACATTAAAAAGCTGAAATTAATAAATTTTTTAAATAAACTTATTATCTATCTTAGGCGCGTTAGCAGCAAAAATTTAACTATAAAATCTCTGCACAATTACTCTAGAGTATATTTATTAAATCTTGCACTGCTTGCGATATCGAATGCATTAAGTTTGTCAGGATGTGTGTAAGACCCAATAGGAACCAGCAGGACTTAAGATAGATCCACGATTTAGATTAGAATCTGCATAATCTGCATTAATCATGTCTACATGTCCGTCCGCCTACTTCTCTGATATTTCTCTACATGCGTCTATAATCAGTCCCAATTTTCAAGATATTTTGACGAAATTTGCGACATTGTTGTAAATTGACCCGAGAAACTAATCGGATATTGGGCAATGTATTCCCAGTTTAGATGTTACCAATAGAATAACAAAGTTGATATGTTTCCCAGTTTGACGACAGATGAAAAATTTCGGTTGTTTTTTAGTTTATTTCCTAAAGTATGGAAAACATATGCATTGATATATATAACAATTTCAAAAATTTTGATATCTTAATTGTTGTCTAGTTTTTGCTTTAAATACAAAACCGGAACTTTATTCGATTGACAATTTTAACCTAATTAATATGCAACAGTATGCATTTAGAAAGTTAGCTTTAACTGTAAACACATTTTAAGTCTTTACTTACTTTACTTATTGTGTTTAATCGAAATTTTCTTTGTTCGAAAATCTTAACTACATTTCTACACTCTCTACAGCATCTGAATGTCTGAATGTTTCAAATAATGTAGTCAAGTCATTATGTTACCTCAATAATCCATTAGAACAGAGTTTATCAAACTTTTTCTTATGATCTCGCTGTAAACCTTCTAACTTAAACTAACCTATCCTAACCATACATTATTTCAAAAAAGTGTCTTAGCGAAAAAATTTGATTAAAACGTTTACAAAAAAATTGTTGAAAAAATATACCAAAGCTATATATGTAAGTATGTTTGTATTTCAGAAAAATTATCTTTTAATATGTTTGCCCAAGCTCTCTTCATAATATAGATAATACGGTGACTGAGAAAGACTTCTCTCTACTAGAAAATTATCTCTTTTTAAAGACATTGTTTTTTTCTCTCCGCTGCCCCCGCGAGCACATTGATAACACTTTGGTATATATTTTACTGTACCAGTACATTCGTTTAAAAATAGCAATAACCAAATCGCAGAAGGACGATATTTATACTATTTCCACGCGACCGTCCGTATTCATTCAACTCAGCAGTGTTTTCGCTTACACTTAAACGTTTTAATTACTATTCGTTTTAATTAATTTGTTTTTTGGTTTACTACTATACCAATTACAAAAACCAAACCTCCTCTCCTATTTATAACAGTTAGCAGTCCGTCTGAATTCAAGATAAAAAATGTTGGGAAAATTGCTTAATCGTTTAATACTGTTTTCACACTAATAAATTTTATCTGCGTAGAGAACAACACAATTTATTGCGATTATAATTTTTGTTATCGAAAATTTTTAAGATTTGGATAATGATGCATTCTTGAAAAGCACTACGAAAAATATTGCAGGCCCCTTGTATAATGTAATTTAAAGTCTTCATAAGATTTTCTTTAATTATTTTACCAAAAACTTTATGGTGTTTGCGAAATTACAAATTCTCATTCAATATGAGACAATTATTTCAAACAAGTAAACGCATATCTATATGTTATGCGCACATTTCTCTTATATTACACTATCATCAATTTTAGTCCCAACACCCAAATCGAAATATTCGGTAGTCGGAAGTATTATAACACACTTTGATAACTTAAGTAAGTCGCAAGTAGATTGAAACCCACAAGCGATACATTGAACTCCAATACAAACGACAAAATTGTGCTCTATATTTATAGGATATAATGAAGCTTTTCGTAAAATTCCTCAAAAGCTAAAAACGAAATCGGTCGCAAAGTATATCTTGCTTGGTTCACCGGTGCCAGGAGAACACAATTTCAACTCTAACACAAACTGAAATAAAGTAAGTTACGACTTCATAAACAAATCGTTGTTAGACAAGAAAAATGGCATTTTCGATCATAAATATATAATATAGAACCCTCATTGGGCGTCAACTAAGGTCTATTTCTTTGAAACCACATAAAATGGTGAAATTTTTACCGATTATAACAAAGGCAGCGTCGCACTTATACGAAAGCGCGAAAATTCTGGTAGCGCGGATTTATGGAGCTACCAGAATGATAGTAAAAAGTCTTAAATAAAGTGTCAAATTTTGACTGTTTGTCATTCATTGAGATATTTTTGCCGTTCTTTCGTCTTCGCCTTCGCCTTCCGCTATTGCTAGTGCATTGCTTACCGAGATATGAAGAAACCATTGATCATATAAACAAGGGGATACCTTGATAACTAATGGGACTAATCAGGCTAATACGAAAAATGAGAAATAAAAACGCGAAAGCATTCCACATCCATCACTAGAACGTCCACACTCACTGAAAAAAAATCTATATTTAGCAAACACGCGTTATGAGTTTTCAGACATTGTATGTATATATATTCAAATATTTTAACTTGTAAAACGAAACTCTGTCATAGCAACATGGGTTACAAAGTGTTTAGGTGTTTGTGCGTACATATATATGCATTGATATGCGTGCGTGCATACGTAAAGATACTTATTGGGAATAACCATGGACAACCATAATATTGGTTTTATTGAGAGGTATTTCAAAATGTACACTAAATAAAAACCATACGTACATGGATTCTAAAATCTATATAAATGTGTATATGTATATATGTGCTCATGTGCGATTCGGTTTAATACTCTAACATAACATTTTTACAACACACATCACATAATTTTGGCTTAAAGTACCATTAAAGTGTACATTATTTTGCGGATTTTTGTTACGTTGTTTTTGCTGCTGGTGCTATTATGCTAGTACTTTCGGTTGTTGGTTACTGGTTTGTTGACAGCAATTTCATGATGCTCTTTCAGAGCAACTATTTAGTGTTCCTGTTATACGTATTCCCTTTATTTTATTTTTATTTTGTTTTTTTCTTTTTTTTTTTTTTCATTTTCTTACCACACACCGATCGTCAACACTGATACTTGTGCTGTTTTAGATGTTAGATGCTGGCGAAAGACAGAGAGAAATGTTTATAGCTGCATGTGTTGGCGTCTGTTTAAGTTAAGCTAGTTAGCTGACCAACAACACACAAATAATATTTTAAATGCGTATGTAAGTAGATACACACGTATATACATATACACATATTAATAATGATGATGATTACAAGCCAAAAATATATTATCAAGTTTGGTGTTGTGTTACACTAAAGAAAAGTCAACTTTTTATGACAATCATTTTTCTATCGTAAAATCCACAATCAGGCGCATACTCCCAGAAAAACGTATACAACCTACTGCCAACACAAATACATATATACATGCAGGAAATTATTTGTTAAAATGACACTGTACCTTTAAATGCTATATGTTGTCTATACGGCACGTTCCATCGCGTTTACACACAACCAGTTATTGTAAATTTTAAATTAATTGAAGACATTAGATAAGACGCCAATTAATAAATTATGATTACATTCTTAATTAAATTTTCAAAGGACTGTAATTTACTGAGAAATGAAGTAAGTATGCCTGGCTAAGTTCAATTTGGGTGATTAACAGATTTAAAACTCTGATCCCTCTTTCATTCTCATTCATATGATGATAGAAGATTTGTTGTTGAAATTATTTATTATTATGGTATGCTTCTAGGCACAGTTGAATGGCTGCAATGCACGAATCTTTCTCTTCGCTTTCCCGTCACGTTACTGGATATGTATATGAACGATGATATTCGCTCAGCTATAGCGAACCTCAGTCTTAATATCATAAGAAGCAATCAATTCAATTTCATGCATGGAAATTTCTGTTGTATTTGTTTTTAAATTATATTTAAAATCTTTTATCCGTTCTTTTTTTTTTTTATTAAAAGCAAACGAAAGTACAAATTATTTAAAATTTCTCTTTAAATTCATTGCAGTCGACTTATGTGTATATATGCAAAAATAGTTTTAATGAAAATTACATTATAATGTTTCAAATGTATGAATGAAAATTTTTTCACTCTAAATGTACACTGCAGTGGTTCGTATCAATGCGTGTCTCACCCAATAAAATGAAGGCATTGACAACGGAAGAATCGAATAATTGTGTACTTCCGAATAAATTAATGTCGGTCGAGATAATAACAAAACAAAAAAAAATGCGAAAGGCTAAAAAAACGAAATAAAAAGTAGTAAGTTTCGAATAAAATTTGTCGAATTTTGTACACCTTTCATAAACATTAAGTATATAATATACTCAATTCAATACAATACAAAAAATATGCCAATTTCCGCAATAGCTGCTGAAAGTGTGAAAGAATGAAAACAAACTGCTTTCTATTTGCGTTGCGCGCGCACTCACATATACAAAAGCCATAAATATTTACCAAATGATTACCAAAATTAAAATAATAACTGTGGTGTATATAAAAGATCAATTTTTCCAAGACCATATTGATTCAATTGCTTTTGAGCGCAGACTTTACGTCGATACAAAAGATGTAAAGCAAATGCTGGCAAATAATGGAGTATTTTAATGTCATTAAAATAAATTGCCACTTAATCGGTTTAAAATATCTTATACGCACTTTCTCATCTCCAATCCCTTTGGCATACTCCTCTCGAACACATTGCGATGGTATTGCACCTTATTCGTAACGTATTCCTTTTTACCGTCCTTGATTGTCCAACAATTTGTAACATAAACAGATTGAAATAAAAGCAACAATAACTGAACAATGATAAAAGCATACATGTATATTTTAATGTTTCTTTCGATGTGTGCATGAATTGCTCTTTGTTAATATTTTTTGTTGTTTTTTAACAATTTAATTGATATAGTCGAAAATAAAAGAGATTCTCGTTTACAGCCACGCATATCTAAGTATTACTTTCGTTATAAATAAAAATTTCAAAGCAACTCAAGGAGACAGCAGTATAGCAATCTCAAGAAATCAGAAATAGTTTCGAGAAAATTTCAACACCAAAGGAATATTGACTTGGCTTTTATAATATCCACTGCATGCACCATACAATTAGTTAAATGACCTTGCACAGCGATCGAAAATCGATCCAATCAATAAAATTTTTGTATCATTTTTATACATAATAGTTTAAGCGGTCTTTAAGAGAATAAAAAAAAAGAAAGAACAACAGCAAATATTACAAGACGGCATTACTCTTTAAGCACCATTTTGGTTTGCTTTACAAACTGTGTAGAAGAAGAAGACTTGATCACGAATAAAACAGAGAATTGTGAACGACGAATAGAGATCACTGACAAGGCTACCTAAAGGGTCAAGAACACGTTGCAGTTTATTACGCCTGCTTTTAAATTGAAACATATCGTGGTAATTCACTTCATTTCATATATATATATATATATATTAGTTTGGGGAAAAAGAAATCCATTATTTTTATATGAACTTCAGGACTTTATTTAGCATGCTTCGGATTGTCCGATTTGGGTCAAATATGCACCGTTTTGTTGTACGATTTGTTGCCATTTTAAAGGTAACTTCAAAATGCCTCTCTCATAGAAGTCCTGGTCTCTATTTGCAAAAAACTCTTGTAGTCGATTTTCACAATCCGCCCTAGATTCCAATATTTTATCATTAAAGAAATTTTGCAATGCAAGAAAAAGATGATAATCGGTTGGTGCCAAGTCCGGACTGTATGGCGGATGCATTAAAACTTCCCAACCAAGCTCCCGAAGTTTCTGACGAGTCACTGTAGATGTGTGTGGCCTAGCGTTGTCCTGGTGGAACACGACACCTCTCCTGTTGGCCAATTCTGGCCGTTTCTGGTCAATCGCTATCTTCAAACGGTCCAGTTGTTGACAGTAGAGATCAGAATTTAGCGTTTGGCCATATGGAAGCAACTCATAATAAATAATCCCCTTCCAGTCCCACCAAATGCATAGCAAAACCTTCTTGGCCGTTTGAGGTGCTTCACCGCTCTTTGACCACGATCGTTTTCGCACAGGGTTATCGTATGTGATCCATTTCTCATCTCCAGTCACCATCCGTTTAAGAAATGGGTCCATCTCATTCCGTTTGTCCAAGGCTTCGCAGATGGAAATTCGATCCATCATGTTTTTTTCTGTTAATTGGTGTGGCACCCAAACATCGAGCTTCTTTCTGAATCCAGCTTTGTGTAAATGGTTTAAAACTGTTTTATGGTCGATTTTTAGCTCCTGGGCGATGTTACGACTGCTAACATGCCGGTCAACTTCGATCATTTCTCCGATTTTATCGACATTTTCGACGACCGGCCTACCTGCGCGAGGTGCATCTTTAACATCAAAAATTCCTGAACGGATTCTACGAAACCAAAATTGCACATAATTGGCTGTTACAGTATCGGAACCATAAACACCATTCAAAATTTTAGCCGCCTGGCTTGCATTTTCGCCTTTGTCAAAGAAAAACTGTAAAATGTACCGAATTTTCTCTTTCTTCACTTCCATTTTTAACACGCTGTAACTCACAGCTGAATGCACCAAACAAAAAACAGCAAAAGAATTTTATTTACTGAGAAATGTCACCTTTCCAACGAGCATAAATCTGAAATTGTTTGACGCGATACTTTACGAGAAATCTATCAGTGCAGCCATCTACCGAAAAAATAATGGATTTCTTTTTCCCCAAACTAATATATTCTTAATAATTGAAGAATTGGTGCAGAATCATCATTTGTGGAAGAAGAAACCCTTATGTAAACGATATTTTGGAATGGAGAAAATGCACACGTGCACATATATATATTTATATACAGATATACGTAAGTATTTCTAGCAATTTTTTTTATTTGAATAACTAAAACATATTTACTTCGCGTAGATTTCTAAAGGAGAAGGAGGGAAATGAAAAAGAAAAGCTATTTTTATTTTAGATTTACGATATGAGATATAAAAAGGAAAAAGAGACGAACACAAATTTTGGCACACTTGACTAATAAGAAATTTTCTGCTATTTTATACATATTTTCACTTTTAATAAACTGGAAACACGCACGTATGGCAAAACAATTACAATTTTTCTTTGCGATGAAAGTATTTCTATTGCAATTCAATTATCTTTTTGTGAGAGAAAAGCAAACCTCCCACAAATCGAATAAAGCCGTGTAACAACAAAGTGGACTTAATATTATTTTTCAATGGGATGGAATCCACCATAAATACAGTTTAAAAACGGAATTTGCTACAGTATGTAGGCGATGTTCAGGTTTTTCTTCTTAAAACTAAGACTAATTGTAGGATTCACCAAATCGAATCGACTATAAAATGAATAAGAGTTAAATACTATACTTTATTTTATAGCCTAACCAAATTTTTAATGGAGGCAGGATAACGAGCCCGCGAACAAAAAAATTTATAATTAAAACCAAATTTTTTTTTTTTTGTTCTTAAAGGTTATATAATAAATAGCTATATATTTGTTTTATAGCCATCGTAGGAGAATGAGAAAATAGCTTCAGTGTCCCCACAAAGTGTATATACTTTTGATGAGCATCAAATCCTTAATCGAATTAAGCATGCCCGTCTGTCCGTCTGTCTGTCTGCGTTATGTCTGTTGTAAACATTATTTTGGCCGTAAATGTGAGGCTATCTACTTCAAGTTTGATAGAAACATTTCAACTTCTTGCGCACATGTAGGTATTAAAAATGTGCCAGATCGGTCAAAGCGGACGCCTACAGTTCCACGTAAACTAAGAATAACTTTCTTTTTCGACAGGAATAACATATTGTTTTTTTTATTTAGTATCCATAAAGTACAGCAAATAAATGTACAAAAATGGGAACATAAAATCTGTAGACGATGTTAAAGTAGTATCAGCACAAAAATGGGAACAAACGATTCCTTGTTTTGCAGATTGTTAGCGACATTTTGGGCTCGTTAAACACCTTTGAGACAAGCACTTACACGTCGAATAAAATCATTTTTATTTCTTCTTGCCCTCTTTTTAGTCAAGCCAGCTTCGACTGTCTACTTATCGTTAGAGTTAGTCAAAATTAGCAAAATATCTGCTTTTTATGTTACTATATAAGCTTTCCTTATTTCTTAGACGCGTTTATAAGTCATTGTCATAGGTGCTAGGAATATTGCGTTAACAATACTGTTACGAAAATCCCAAATCCAAATATCAGCTAAGTAATTTTCCCTAATAATACATTCCCTAAAGAAGGGAAAACCAAATGAGCATTCGCAGACGCGTCATGCAGCTGCAGGCCGATGGAAACGATTAGAGGAAAAGCAGGGTGGGATTAGAAATAAAACCATAAATTTAGGATAGTAATATGCTTGTAAAAATGTATATAAATAGAATATTTGTGGAACGGAGGGTCAGTCAGGCAAGAACATTTGAGCCGAGAGTACGGCCAAATTAAATTGTGAATAATTCTACTGTTAGGAATAATTGTAAATAATTGTAATAATTGTAAATAAACACTCCTACTGCTGTGAAGGACAAAGTGGTAAAATAAAAGAACTTTGAATTGAATTTCGCGAACTGTATCTTGTAAAAAGCGAATTTCATAACAATACTTTCAATGCATGTTAAAAGGCAACGAAAACTGATGCATAGGCAAGTAGAACATTTATGTACGGCTTAGTGCGCATTCTTGATATTCAGCATATCAAACTTCTCTTCCATGCAACCAAAGATTACGTTTTAATTTGCACATTGAGCTCTCTTTCAGTAAAGCTAGGTCCGCGCTTGATTCCTGCTGCTCAAGACACTTTATTTTCATTAAGCTGGGTCAATGTAAACATAATTATGAGCCTTTTCACCCATTTAGAGTTGTTTGCAGAAACCTCAATGATGTCTATCGTTTAATCTCAAATTTGGATTCTATAAAGTCTATCAAAACAATTTTGTTTAATACGCGCGGTTTGCCTATGTCATATTTAAACTAACTTGCAATGATTCGAAAATTAACTGGCGTTGTTGACTATTATCAATTGCCAGGCTATTGCGTGTTTGTAATGGTTTAAGGGTTCACTTGCAATTCGGTTCTGTACTGGTTGTGGGTATGTCTCTGTATTAGTTGCGTATATGCTCTTTTCTTTTTATCTTAAATGATCTAATGACCTTACCTTATATGACAAATTGCCAACCGATACTGGAAAAAATCATATAGTGTTCTGTTTTTTACACTGGCAAAAATCCTAGTACCTACCACGACGATTATGGAGTCGTGCATTGCTCGTTGCTAGATATCAATGCCAAAATTTTGTGCCATGAGTCCATATAAGAAGTTTATTTTCCAGTATAATTTCACATCATTGACATAGAAACAAATACAGTTACTTATTCCCAAATAGTTGACATAGCGTAAGATGCATTTTCTTCAAGGTTAGTCTCTTGCCTAAGCGATCTCCAAGATATATGATTGCCGTTTAGAATGTGATAGCTGTCTAATTTCATGAAGCTTAAGTTTCTTCTCTAATTATAAACTCTCTAAACCATATCTCTAACTCTAACTAACTCTAATTTCTAACTAAACTCTAACCTCAGAATGCTGACTTCTTCGTTTTAAAATAAAAATCTTTTTTTTATGAAAATTCTTTTTGTTTGTATAACTAAAGGGAAACCATTGCGTTTTCCTTCAGGGAAAGATGTAGTTATTTCGTGACATACTTCATCATCTTCATGATATGGCGAAAATATACTATGTTTTAAAAACCATATCCAACAACAATAATTGACTGTTTATACGTTTTGAAACGAATCTTAAAAACCAAGCAGCAACAATTTAAGCCCAATGCAGACTATTGAATTAAAAAACACAAATGCAAAGAACTTAAACAAAAAGTAACAAAACAACAACAAAAATCGTTTATTAATATTAATAAGCCGAGACATATCAAATACGTCTACTAAAAATTGCTGTACATTTAGCCCTTTTTTCCTTTAAATGCTTACGTTTTGTTTTCCGTTTTAAAAGAGGAGCTCGTGTATTAAAAAAATTGGTTTCGATCCTTTTCATTGACCTTGAATTATATCAACATATAGAACATACAACGCCTCATATTATTAGTTTACAAAACAAAAAAAAAACAAAATGGCCTTATATAAGTTCTGGCACTCTTTAGTCCGCTTACTATTTTATAAAACCTTTCACTAGCACCACCTTTACATTTAGAGTTTAGAAAGAGAGAGAGACCGAGAGAGAGAGAGTATAGCAAAAACCGAAGTATATATGTATTCAAATAATTACAGAGTTCTTGCATCGAGTTACCCCAAATGTTGATTAATCTGAAACATATACCATTATTAGAAAATGATACTTTAGGCTATGCCAGATATGGAGTTTAATATTTTAGGTATAGAGAAATATTTTTATATTCGAAAGCTTTCCTTCTTAAAGTTCTTTTTTTGTTTAAACTGCTCTAAGGCGGTTTGATTATTGCATTCCAAGCAATCATTTTCCAGTTATAATGACTTAAAAAAAGAAGAAATTCATTAGAATTTAACATTGAGTACCTGATCATTTTGGGAATACATTTCTCATAAAAAAGTCTTATCCAATTTATCTTACCCTTAAAATGATTTCAATATTTTTTTATTTTTTTTTTTATATAACTTTAAAACAACTATTCGGACTTTAATTATTGAATTAGGAAGTTAATATCAGATATTCCTGTAGGTTTAGTTAACTTATTTGACTCCAAAAAAATGTCCTCCACTAAAATTAAATCACTTGCATTACTATTCTTAATGTAAATCCAAAACGGTTTGAACCTTTTATATATGGATGGCTTAAAAACCTTCGGTCTGCTACCTACTTGTGCCATAGTACATACTTCAGGACAGGTTCTTCTTAATCACATATTTCACGAAAGTGCTTCAACTTTCACACACGAACCCAGAGCTACCCTTCACGCTACGAACCTTCCTCATAAAGATATTATTATTAATTATCGGTATTAAAAGCTGTACGGAATCCTTCGACTTCGAGACGGAGCACCATCAGCAAATTAAGGAATATCATTACAACATCCGGCGATAAAATTAAAATGCTTTGGGTATCAAGTCATATCGGTTTATTGGGAAATCAGCAAGCTAATCCAGCAGCGAGATAAGCTCCTGCTGCACCCATAATTATGGATGATGTCGTGAAGGAGTTAGATGTACAAAGATACATTGGAAGAAAAATTAAAGAGAAAATCATGGAATGAAATCTACAATACCATCATCAGCACGGCTCTTCTATTAATCCTCAATTAATTTCAACTTTATATCCAAAAAATATTGAGAAACTCAAGATCAAAACATTTTCGAGAACTCACCTTGGCCATACAATTGCAACTCAATAATTGATCTTAAAGAAGTCTTCTTCCCCAATCTTCAATTGCGGAATAATTCTCACTATAAAACACGTTGTTTGTGACTACCTTAACTTTTCCTTTGCTAGAAGTATTGCATTTGAAGGAACTAATCCTATGGACATCCTAAAATCAGCTACAGAACGGAATATCAATACAATATATTACTTTATTAAAACTATTAGGCTTCATATCTAATGTTTTTTTCTAAAATAGAACCGATGGCCTGTGTTGCTAGTGCTCAATGCCTTTTTCTTTTTAATCTAAGAATTTACTTTACTTACTTTACTTTAAGCGAAAACTTTATAATCAATAAAAATTTTTATTCTTAGCTCTTTAATCCATAAAAAGTTTTTGAATTATGTGTCAAAAGTGACGAGAATTTTAGAGTTTACTTTTTATTTAATAGCAAGCACCTAATATCTTTTCCGGTTTGTTCTTAGCTAAAACAAGGGTCATTAAATCATTGAAAACTCCTTTGCCTACTTGGAGCCAAAAATTATTGAAAGCTCCGTTGGTTTTTTTTGGACACTTTGGCGGCTTAATGGACACTTTGCATTGCAGAGCATCACGCAAATACCATTAGTGCGAATATGGACTATTTGAACCAAGACAAAAACTTGGCCTAAGCACAATGTGTCTACTTCACGTCAGTTAGTTTAAAGTCCTTCCAGCTTCGAATAGAAATATATTCACGACACAAGTAAATCCTAAAAATAGGCAATTTTTACTTGTTTATGTTTCATAAAATAAATCTACGCTAAATATTCCCTTGACTTGCAAATCGAATGACGGCAGTAATATGCCACAATTATCTTATAGAGTTTCTTTACAAAAAAGAGAAAGAAGAAAAGGCGAAAATACGTATATGTGGCTATGTAGAGGCTGCTTTGATGTACAGAGCCAACTACACACTAATAAAGGCACATACGTACACTCATCTCAGCAAAGATATGCTTGGCACTTTTTTCTCTTCATTCATTCCCTAAGGATTGTGAATGATGTCCTTTTTTTTTTTTGTTGTTACTGCTGTATTGCTGTATAAGTATTCTCGTGTTATATTTGTCTCTACATTTGTATGTAAACATATCTGCATTTACCCGCACAAATATGTATTTATGTATGTACAACGTACATGTAAATTTTTGTACACGTATGTAAAGCGTATTTGTGTTGCCAGGGCATTATATTCATTTCGTTTGCTTTATACATTTCTCAAGATTCATTTAATACGCTCCAAATAACTCAATTAAAATCTCCTATTTCTCGCGAAATGCTAAAGCACACACATGCACACATTTTTGTATTATGTACAAACGGTTCACAAAAGTATATAATACTTTTTTAAGGATGTTATTGTTAAGTAGGCAATCTGAAAGATTGCGCACTTGCAGCTTGCCACTTAAGAAGAAAATATGTTAAAAAATGCACAATTCCCTTTTAAAGCTAGCTTAAACCAAGTCTCTCTTTTATTTAAAATAAAGTTTACTTTTACGTGTTTAAAAAGGAAAAAGAAAAAAAAAAACTTAAATTCATAAACTTTCATATCATACATAAATTTCTCATAGTACTTCGTTTCTTTTTTTTTCCATTTTTTTTTTTTTTTTTTTTTTTTTTCATATTTTATATTGGTTTGTCATTTGTAGGGCAAATGCGTTCACATAGGCAAACATGAACGACTTTTACGAGAGTTTATGTTGTTTCTCTCATAATCCTCACATATCCTCGTGCTCTATAGCCAATGTGTCACATCAAGTTTTACAATTTCAGCAGATATGCTATTAAAAATTGAAATTCCACTAAAAGCTTAGAGAAAAAATGCTATTTTGTCTCTATTCAAGTGGTAACAAATCTTAACTATTGCTCCATTGAGTGCTATTTCAATGCGTCCAATCAATAAATTTTATTTTTAGAATTACTTTTTTTTTAGCATAGAAAAACTGTAATATTTGTATCGACAAAAAAAAGAACAGAAAAAAAAGCAAAAAGAACGTTCTCCTCTTTTCTTCTTACTTTCTATGCCGCTATTGTTTTTTTATTCATTATATAGCTACAACAAAGCGTACAACATAAGTTTTATATGTTAGTCCTTTCGCTCGTAACGCTTCGAATTCAGACTCAACAATGATAACATGAAGTATCGATATTATTGAATATTATGAGGTGATAAGTGAATTCATGTACGCTTGATAGTAATAAAAACCGTATATCTCTAAGTTATTTATTGATTTTCGCATAAATCATATTTAGTTCAATAATTGTGATTAAAATATGCTAAGAATAGAGGAGGAGAGATGAAAAAAGATCGACTGACCGCATTTATAAAACATTTGAAAACTCTGTACAATTCTGCTGCTCTTGATCGAGTTATGATTAATAGAAATTTTTTTTAATTCATTTATAAATTGGATGGATTCTTAAGCATTAGAAGGCATGTTCATAAACTAAATTAAATTTTATTTTCAAATTCAATCTCTTTAACTTTATTCGGTTTCTTATCCATTATTCATTCATTAGAAAGAGAGACACTCTATGTATAGAAATTTAAATTCATTGCCCCGCAAGTCAGCCAAGAACTGAAATAGACTTTTGGCTAATTTTAAATTTAGCGATTAGTATTGTCTTCTCGCAGCATTTTAATACCACGTATACAGTAGCATACAGTCAATGAATCGTGAATTTTTTTTTTTTTTTTTACCAACCGCATTAGTCCAATAGATGACGTAAAGTATATGCCAATAGTGAAATTGAGCTAACAATGCCTAACAATGTCTGTCTGACTGCCTCCTAAAAAAACAGAATATAACTCGTCGTAATTATATTCTTGCCGTTATCAAATCGATTCATAAATACGGCTCGTGTTATCTAAGCTTTGCTCGTTTTCTTCTCTTCACGACCTTTTTAAAAATTTTCAAATTTTACAGCCTTTACGCGTAAAGTTTTATAACATTATGACATTAAGTTTCTCAAAAATATGATCTTTTTTCCAAAATCGAAAATCAACTTTAAATATGAATTACATACAATTAAAGCAAATTATATCAAAAAAAAAAAAATTTTTTTGCATACAATGCGATATACTACATAGACTGAGCGAATGCATCCGCCGTTTATTTGTGCAAATAAATATCGCTCAAAAACCACTAACACCAAGTGATGAGTATCCAAAATTCGTTAAAGATCGCTCACAACTTTCCTACTTATGTTTTGTTTTGTCTTGGATCGGTGTCAAACCGTCTTTTTTCTTCTTATTTTTTTGCAATTATTACTTCAGGTTAATGTTGGCGTTTTCTTAATGGAAGCGTGCAGAGAGACAAATATAAATATTAGTAGAATATTAGCTTATAAATGTTATGAATCAATAATATTTATTCGAAAAGCAACTTTACAAACATTTGTCGCATTGCAGAAGTTTTATTATATTTATTATTATTATATATATAATATATATAATAAAAATTCTTCACAATATCAAATAGTTTTTAAGTATTCTTTTTTTTATTGCCATTTTCCTTAATGAGTATTGAAATTTTTGAAGTTGTTAAAAAGAAATTCGTTTTCTCAAATATTACTCTCTGACCAAAATCGCTAAAAAAAAGTAATTAAAGTAATTAAAATATCATTCATTTTCATTCTTAAAGTTTAAAAGAGAAACTGATCCGTCTATATAACGTTATACATGTTATTCCCATTTCTTGGAGCAGTGATGTTAAAACAGTAGCTTTCTTCACATACTTTTAGGCTTCGCTTCATTGATTCATTAATTTGAAAACTGGAAGGAAAGCTTGAATTTCAAGTTAGCATTAAATAAATTACAACAAAGGTTTGGGCTTAAAATACAAAAAAGATATTAAAATTTTAAATAACTATATTAAAAGCTTAAATTTTCAAATCACACTGGTATGATTGCGTTAAAAGCAATACATACACTTTTGAGTATATGTTTTGAGTATATTTTTGAGTGAGAAAACCCCATCTTACTTAATATAACCATAAATGAAAAATTTGAAATCATTAGCTTTGCAAATTTAATTATTTTTATTATTATTACTATTATTATAATTATTATTAATGTTATTATATAAAACTTGTAAAGAAATATTCTCCAAAGATGAGTTTCGAACTTTCGAAAGAAGTGAACAAGAGAAATGAAAACGCGTTTTAATAAAATTTTCTATTAAAATCGGGTACCTAAATTTCACTTTTAGACTTGAGTCTTTTTTATTTGAACTACGCACAAATTTCATTTCTTAACATTGCTGAAAACCATTCCGATCCCAATTTACACGATTATCGAGTCGGCGACTTAAAAGGAAGTTAATACGTATCCAATTTTTACATATTTCTTTGTAATTTTTGTACATACAGCAACGACTTTTTGATAATTCAAATTGTTTACCAAAAACTATCCCAAAAAAAAAAAAAATGTCCTCTTATTTTCAGTAATATAAAAATCGCCGTCGAGGAGATAACTTCTAAAGTAGTAAGAATGCAGATCTTTCTCTCTACTCAAGAGTTCCCCTAACGTGATATAACCCATGTCATATAACATATTCGTCACTCTACAGATCCTAGTTTTCCTGGAATGTAATGCGTGTTAATAAAAATTCAACCACACCTCAAACAATCGATATCAACTTTATAAAGACATCCATCAAAGGATGTCTTTATTTTCAACGGGCCTTTAGCAGGCGGTGCTTCTCAAAGATAAAGAGAGAATTTGTTTACAAATACTGTCGATTAATCATGACCAGAAAACTTAGTGACCCGAAGTGGCTTCATACTTCCCCCTCCCATTTCATTTTTAATTTTTCTAATGTCTAAGATTAGCTTCAGTCAACACTCGCTTATTTTTTTTATTTCTTTTAAATAATGTTTATAACTGCAACACCTTAACCTTAATTAAAAACAAGTTTTTTGACCAACGTTTGCTTAAATTCAAGTTAATTAAATAATTTGAAAGGTTTTCAAATACCTTAGACACTTTAATCACTTATTGTACGTCTTTGAGGCTTAATTAATATCTACATATATTAAGTTTAGAGGACGAACAAAAATGATTGATTAAAATTAAAATATGTTTTAAATGTTAAGACATTATTAATTTTAATATATGGCTGGACAGAAAATACATAAATAAATAATAAAATATTATAAAACAATATAATCGCTCCTTCCCATATATGCCCCTTGTTTCGTTCATTCATTCTTAACATTCTTGAAGTCATGAAACTTGAAATTCTTAAACCAAACCTGACAATCGAGATTGGAATTGATTGGAGTCGGCTGAAAAATGCGTTGAAAATAGCTAAAAAGCTAAAGTTATTTCCAAAATAAGAAACAATGTTTAAGTATTACCGCCAGGTGCCCCGCAAACACACATTTCGTAATTATACATGAACAATTACATGATTGACCGTCTTTTGAAGCAACGCTTCAACTTAACATAGCGCTTAATATTATCATTGAAGTACTCTTTTTCTTTTAAAATTATCTTTTACATAAAGACACAATCCAAACCATTTTTTATTTCTGGTTTCAACTTTCCATTCGGAGAAAAGAGTGCTTCCATCACGGTATGGCTCAGATAGTTGTCTGGGGATCGTTCCGAACAAAACAAAGCTCCAAAGAGCCCCCAATCCATATGAAATAAATAAATGTTTTTTCTAAAGACAATGATTCCTATCTATCATATTTTTGAAAAAAGGTAATTTCGTCAATAACGTACAACTTCTAGCAGATATTTAGACAGAACTTCAGTGCAAATATTAATCACCCTTAGTTTACAGAAAATCTTAATTTTTTATTATTTATCCAGGAAAGCTAGGATTAGTCATTAGGTAAACAAAGCCTTCTAACTTTTTCATTTTTTTGTAAAAACAAAAAATGAAAAAAAAAACAATAATAAAAAATCACTTAAACAATCTTCTAACAAGAATTTAAAAAAATAAGTAACTAAAGTATTTTGTAGTAGTTATAACTTAACATCATGAGTTTGAAGGATTCTTCACAATTATAGAAAAAAGCCAAATTAGTTTGTTACGCTTCAGAGACTTTAAAACTTAATAAATAATAAATAGTTTTGAAAATTTTGCAAAGTTAACCTTAGTTTGACTTGGAATGTTAAGTCAATGTTAAAATACTTCCATTTAGTCTTTTCCAAAGAGTCCGAAATACTATAAAAACACTTTTGTTGCACGAACTAGAACTCAGTTATATTTTTTGAATAATTTAGAAACGCAATTTAACGAAAATTGAATTTAATTTAAAAAATCATGATCTTTATGCTTAACAGTGCAGTTCTGTTAACGATTTGCGCTTTTTTTGCGGGTCTAGCAATTAGCCATACCTCTCTTAATAAGCAAAGATTACCCATAAAAGTGTTAGCGCATACTCCAGTTGATTCACGTATTGTCGACTATTACGCCTATCCGAAATATGAATTTGATTATGGTGTAAAAGATTTGAAGACGGGCGATATCAAAAATCAATGGGAAACACGCAATGGTGATGTAGTTAAAGGTGATGATGGGAAATAGCCAACAAAAAAATTTCTTTATTGTATTAATTTGCATTCGTCAGGTAGTTATTCTCTAAAAGAATCTGATGGCACTACACGTGTAGTAGAGTACACGGCTGATGATCATAATGGTTTCAATGCTGTGGTGAAAAAAGTTGGCGTTGCTTCTCATCCCATAGTCTACGCGAAGACTTTCGTTTATGGTCACGATTTGGATAATCTTGCTCACTCTGATAATATTATTAAAGTTAAACATTTGTAAGACAAAAATTCTATAGCACTGGAATAAATTAAAGAACAACATAATCTCTTAAGGATTTAAATATACGAAATAGCGAAAAAAATCTCAATGACGTGTAACTCATGAATAAGCAAATAAATCCAATCTTTGCAGAACACTAAATGCCTTCTACTTTTCAACCACTAGATACCATACCATGGCGTAAAAAAATTGGAAAGTAAGCCATCGTAATTAAATTTCATAAACCTTCACATAAGTTTGCGTATAAATAGTGTTTACAATTAATTACTCTATAAAAAATTAGGTATAAATAACTTGTCTTTGTTGAAACGAGATATCAGTTTTTGCATAGCGTTCAAAGCAATACCGAAAAGAAAACCGTTAACAAAAAAAGCAAAGCAAAAGCAAAACTTAGTAACAACAAAATGCAATTGTTAGCCAGCAGCATATTTTTAGTAACCGTTTTCGGTTCAGCTTTGGTAGTTTCGGTTTACGGGCATTACACCGGTCATGCCTCCTTATCGAAATATGATTTTAAAGGATATGAAAAACATCATGCCAGTCATCATATCGAAGATCACGATCACGATCACGATTCTTATAGTCATCCAAAATATGAATTTGATTACAGCGTTAAGGATTTAAAAAGCGGTGATAATAAAAAACATTGGGAAGAACGTGACGGTGATAAAGTAAAGGGTGAGTTAGCGTTTTGATTTTCTTTCCTAATGCGGCAAAAATTAAATTTAATTTCAATTATAGGTCACTACTCCTTTACAGAGGCCGATGGTACTACACGCGTTGTAGAATATAGCGCTGATAAGCATAATGGTTTTCAAGCTATCGTTAAGCATGTCGGTCATGCTACTCATGACAAAGTTGAAGATCTAAAGTCACACCACTCCAAGGATCACCATAAGCATCATCATCATCATTATAATCATCGTAGCCATGCAATTCATTAAATTTTTGATTTAGAGACCCAACGAATAGAACTTTATCAACAAAATCAGAAATTTCTTCGCATTTTTATATTTTCCTAATTTAAAATTTGTCCTTTCACAAATTCTTAAAAGTCATCTCAAAAGTTAACAAATTGATTAAAATAAATATTACGTCATATTGAAAATTCTCCACTATTTTCTCCGCGGGATGGTGTTGATGGCTATAGATCGAGCAGCACTCACTTGTTTGTCTTAACCAAACTTGTGCTTGAAAGGCGGCATTTTAACTTACATTTTTGGTGCAGATAATTTTCTAATTCTTTGCTCGTGTAGATGTGTGTTATATTGATTTGAAAATGACTGAAATATATGAAGAAATGCACTGCTTTGTAATGCTTTTTTAGTATAATAAAAATAAAAATGCTGCAAAAAAATAGTTTGTGAAGTGTACGGTGAGAATGCTGTGGATGGATGAAGGACCCAGGATTGGTTTGCTCGATTCCGTTCCGGAAATTTCGTTGTAAAAGATACACCTCGCATTCACTGATAAAATCTATGAAATATTACAACTGGCGGAACACGACCGACACGCAGGCTGTGAGGAAATAGCGGAAGCACTAAATATCAACTATACGACAGTACGGAACCATTTGAAAAGAGCAAGGTACAAACCGAAGCTCGAAATCGCGCGAAAAACCACGGAGACTTTTCAACATCACCCAATACTATATAAAATCTAGACTTTCAATAATGTACATTTCTTCTAATTCTATGAAAACTTGTAAATTTTTTTTTTATTATTAAAATGTTTTCTCTTTAATGTGCAGGTTATGTTTAATAAAAACTATCACTGTTTTGACAAAACTTTCAAAAAATGGCTACCATAATTGTTGGAAAACGTTCGTAAGTTTGCAATCAGTACCTTTTCTTTCGACTATTTTTGGTTTATTATTTTAACAATAATTCCGAAAAAAACGCAGAACAGATCAATATCAAGTCGCATGATCTAGATGGCACAATCAACTTATATTAGATATTACATTTTTGTGATAATGAATACAAAGTTTTATTGATAGTGGGCTCCAGGGCGCAATCTTGCTGTAAGCACATTTCTTCCATATCTACTATAATACTGTGACCAAAAAGTAATGCCAATGTTCAAGTTAAATATCAGAAATATATTCTTTCTACGTTGATAGCGCTGTGACAGAAATCTGTGTCAAACCTTCCATCATATATGTCGTTGGTTTAGTGCGCCGAATAAAATATTTATTCGGATTTTTGCAATTTGTGTGAGGAGATGATTTCTTGGCCACGAAATGCATTATTACAGGAGATGAAACTTGGATCTACTCATACGACCTGTGAAGAACCGACCCAAGACTGAAAAAACCATGCCAAAGTAATTCAAAAATCAAGGTGACCTTGACAATTTTTCTCGATTCGATCATGGCGTTGTGCACCATCAATTGCTTTTGCCAGGCCAATATTATTTGAGTTTAAGTACTGTCAAGGCAACAGTATAGATTTGGAATAATAAATAGATTTAAAAAAGAAAAAAGTTAAATTCGTCTTATTTTTTGGGCACAATCGTATATGATAAATTTTTGATCATAAAACATTTGAAGTTATTTCACAATATCAAATTGATCAGTTCGCTTTGTAATCGTACTTATAAGAATGTAAACAACATATAAAGAAAATGTAAGACAGTAAAACTGTTTTAATTCATTTATCACGTGATGCCTTTAGAAATGAAATCTCTATAAAAACTTCAAAATTAATATGTAAGAAAGTTAATTCGGCGAGGGCCGAATCTCGCATACCCACCATTATGCTTTTCGCATTTTAATCTCCAAGTTCGTTTATTTGATACCCATATCGGTGATATTATTAAGGAAAAATTGATCGCGGTGTGTACCATATTCATTTTAAAATTAACCCATTTTTAGGCAGATAACATATCTTCATTTGAGTAGTGTACAAAGTAGTTTTAAACGCTTTGTCTGATTTGCTTTATGATAAATTACCATCATAAACATCAAAAATTTGAAAAAAATTACATTTAATTATTCGTAACTTTGTGTGGACGCCGCCGATTGGTTCCATTTTTAGACCTAGCGAGTAAGGTGTCTCGCAAAGCAAATATGGAAAATTTCAACTTTCTAACTTCAATAATTTTGAAGTAACAAACAAAAATCAAGAATTATTGTTAAAAAAAAACTGGATTGCCTTCGGTTTACGCTCCAGTGCGCCCTTATGCTCTCACCAATTTGGCCCATTTTCAATATTAACTTGCGTCCAGAAAGTTCCAATGTTTCTACTATATTTTAAGTGGATATCTTCATTTTTGCGACCAACGAATGTGCCGAAAACACTGACGAACACGACGGACACACAGACGGACATGGCTAAATCAACTCCGAATTTCACGGTCATCCAGAATATATATACTTTTTAGGATCTCTGAAGCTTCCTTTTGGATTTTATAGGTATTTGGAAAGAAAAACATAATGAGTATACCCCCATCTTACAGCGGTAAGTATATGGTGGTAAAATATAAAGAAAGAAAAACAAAAGCAAATAGTATGTTGTATTTAGAAATGAAAGAATAAAATGCCTAAGGTCTCTTGAAGTTTTATTTTTACGCCTAAAAAAAAAGCCTCACAAAAAACACTTTTTTAATCTTTCCTTAAGGAATCGAACGTTTCATTGTTATGTAGAATTGTCAAGAGTAGCAATTTATACCATTTTTGAACAGCCTTCAAGCCTTGATAATATAACATCTCATAGCTAATGCAAGACCAAGCGATTCTGTTTTATGTATAAATGATTTCTTTTATCAACTTTTGAACCGATTTAGGCGATTTTCAAGCGTGAGATTGAGAGAGAAAGTTGAAAATTAAGCGTGATGACTAATACAGGCAATGTATTAACATTATATAGTTTGAAAAGAAGGAAAATATATCTTCAATTTTTCTTAATTATGATTTTTTGGTTTAATCTGACACTAAGACAATTTTGCAATCAGTCAGACAAACGAAGGCACTTAAATGAATTCACACTGATGGAGAATGTTTGTATGAATTTCAGGAGGAGAACAAATTGTTTTTTCTGCTCATCCTTCTCTAGCTAAAATATATAAAAATATGCATCTCAGAATTATTTTCACCTGTATTTTCATAAACTAATAATAATAATAATTAAAAAATGTTCATTAAATAAAAACAGTATAATTTAGTGATCATCACGAATTCGAAAATTCGGAAAAAAAAAATATTTGGCCTTGGAGGATACAATAGATAAAATTGAAATTCTTCGAAAAGCTTAATAACCGTAACCGTAACCACCATGGCCAGCGTCATAGCCACCGTAACCGTAACTATGGCCATTATTCAAGCCACCAGCATAACCATAACCGCCAGCATAACCATAGACGTGAGGGTGCACAGCATGGCCCACTTGTTTAACTACTGCGTTAAACCCGCTGTGCTTATCTGCGGTATAGTCTACAACACGAGTAGTCCCGTCGGCTTCTTTAAGGGAATAGCTCCCTGTAAACACAGAATGTTTAAAAACTTGTATGCAATGCAAGTTTAAGTAATAAACAAAATCTATACCTTTAACCAGATCGCCATCACGCAATTCCCACTGATTCTTAACATCACCGGTATGTAGATCCTTCACGCCATAACCATATTTATACTGAGGATAACTATAATAGTCCAAATGTTCATAACCACCGCCACTACCACCACCCCTATGGTAAAGAGCTCCACCGTAGCCTCCAATATAGCCACCGTGGTAGCCAACGCCATAGCCACCGCTGTAGCCAACGCCATGGTCAGTTCCGTAACCACCAGCATAATGGAAAGGCAAATCATGTTTAGTTAACACTGAATAACTATGAGCGCCCCCGTGCAAGTATCCTGCAGAAGCCAGGCTGCAAATGGCCAAAAAAACCGTGGCAATTTTTAACACAACCATATTTTCGTTTACGTTTGTTTTTATTAGTTTGATTAAGGTATTAATGAAAAGCAAATTAAATGATTATTAACGATGAACTGTTATACATTTTCTGATTTTCAGCTTTATTTATATCGAAAAATATAATATCGATTTCTTTGC
Source organism: Glossina fuscipes (assembly GCF_014805625.2). Classification (NCBI taxonomy): domain Eukaryota; kingdom Metazoa; phylum Arthropoda; class Insecta; order Diptera; family Glossinidae; genus Glossina; species Glossina fuscipes. Next base: position 2,183,570 of record NW_023998433.1, on the reverse strand, counting down.
ATTTTCCGGTCGCAAGTCTATCTACCCATTTTGTTTGCTAATCGATTTCTTAAAGGAATTCTTTACAATTAATAAATAAATTAATTATGTAAAAAATCATTTTACATCAAAATATTATTGTTATTATTAATGAATAATACGATTGCATGTGCATGTTACCAACATTATAATAACAACAACAATAACAGTCATAGTTGACTAATTAATTGATTATGTATTTACGCGAGCGAACAATTATATTCGCTGCGTATCTCTTTATTAGCTTTTTTGTAGTTTTGTTTTTTTTGTTTTTTTCTTTTGTTTGCTTTTCTTCTTGCCTTGTTTTTACATTTTATTTCAAAATTAATCCATTTTATACTAACATTCGTTTTAGATTGTTTTGTTTTACTTATGCATTAAATTTTATTAATTAAGTTATTTTGTACACACATACATACCTACATATATTTTATTTAACAGTGAAGGTCATTGCAATTTTGTTGACTTTAATGCAAAATTTATTTGCTTTTTTAGTTTAAATAATTGATTTTTACAGAAAATACCTACACTTGAAAAGAATTTTCAATCCACAACTATGTTCTTGTTGTTGTTGTAAGAATGCAACAAAAATAAATCAACATATTTGAAACTGCCCGTCAAGTTTAGGTTTAGCTTTAGGTTTAGCTTTATTTATAGAATTTTTTTTTTATTTTTTCTTGTTAGATGTAGTGACTATTTGCTCTATTGATTTTATTATTAATGTTTTTTGAAAGATAAAAATAAAACGAAAAGTAGATTCGTTTAAAAGCGAAACTTAAGGTATACAAAAATTAAGCAACTTACATCTGACGTTGTACTCTTTCGAATTAAAATCTTACACAGCAGATCGCTTAAATGTTTTCCTATCTATTCTTTGCCTTTTAATCAATCAAAATCAGATTAGCAGAGTATAGCTAAAATGTAATATAAAAATATATCTTCCTTTCACACAATATGCTTACTTTTTATATTCGAAGTCTGAATACGAAACACAATCAATGGAAATTTTACATAAATAATCTTAATTTCTAACCAGAATATTCTTCTGGAAATAATTGCAAAGATTAGATTAAACAGATAAACATACCGGATAAACACAGAAAACTGTACCAAGAATTTAGAGTACAATTATCAGCTTTTTACTTCATTTCTTGTTGAAGAAATCTTCTTTCTTTGATTGAAAAACATCAACGTATAGTGAAAGATCCAGAACTTTGATAATAATTGTTTTAATGACGCTGCACACGAAATTCAAATTTGTTTTACATTGTTTTACAAAAACAAAAGCAGCGTAACTAAAGCAGCCCCAAAAACGTTCAGAATGTTATGAAATTGTGATACATTTTGTTTAAAAGTTAACATTATGTAAACATCATACGCATTCGCCGTGGTGGTGACGTTAATATATTATATTACTGGCTTACGTTCACGCAATCGTATCCATATGTCTGCATATTCGTCTGTATACAACAATACTGGAATAGGGTGAAAAGATTTTAAAAAAAAGAAACCAAACAATATACAATAATTAATATCGTGACCTTAGCAAATGGCTTTCCAATCCTTGCCGTAATGATTAATATATAAGCCGTAAGAAAAAATTATTTAAAAGAGATTTGCATCGCAGTAGCTACAAAAAGAGTGCAATATCCCTTGGTATATAAAAATGTATTTACTTTGAATGCCATCGCTATAACTGCAAATAGAACTCACCTCTTTACTGATATATCATAAAAGGTATAAACAGGATTTAAATTTAATTGAGTTCCCCAAATTGAGTTTAGCTGACAAATAATTTAAATCTTGCAAGTGGATACGCAGAATTTAGTAGTATCCTAAGATATATGCATAGCTTTCTCAAGTTTTGGATACTCTTTTGTATAATTCTATCTATCACTCATTTTACATTCATATTTGAATTTTTTGTGAAAGCAAGCGAAACTTTATTGAAATTCTAATAAAATATTTTGGGTAAATTTACAAATTCTGAATTAGCCACAACATAGTCCAATATATTGAATTTTTACCAATGCTTATCATCATGACCATGATGATAATAATGAGTTTTGTGGTAATTGTCGTAATGACTATCATGATGACTATCGTGATGACTATCGTGACGGTTGTCTTTGCCGTGATGATTGTCTTGTTCGGCATGGCTTTCGGGATGTTTAGAATGGCCAATGTGCTTAACTACAGCGTTGAAACCGTGATGTTTGTCTGAGGAATATTCAACAATGCGTGTAGAGCCATCGGGTTCGACTAACGAATAATAACCTAAAAAAGCAAGAATTCATTTTTTCACCCTTAGCATAGTAACATAATTTTTTTTATTTTTACCTTTAACATCATCACCATTACGTGATTCCCATTGATTTTTAATATCACCAGTTTTGGTATCTTTAACGCCGTAATCAAAATCGTATTTAGGATGACTGTAATAATCGTGAGATTCATCCCCATGACCGTGACTATCATCATTATGTTCTTGATGGTGCCCACTAGCGAAATCACCGTGATGCTCCAAAACGACGGCGTGAGCCAATTCCTCATGTCCGTGATTATAATCTTTATGGGCGAATTCATAACCCTTATGATCCCATTCATAGTTATCATGTCCTTTCTCTTCATGTTTAACCGGCTCAACATGTTTAGTAACAGTTTTATAGCTGCTGACATGGCCCTCGTGTAATAATCCTGCCAAGGAAAGACCAAAAATGGCTACCAAAACTGTACAAGTGGCTAAGAAACGCATGTTGATAGATAATGAAACAAAACAAACTGATAACATTTTCGCATTTCTTCATCCTATTTATACAAAAAATTTCGCAAATCGAAACTTAGCATACTTAGTAATCAGATTAAAAACTAACTTAGAGAGATACTAATAAAAATTTTTATGTTATTAATTAACATGGAATGATTTTCAATTGTCTGAGAGGAAAGAGTCAAAAAGTTAAAATTGTGTATGATATGAAACGGTACGAACTATAGTATAACCTTAAAAAACAGCTGAAAATTTGAATCATGAAACCACCTTCACTTAATTAGTTATAATTTTATTTTATATTCGTATATTATTTCGTTTATTATTTCGTGATTTTTTCATTTATTTGTTGTTGTTGCTATCTTTTGATGTCTAAAATTTAGTATAAATATTCTGTCGGAATAGAAAAAAAGTAAGTTTTAAAACATCACTTGTTTAGAAGATATACAATGCGTTTTTTAAGTTGCGCTTTCCTTTTAGTAACCATTTGTGGTTTGGCTATGGCAGGATATTTGCATGAATCTGCCAGCAGTTATGCCGAAGTATCCAAACATGAAGACGAAAAGAATGAACATCATGAGTTTCACCATGAAAACCAGGAGCATGGTGAAGAGGTTTACGACTATCATAGCCACCCTAAATACCAATTTGATTACGGTGTGAAGGATACGAAGACCGGTGACGTAAAAAATCAGTGGGAGTCTCGTGATGGTGATAAGGTTAAAGGTACGATTTTTGTTTTCTATCACATTGCGGGCTATTAATATTATAATTAACTTCAAATTTTTAGGAGTCTATTCCCTGATAGAACCCGATGGTAGAACACGTTTAGTTGAGTATACATCGGACAAGCATCATGGTTTCAACGCTGTGGTCAAACACATTGGGCAGGCCGATCACGCCGATCATGCCGAACATCACGAACATTATGATGTACATGGTCATGAAAAAGGTCAACATCAATGGGACAGTTATGGCAATAAATTGTAAATAATGATCTCTAGCAGCGTAGCTGTGTGATATAGAATTTTGTTGCAAAATTTTACAAAAATTCTAAACAAAATAAAAAATTAAACACAAAATACATAAAACAAGTAAATAAATTAAAGGCCTATAATAAGACATAGCTGACCATTCAATAATCACGATCCAAAGTTAAAACAAACCTTAAGTGGGAATGGGTCTAAAACATAAATCGACGGGAGTCGAACTCAATAAAGTGGCTAAATAAGTTATCACTCTTCATATATCTCGCTACAAAAGGTCACTTTTCATAGAAAATTTAGAATAGTAAATTTGTATGTGAAATAGGACTAATTATTTCATAACATTAAAATTGGCAAGAAAATTACCTATGTTGAATTTGAAACACGTCAATTCAAATTTCATCCCAAATCCATTCAGTAGCAGATATGATCTTCTAAATGAATATGTCGGATCCATCGAAAAATAGCATTATCTATAAACACGATATTGTCTGCATACGCCACGTTTATTAACAATAGCAACAAGTTCAAATACCCGTTAAAGCCAAACTCATACTACAACAATATCAACATGTTGAAAAGGAAAAATATATCATTTCAATTTCTATGGTTAGGCGATCCCCTACGCTGTGAGGCAATTTTCTACTCATTGAAGTAAATGAATATCTTCCAGGTAGTTGGACTGCTGGCTGACTGCAGCTTATGTCGAGAACCATTGAACATAGTATATACCTTACAAAATTTGGTTTTCACATTTTTTTTTTTTTTTCATTCTTTTTTGACCAACCACTCAGGGGATGTACTCTACATATTTAGGCACGACCATTTAGGCGTGATCAAAAGGGATTATATTATAGATGCTCAAGGAGGAAAGCAGAGAGCAGTATTTGTGTAAGTTCGACTTAAAAGTGAAAATATCTACAATGGTGGATAAGTGGCGGGTAAGCGCAATTGAAGAATGATGTGGTAGTCTGTCGTACGGTATGTGAGTACCTCTAGAAAGAATAGATAAGAATACTGGGAAAGCCGAGCACTCCTCTCAAAAGACTTATTTGGTGAGAGTAATCTTTCCTCAAGAGTATAACTCTTATTCCACAAGAGTTTTTTTTTATCTTAGTCCCTATTGAAATATCTCAGTAAAAAGACACAAAATTAAAAAGAAAATATGCAACGCTCTAAATCCCAATAAATTTCTTGACTAGGATAAGATGATAAGCTCCAAGTAGCGGCCGTAGACAGCTCAAATGGCACAAATGATATAATTATGGAAAAAATAAAAACTAGGGAAGGAATTCACTTTTTTTTCTACGTCCTTTATATACTTTTACGACCGTCCGTCTTATTTTAACCCAAAATTCGTTTTCCCAACTGTCTATTTGGTGGGTGCCATTGTGAATTTGTAAAATTTGTATGCCTTATAATTCGCAACATGTCAACAAAAATATATAGTGATAGTTCGCGGGCTTTTTCCTAGGGCTTTGATGCTGTACTTTGGTCCGATTCCTTCTTCGTCAAAGACATTAGGTTCCGTTAAGTAATGAAGAGACTCTGGGTTATTCTATGTTATAACTCATACCTGGTAGTTTTGTTGGTAATTTAACATGTTGAATGATTAAACGCAAGTTAAACGCATACGGTTTAACGAAATATCAATGCCTAACTACATAGGTCTTTCTCTTAAAAGGTAATTCTAACATACTCCTATAAAGTATAAACTTTATGACTATAAATCCTGATGCTGTAAAATTATATCTCCAAATGTTTGTGTCCACTTGTCTCTTAAGCATTTTTCTTATACCCAATGATCTTAGGGAGCAACTCTAAAGTTACACAGATTATAAGCCAAACTCTCGAAAAAGAAGAAGAAAAGAGAAGAGAAAATGAACGTAACCGTATCCAGCTAACTTCGCTTCCAGCTAATTCTTCTTGCTAACTTAGGATCTGCGAATTTAATCTGCGCTAAATATTAAGTATTAAGACTTAAGAAGTAAGTGTGAGATCAAAACGAGCGCAACGACTTTGGTCCTCACAACTTTCCATTTCATATGTCAAAGCAGGCTAGTTGCGTAAATTTTTACTATTTAAATGTGCTAAACTGTAATGCGTTTGCACAAAGTTGCAAGAATTTATGTCTTATAAGTTCAAAAGCAATATATAATACAAAATATGGATTTTTTCTTTTTTAAACTAAAACCGAATACAAGATATACAACAACAAAAATCTCGAAATTTTGAATGAATTCAAGAACTACATATTCTGTCTTATAAAGTACTAAAGCAAAAAGAAAATTATTAATTCAATTGAATCCATTGTCATTACTATTATTATTTTAGCCAGATAAATAATTACTAAAACTGAAAGCTTAAAACACTAGCACCTAAGGCTATCTATCTATCGGCTTATTGAAAACTCTATCGCACTTAAGATTTTAACCCACAACCGTTGAGTTATTCGTCTTTATCCTTTGCCTGCACGGCCACTAATAAATAATTTTGACTATTTTTCATTGGATATGATAAATGAATTAAACTTCTTTAACTGCTTTTTATGATCGAATTTTTACATTCAACTAAGCAAATAAACCAGTCTCAAATTCTTCTAAGAAGTCTTTATTACCTTTCGAAAAATTTTAATAAAATAGTATTTTAATCGTAATCCATTATTTTACTTTACGTCATCTATTTTTAATTTACGCATTACCCAAATAAAATATGAATTTTTAATAAGTTTTTGCAATTAGCTGCTATGATATGAAACATTTTAGCTCGTTCATTTATTTCCTTTTTCAAAAATTATTTAATGTAGTAAGTATTCATTTAAAAGTCTTGAGTAACTTTTTATACCCAACAACGACGAGTCGAAGTATATTCATTTTTTCAAAACGTTTGCAGCATCCAGGCAGAAAATTCATTGACTCTTTAAATTCATTTTCAAATTACTGAAAATGAATACATCGCCTACACATTTTGAAAATTATGTAAACTACGTCTAGAACGCTCGCACGCCTATAAATATATAAATTAAATAGAAATTATCAACTGCACGAACATATTGTAGAGCGTAAAAATGTAGTTCTTTTCGGGTATAAACTATTCGGCCACGACGGAATATTTGTTAACGCTGTACGACGAAAAAAGTTTTGCTAAACTTGAACCACGTCAACTCACTCCTTATATGGAAGCAGTCCCAAATAGAAAGCATATCTTTATACGAAAATAGGGTATAGTTTTTGGTACTTTATCACGAAAGTAATGTAAAGTGTTAGATGAAGTCATATAGGGCATGTAGTAGTCGGCCCTGTCCGACTATAGTGTTTCTACTTGTTTTATGTAAGCATATATATATAGATGTATATTTGTATATATTAAACCTGGTTTACACTACATAGTTGCTCGCAATGTTTCTACGTGCGGCTGCGTTTTGGTATTATAGGTTTTAACTGCAATTATCATGAAATGTATGTTTTACTTTTAAATTATTATTTTTTTAACTTAAATCAAAACGTTTAAAATCAATTCTGAATTTTTTTTGTATTTATATTGGCACAGCTTGATTTAACATTTATTGTCTCTGCATACCCTTAAGCGAACGAAAGAACGAAAGAATTTATACAAATTTGATGTGATGAGAACAGTTTAAAAACAGCTAAAACAGATAATTGTGTATAATATCGCCTATATTGAATTTAGCATATCCATTTGACCGACTTTTCTTTCGAAGTGACCTCGGTGCTTTTGTGTATCAATATTTTTTTCGATATTGTATTGTGCCCGTTCGCCATATTAATAATACATGTTAATTATATTAATTTGTTAAACACCGTTAAGCGTACTAAGCCGAAAGTAACAATTCAAAATTAGCAGCTTCTTTTAACGCATCATTTCATTTTAAATTCGGCGCCAAACGAAACCTTTGTAGTTTGTTAGAACCTAATACTGGCGTAACTGAAAAATTTTGAGTGACTTCTGTCTTATTTGGCGTAAGCCAAAATTGAAGCCAACCTCCTGGTCGATATTTATTTTCAAAATATTCAAGAAACGATGGGTCTTTTGCATGAAAAATTTCAAATGACAGATCTAGTTAAAAGACGTTACATTAGATCTATACATACAAGAATGTTTCGATTTTCTATTTGATACATCTGTGACACAGAGCTTTTGTTTGTCGATGTCAGTTTCGATTTTGATTGTAAGTTGCGCATTTGTTGAAAGGGCACTTCTACATGAAACTTGTAGACGATTTTAGTGAAACCAAAAATCAAAAAATCAGTTACTACAAATTTTGCCTAATATGGGCACGTGTATGTATTAAGCTTGACATCAGTCACTCAGTTTCTTTTCTTAACTTCAGAGACGGTAAACTATATTTTATAAAAGGAAAGGCCGATCTAGCAGACTACTTCCCTTTCTTCCTTCCTTCTTTAGTGAGCTTATATTAAACATTAAACGTGATAAGAGAGATGCCGTTTTTTATTCCCAAACTCATTAAAATATAGTATAGATATATCATTTGATCTAAATAAAAGTAAGTGGCAAAAGTTATGCGAAGCAACAGTAAGTTCGAAAAGTATGAAACGATTTTGAAAATACTTCATCGCGCCGGATTGTATTTTAATGCCTTTTTATTATACATTGCTGCATTTATTTATGCCTGCAATTTCAATGATAAATTTTCACGCCTATAAAGCGATCCTTCTCTTATTCTTAGAATATTTAGACAAGGGTGCAAGGTGGTCGTTCGTTGCAAGTGTTTTGTAATTCCTTCAGTTTTGGTTTAATTTAGCCTGAAACTCTTAAATTTTGATAACAGACATTTTCGAGATACGGGTGTGAAAATTTTTATAATTTTGTGAAATAGTGTAAGTCACCCGTCAAGTATTTAGAAAATATATTAATAATTTTAATATAATTGATCTATGAAGGCGTTTCCACAATTTGCAGCGTATCCAAGCAAGCATTTTTTTTTTTTTTTTTTTTTTTTTGTTATTATTTATAGAATTTATTTTTACAACAGACAAGCCTTCAGGGTGCTATTAAGACAAGTTTGCATAAGTGACCAGGATTTGGATTAAAAAAAAATATTTTATGATTTATGAGTGACTTTAAATGAAAAACTAGTTTAAAACGCAACGAAATGCTTTGTTGAATATACATAATTTTGATTAATTGATTATTTTATTTTCATATTTTATTACACTGTTTGTAAATTTTTTTGTTTTTTTGCTATATGTTATGTTCTTTTATAGATATCACATTTAACTGCTTGCTTTCGATCATCTTAAATACTTTCTGATCCTGAGATATAATCTTTCGTTCATAAATATTTAACATGAGCATAACTATCAGCATGACCGTGTCCATAATGATAATCGGGAACGTCAGCATGTTCGTAAACTTTCGAATGTGCGACATGACCCAATTGCTTGACCACAGCGTTGAAGCCATGATGCTTATCAGCTTTATAATCCACCACACGAGTGGTACCATCGGCTTCTTTCAAACTGTAAGTGCCTGAAAAAGGGGAAAATAAAGAAATTAATTTTTAAAACAAATTTTAAAAGATTTTTGTTAACATACCTTTGACTAAATCACCATCACGTGTTTCCCATTGTTTTTTAATATCGCCGGTCTTTAAATCCTTAACTCCATATTCGAATTCATATTTTGGATGGGAATAGTAATCATGTTCGACATCAACATGATATGGCTTGTAATCGTGGTGATCGTGGTGAACATGGTGAACATGCTTATCGGCCCATTCATATTTAACAGGCACCTCATGCTTAACCATTGAAGCATAGCTAGTAGCATGTCCATGGGATAAATATCCGGCTGAAGCCCAACCAAAAATGCTTATTAAAAGAAAAGTGTTAATAAGGAAACGCATTTTGCTTGATTTATACTTTGAAACACTTAGAACAACTGCTAGCATTCGATGCAACAGGCCACTTATTTATACCAAAAAATGTTGTTAATTAAGTAATTCACGTTCTCTTAACTTTTTGAAATTTGCATGTTTGTGATTAATAATTTTTAATTTACTTACTTTTTAATACCATTTACTTAGAACAATTCATTGCACACGCTTACATTGATAGATACAATCTAAAATACATACGTTGCAACAATTTATTGTTTTTCTCGGTTAATTACTTCCTGACCATCAAATGGCTTATTGAACAAGCATTACAAAGGTTTTACACATGTTTAGGTCCGAAACAAGCGAATTAACATGAATATTTAGTCAATTTTTTTTAATTATATATAAATTTCAATTGAACTATGTAAATTAAGGAAGCGTATGAATTAAAGCAAACAAGAAAGAAAGAAATTATTTTGTCCATCTGCGCGATGTCAATCTTGGATGTCGATCATCCCATTCATCTGCATCTTACTCGTTAGCGATAATCGCCAGTATTTTTCATCCTATCCCTTTAAATATGACACTAATAACTATTTAAAATTAATGTTGTGTTGAAGGTAATATTAGACTATTGATAAAAAAATTCAAAGTTTTTTCTTGGACGTTCGAGATTTTAGACATTGTTAACGACGTTATGTGCGATTTTTGTTCATTTCCAAGTGTTTGATTTGTGCGCATAAATCATTTCGGCCGTTATAGTTCCAATAACAGATAGACGGATGCTTAGACAGACTGTTCAAATAAAGGATAATAGGAATATGGATATATCAGCTCAGTAACTAATACTATTTAAGAAGTTAGATATTACGCTTCACAAAATCGCTATAGTGCCTATGATTGGATATTATATATGAAAAAAATGAATGCATACAAAAGTTTTATTCTAGCTGCCATTCTTCGGCATTAAAATATAAGCGAAAAGACACTATTTATAAATAAGAGAAAGGTAGTATTCAATATCAAGACAAGGAATTTATTAAACTTTTTTTTTTAATATCATAATCAATGAAGTGTTGTATATTAAGCAGTGTTAGCATGTGTAAATTAGTCATGTTCGTTATCATTCATATATGTGAACGCGATCTTTATTGGTTCGGAGTGAACGTAAGAAATTTTTAAAATCACAAAATTAAATAAACAATTTTATACACAAACATTCACTTCCTCCAAATAGTAACAATTTCATTTATTTTGGTCAAAACTAAATAAACAGAAGAACTGTGCAATGTACAAGATGCCTTATAGAGTAAATAGAACTTTTTGAAAATGACATATTCCAGCGACACTCGAATTGGAACAAGTACATACTTTACTATCCGTGCCATCAAATGTGAATGACAAAAGCGGCTGTAGAATTCCAGTTGTAGCGTTTCAATTGACAGCGTGTTTGCTGCATTGACACGAAACGAAAGTAAATATCGAAGAAAAGTTCCAAGATTATGTCGTAGCAGAATGAATAAGTGAAGAATGGTCATCAAGACGTCAACGATAAATAATATGCTAGATAATCTAAATTAATGATAAATCAGAAATCAGGTCAAATCTTCTTCCAAAAAAAAAAGAAACTACAAAATCAATTCATCACAGATTTTGATCAAACATTGGGCTTTTCAATTTTATGTCGTTTACACTATGGTGGGCACAAATTGACTGACGTACCATAACTGCACCGAAAAAGTCGCTCTTGCAACGGATATCTTAATCTGAAATAGCATTTTAAGCATCGATTAGTCGCCGCATTCACTTCATTTAACACTATATGATCTTTACTTGCGGTATGTTGACATGGAAGCCATCGAAAAGATTTGCATCGCAAGCAACAATTTGCTGGTTGCTTACACGTTCGATTTCGATGCAGATTTCAAAAAAAATTCACGGCAGCCTCCAATAGTTCGCCACGTCCCAGAAGTAACTGTTTTGATCCATTTCTCTATTCATAATTTTATTTGTCCCTTTTGGGCGCATTCAACCTAATAATAATGGTAGAAGTGAGCTGAAATAGTATAAAGGCAGTTAGCTAGGAAAGGAAATAGTATCATATAGGTCAGCGATACGTTTAACCTCTTTCCAGGTTTACATAGAATTTTTCAATAAGAGAAAAGATATCGGCCGCGCTGCTGATGCCGTCCTTGACCCTCCTAAAAGTTTACGATGGTCATGTCCTGACTGCAGAAAGCAGCACATTGATTTCTACAAACTCTTCACGGAGACGAGAAATTGTTTCTCAGATTTGAGCACAAATCTCGGCTCCTTGTGGGAGAAATTTGAAATAATCAAGACTAGGTTTAATTGCGCAATCATCTCGCTCTCCAGCTAACAAAGTTTCAACTCGTAAGTCCGTTTCGTCGGTGCAAGTTAGCGATTCCTTAAAATCTACAAAGAATGTTAGCGTTTCTGCTACGGCTGAGTCGGTCGGTAACATAAGAGTTGCAAAAAAGCCGGGAAGTCCTTCTGGCTTGAGCTATGCTGAAGTAGCAAGGGTATCTCCTCCCATTGATGTCACTCAATCTTCTCAGAGGTCATCGCCTAAAACTAATAATGATAATAGTAAATGCTCCTCTCCTCCTGGCTGTTCGAGTGTGAACGCCGGTCGCAAAACTGAGCACGTCGCACAAGCTGCTCGTGCAAGTGTGGTTACCTCTTCTATATTTTCCCCAACTCATAACTCCCCATCCCTACTGCTTCTAGTAAAGATAACATATGCTTGAAGGCAGTTCCTCCCAGAAAGGCAATATTTGCGTCAAGACTGGCACCACATACATCTGTTGATAACATAAAAAGTTATCTGGCAGCGAAAGCTCTTCTGTCAATTTAAAGCGCGTTAGTATTTTTAAATTGGCTTCTTCTCAATCTAGAGCTATCTCATCTTTTAAAATTCTAGTTTCCACTGAAAATATGGATTTGATGTTAAATAAACCATTTTAGTCGGTTGGATCCTTAATTAAGGAATTTATCCCTCGGGATCGACCCCGTAATGCTAATGCTCTTTCCCCTTCAAAAAACTAAATATTTCTTCAGGCTCATTTTCTCTCATTTATCAAAATGTTAGAGGCCTAAATTCAAAAATTGGTTCTACCTTCCTAAATTCAGTGAGCACGGAGTTTTCCTGTTTGGTCTTCACTGAAACTTGGTTAAAGCCGGATCTACATTCGTCGGAACTTTTCCATAATTCGTTTCAAGTTTTCAGAAACGATCGATTATATCGCAATTGTGGTGGTGTTTTAATTGCCATTTCTTCGGCAGTCTTCTCCTATTCATTTGAATTTCCAACTACTCCCGATGTTGAATTTATCGCCATTCGAGTGAAATTTCCTAATAAACACTTATATGTGACCTGCTCCTATATTCCCCCAAATTCGGATATCTCTGTGTATAAGAAACAGGCCGCCCTCACTTGTGAAGTGGCCAAGCAATCTAAACCTACCGATATAGTCATTGCGTTGGGTGACTTCAATTTGCCTTAAGTCACTTGGTGTAACAGTGATAATTCTGGCTGTTTAATTCCTACTTCAATATCTGATAGAGCTGTTGTGTTCTTTAACGAATTATTTGCTCATAATTTAGTTCAATACAATGGTACCCCTAATTGCAATGGTAGATTGCTTGATTTTTGCTTTGCCAATTTTCCTGAAATTTGCGTTAATCGTTGTCTTCCGTTTAGTTTACCTGACGATCTATATCATCCAGCATTGGGTATTTCCACTCATTACAAGCATGTTGGTTCGTTGAACTTCTTTCTATAACGTTCCAAATTCAAATTTTTCATATAAATTTTATGATTTCCATAAAATCAATGTTTCCATGCTAAAATCACATCTTTCTCATATTGTGCTTGATTTCTCAGTGGGAAGTATTGATAGCTTACTGTCGTCGTTCTACAATATATTAAATCAAGCTACTTATGCGCCCGTTCCGATCAAACAGTCCCGACCTCGGAGCAAGTGTCCCCCGTGGTTTAATAAAACAATTAAATATTACAAGAATAGTAAAAACAAGCTTTTCAAAAAATTTTCGAAAAGTGGTTCTTCTTTCGACTATTTCGCTTACTGAGTGGCAAGGCATCAATTTAATTCCCTCAACCGCCAATACTATTGCAGATACCTTCAGCTTGTAAAGTCCTCCGTGTTTGCTAATCCTAAACAGTTTTTTAAGTTCGTTAATTCCAAAAGAAAAATCTCCACAAATCCCTCGCATGTGTCTTTTAATGGCTCCGAGTCCTCGGATGATTTTGAAACCTAAAATCTCTTTGCGGAATATTTCCGACAGAACTTTTCAACTGCCAATTTCGATTTATCAGCGAGCTATCCATATCCGATTTCTAATTTGATTTCAATTCCTAACTTTGTTATATCTGAAAATGACGTTTTTGAAGGATTGAGCTCTCTAAAATATAATTGGACCTGATAAAATCCCCTCATATGTACTTATATCTTCTGTTGGTGGGCTATGTGGTGTTATCTCAAAGGTTTTTAACAAGTCCTTGAATTTAGGTGTTTTTCCTTTGTATTGGAAGACTTGTTTCCTTATTCCTATTCACAAGAGTAGTAGTAGGAAACTTGTAGAGAACTACAGAGGCATTGCCAAGTTGAGTGTCTTGCCTAAACTGTTCGAGCGAATTGTGACTCAGCATATAGCCTTTTCCTTTCCAACATGATTTTCGAAAGGGAAGATCTACGGTCACCAATTAATTAGAGTTTATTTGTCATGTTTTGAAGGCTTTTTCTAGTGGCTCTTCCACTGATGTCATATACACTGACTTTAGCAAAGCGTTTGATTTGGTTAACCATAGACTACTTATCTTTAAACTCCAAGCATCTGTCTTACCTTTCTTCTTAGTGGAATGGTTAACCTCTTATCTGCATGGTAGATCATTCAGGGTTTTGTTTAACCTCATTACCTCGGATGAGTTCCCCGTAACGTCTGGCGTACCTCTAGGTAGCCACTTAGAACTCATTTTATTTAATTTATACATCAATGATTTGCCCTCCGTAATTAAATTCAGCAAGATCTTAATGTGTGCTGATGATGTTAAACTGTTTTCTTCCTTCTCTCTACAATCGCAATCACATCAGCTTCAAAGTGAATAATTTCATTGCATGGTCTTCTTTGAATTTTCTGAAAATAATTCTAAATAAATGTAGAAAGCTTTCTCTCTCAAGAAGAAAGTCATTCATTACTCAGTGTTTCATTGATTCGCATAAGTTGGAGGACGTCGTTCTATTTGACCATAGATTACGTTTTAACTTGCACATTGAGCTCTCGTTAAGCGAAGGTAGGTCCGCGCTTGGTTTTATTAAGAGGTGGTCCAAAGAGCATGATGATCCTTACATTACTTAAAGGCTGTACATGTGTTTGGTTAGACCTATACATGAGTATGCCTCTATTGTGTGGTCTCCTTCATATAGGTACTATGTAGATTCAATTGAATCTTTTCAAAAACAATTCTTGTTTTTTGCCTTTAGGAATTTGGGTTGGGATCCGATTGCCTGTCTTCCCCCCTAGGAAAATAGGTCGCTTCTGTTGTCCTTACCGTCACTGGAGAAACGTAGATTTGTCCTTGGGATTTCCTTCGTAATCAAATTAATAAATGGTGCAATTGACTCGCCCGCATTACTTCGTGAGATGGGCTTTAATGTCCCGAACCGCTTCTCTAGGCACTTTATCTTGATCAAGCTTAGTCAATGTATATATAATTATGAGCTGATTAACCCGCTCAGAGTCGTTTGCAAGAACCTAAATGACGTCTATCACTTATTCTCGTTATCGGACTCTTTAAAGTCCATTAAAGCAACATTGCTTAATACGCGCGATTTACCTATGTCGTACTTAAATTAACTTTTAACCTTAAAAAGTCATTATGGGTCGAAAATTAATTGTTGTTAACTATTATCGGTTGCCAAGCTTATGCATATTTGCGATGGCTTAGGGGTTCACTTGCAATTTGGTCCTGTAGCGGTTGTGGGTGTGGCTCTATGCTAGTTGTGTACACGCTTTTTTCTTTCTTTCCTTTTTCTTTTTTCCTTCTTATAAGTTTTATAAAACTTATACTTTTAATATTAATTAATTTAAGATTTACTTTAAGAGTCAATTGAACTCGACTGCCATTTTATTGAGTTGGGTTTCTTGTATAAGTGGAATAAATAAATAAATAAATAAATATAAATATATAAGAAAACATTAACAGAAATTTTTTTTTCTTGCAATGTATTTGAAGCCATTATTAACTCTAAAGAGAAGAGCATAGCTTGATGAATCCAATATTCTAGCAATTTTGGCACTAAATCTGACTTAATTTCAACTATAACATGTATAATAGTATTGGTTTTAATACATGAATACAATGCAGTTTACTGCTGTAGACAAACGACTTAAGCTGAAAACTTTTTTTTAATTTTTTTTAATACGACCCATCACTCCAAGGATGATGCCACACGATGATGGCTACAAACAAGTGGGGAAAGAAACGGTTACTGCCTAGAGAGTTGTTTGACCGATCGGCAAATATTTCTACGCCTTTGCCGCATAAGCACTCTCTACCCACCAAGTTTTGTCTGCTAAATTGAAATTTAAGCACGCGCGCACCGAATCGGAGCTCTTATTTACCTGACTATATCCGAGGCGTAACGCAATAATTCGAAATCAGAGTATCTTGGCTGACGTTCGTTTCTTCATTGTAATAAATCAAAAGTTTGGCGACCTGACATCACACCTTCTTTAGATCAACCTTTTCCAATTCACGTAATAAAGCATTCTTCATCATTAATCCACAGCGCTCTCTCTCCATGGAAATGAATTCAAAGACACGAGGAACAACAATGGCCAACAACGCCAAACCAAAAATTCCTATTAAGAAGCCACTTTTACAGTATCTAAAAGTGTCTTGTGCATTGTGCAGTGACACTGCACCAAAAACGACAACTTTGCTTAACCTCTGAGCTAACTTGAAAAAGTGATTTTTTTAGAAGCAGTTGCAGCATGACAAACAAATTTTAATAATTTCCATAATTTACAGAGCACACCGCGCAACGTCAAAATGAAATCATATCATTCGTACTGAAAACTGGCATATATTGGAAATCCCGATTTATATAAAAATATATAACAAATCTGAAGTGGGGTTTTCCTCGCATTTATTTTTAAAATAACAGTTTACATAATTCTATGACCTCGGCAATTATGTGAAATAATGCGTACAACAAGGTACCATAGTAATTAAAATTTTTAGTTTTGTAGAAAAAAAATTTTTAACATAATAACGTAATTTTGTGTCTATCTCTAATGTTTCATCATTTTGAAATTAAATATTTATTAAAACCAATATCAAAATACAAACGAGATCACTTTATGTGGCGTTACGAGCCCTAATCACGTAAGCTTTTAAAACTTTATATACCGGTACGAAACGTTTAATAAGGTGGCGTGATCGGATCAAGTGGACATAATTGGTGGAAAATATCGATAATGATGTAATGAATCTCTTTTCGAATTGTTCAGTTTAAATTATATCGGATAGATAGCCAGAGAATGGAAAACTTCGACGATATCAAATCGCACAATCTCAGCGAATAAATGCCATCATTTCGCACACAGACAGAATCGCAGTAATCGACATATTTTCTTACCAATGTCTGAACGTCACTCATGACTAATATTACTTTCACATTTATTCTTATAGTATTCTCTGTTCACGGCGGTAACAATTGCTATCTGCGGACCAATTTAGTTACTTTTTTATAGGGTCCGAACCTAAATGTGAATAAAGCACATTTCTAATTGAAATTTGGATCGAATTTTCTTTTCAGTGTAAATAAATATCGTGAGATACGCATATTCGCTTTTCGAATTTTTTTTTTTTTTTTTTTTGCCAGGTTTTATTTTGACAAGTATAATGGTTAGACGTATTTTGGCGTACTTAGCGATTTGCTCCTATCGAAATAATGGATTAAGCGAAGTGTATAAAATTTTGTGTAAAAAATAAAATGAAGTGCTTTAATCACATTATATTTTGGCTGTGGCATTTGATAAGTTTACCTTGAGCAAAATAAATGTTTATAAGAGATGCAAGTTGTTCACAGAAGACCGAGAAGATGTTAATGAAGATGTCCACCATGGAAGCCACAACACGTCAACTATCGGTGAAAACTTTAAAGTTGTGAAGAAAATTGTTATGAATAATCCTCGAATCACTATTAGAGAAATTGCTAAGGATGTCGGTTCATGCCATCCAATATTTTTTCACGTTTCGAACGTAAAACGTGATGGATATTACATCACGACAGTGCACCAGCTCATATGTCGTCGTTTGTTCATAACTTTTCAGTCAAAAACAACGACACAATCGTGCCTCAGCCACCGTAGTCAGCGTGCTTGGCCCCCTGTGAACTGAAAAGATCCGTGAAAAGTTGGAGTTACGGCATGATCAAGGATCTAAAAGCCGCATGGCGGAAAGAGCTCCCGTCCATGACAAAAAGAGCATATCAGAAGTGGTTCGAGGATTGGAAAAAGCAATGGCACAAGTGTATTAGTTCTAAGATTACTTTGAAGGGGAAAAAATATCACTTTTTTTGTAAGCAGCCCCGGGCTGCATGCAACTTGCTATTATTTGCGGTACACAATACTTACACAGTTTTACAAACATTTACATTTTTAAAAATTGTGAAAAGTATAAACCCACGGTCACGTCTTTCACACTTATTTAACGATTCTATATAATTTTTCATTAAAAGTTCTGTTAAGAAGGATGGACTTCTGATTTAAAAGCAAACAAAGTTCCATCAAAAGACACGTTCTTATAAAATTATTATTAGATCAATTTAAAAAAAAGGAAGACCAAAAAATTTAAGGAGCCACGAGCGAATTGCAACGAGCCATAACGATTGAATTTGGTGCCTCCACATTCGCTCACAGCTATATAAAGCATGCAAAGTTTTTCTTATTATATCGTAGGTGTGCCAATTAGCCGATAGAAACAATTTCTATGTTAATCTTTAGAATGATCTCGGAATTATATTTATACTAACTTTTAAATTAATATATGTTATGAACCATAAGTATGAGTTCTTGACTTATTGCGGGAATTTTTGCGGACGGATCAGGACTATTGTCAAAACTCGTTTATGACCACTAAAGAAAAACGCATAAGTTCCCGGCTTCTTTCGTGATTTTTACATAACGTTACATTACGAACAAGCGAGGATGTGTCGAATGATCGTCTAAAGCTAATCAAAGATATTTCCTTTTATACGAATTCTAAGCTGATATCCTGAGAGTTACGAAATGATGGAGTATTCTAATGTCATTTATAAATTTAAAATGGAAATATATTAATAAATTAGTTGGTTACCTATAATAATATAACCATATATTTAGGCAGAGCATAGAAAAGGAATACCGCTGTAAAACCATATTATGTTCAAATTTTAAAAGGACACATTTTAATGTTTTTGATTTATCTTAAAATCATATTTACATTTTTGAAGAATCAAAGCTAATGTATTTTTTCAAATCATATCGAAGATTCGCAGTAAGTTTAAAGTAACCAAATGCAATGCAAATAAGCTTTAGAATAATTTTACTTGATAAATTCATTGCATTCATTCAATTCATATCCAAATACATTAAGAGTTAGAGTGTAAATACCTGTGGAAAGATCAATTGGCGTTGTTAATAGATATTAAGCCATTAAGTTCAATATTTTTTAGACTGCGGAATCTATGACAAACATTACATGAAAAGTAAATAATTTCATATGTATTTTCTATTAATAATAATACTTTAAAAGACTTTTCAATTTAAACGTATAGCAGAGAGACATGTTACATTTTTTGACAGAATGCATGCGATAACGAAAACACATATAAATAAGAAAAAAAAGAAAAGAAAAGAAAAGAAAATATATATTCATACAGCTGAGAGTAGTATAGTCAGCCGTAACTTATTACACGTAACCAACCACCTTCTTTTACTACGAAATATTTTTATACTTTCATTTTCATTTAAAACTTATCGCATTTATACACACAACGCATTTCTTAGTTTATCAAGACACCCGTCGATGGCATGACTAAGTCATGTATTTGTTTTGTGTTTAATTTGGTTGTTTCTTTCTTTTTTGCTTTTTTCTTTCGTAAAAAGCAGAACAACTAATTTAAATTGACATCAAACTTTATTTTTTGTTGGATTGCATATATAAACAAGCATATGCTTGCAAAGTTGTATGTGTGTATATATGTTAGCATTTTTTATATGCGGGCATATAAGATAAGATCGTAAGGCAAAGGAAAAAATATGTATAAAACAAAAAACAAAATAAAAAGCAATACTAAGCAAAAGTTACGAACACCAAACTGACAAAGCTTAAGTTGTAGCCGTGATTATGGGGTTGATTAGTTAGATTTAAAAAAAAAAACACACACACACACATTTCTACACCCGTAAGCAGGGAAAAGTATATTGACTTTGATATTTCGTTTGTAATATTCTCATTACCTACCGATTTATTTGGTTATTCGCTCAATCAAACGATGCTTAACTTTTCAATCCGAACAAGCATATTTCAAATCACGTGTATTTCAAACTGTACGCTGAAAAACGTAATTGATTCGTTGCAGCTCAAGCATGCATTTTCAACATGCGTGCGTACACCAAAAGAAAAAATAAATAAATAATTACACAGAAAATTATTTAATTGATTAGTTAATTGATGAGTTAGTTCTATTATAAGAACATTTTTCTTATTTTCTTCGGATCTATTACTCCTTTATTTGTTTCTGCCTCGTATTTACCAAGATACCTACTAGTTGTCCTAATATGAAGCCTACTAGTTACCCTAATATGAAAGTTTGCTAGCATGAATCTAACCATACATATCCTTTAGAAGCGGAAGCAAGATCAGCTCGATTTAATGCTTTAAAGACATTTCTTTCTTTCCTAGATAGAATTGTATAAATGCGCAAAAATGTACTTAAAATCAATTTTGCAGTTTTTTTATTTAAATTTAAGTAAAAGGTTAAAAGTTCGTAGTCTTAGAATTTATTATAAGTCAACTTATTTTTACCATCTCTCATCCAGACTTGCTGCAAGAGTCATTTACTGTGTAAGTTTTCTAAAAAGAGACAAAAAGCTAATGCAGGGAAAGAGGGGATATTAAAAGTTTCGACGTAAACCTTTTTTTTTTCTTACTCTCCTCTCTATCTTGTTTGCTTTTCTTTTCTTTTTTGGAAAACGTTAAATTAAAAACAACTTTTACTTTTTCAAGATGACAGCTTACAGAGCGAGCCAAATAGCGTACGCGTGGAAAATGAATCAAATCAGACTCGAACATTTAACATTATGGAGGAAATACTACAAATTGAATTTGAATAACCTCCTAAATAATAAAAGAAACTAAACCATTTGATAATAAAAAAAAGGAATAAAAATAAGTAAAAATTCCATTTATATCTCACACTCGCCGGCGTGTTCACTCGATATCCTTAATGATTTGTAAAGTCTTAAAGACAGCAATTCGTTTACGTGTATATTACTAATAATTTTCGTTATTGTTGTTCAATTCTTCGTTAATTATATAAAATATTATTTTCAATAGGAGTATGCTTTAAATAGGCGGATAATTATCCAATTATTATCACATAAGCGTCATTTAATCTTAGCAAAGTACGTTAATAAGCAATAGAAACCGTTTTCATTCTGCTTAACAACTGAACTCACAGATACATATTTTCAAGTTCATTAAAAAAATAATAATAAAAAAAAAGAAGAAACTTCTTCACTAATATGATTTTTTAAGTTGATGATGATGATGATGATCATCAACGGACCGGTATGTCAGGAAAATCTAGCTACTGAAGAAAAACTTAATGGATTTTATAATAATTGAATGCCGGTTCTTCTTGATTTTATGCATCGTGACATGCAATGCAAAGCGATGACGCTGCATTTTTTACCTCTACATCAGCAGCGTTTATGTGCATACTGCCAATGTACTTATATGTACAGAAATTTGTATGTATATATTTATTTATATGCAATATATATATATATATATGCCATATACATGCAACGAAACAAGTTCACTAACCATTTAACGTTTGCATATAAATACGTTGGCTTTCAAGCATTTTAGCTTTAATAGTAATTTTGTCCTTGACATTGTGTTACCAGATTGTGTTTGCTGATATTAAATACATATATATATATATATATATATATATATATATATATATATACATATATATATACATATGTACATATGTATATTTGTATATGTATTTATATGTATATATATTCGATTATATGTGCACACATATAATTAATTAAAAGAGAAACTATCTTGCATTTATTTTCGCTCATAATTATTGAAATTTAAAAAACAATGTCGATTAATGTAAGTTGGCGGTTTGTTATTGCTCTATTCTTATGTAATCGTTTAAATTCCTTTTCAAAGAAAAAAAACAAAAAAAAAATAATTTATCCCGAAAAAAAAAGAAGTGGAATATCGTCATCAACGTAGAGAAAGTGTAGTGCATTTGTGCACAAACAAATCTATATGCTTGCTAATGTGCGAAAGACAAAAATTACAAAATATTGTAACTTTCACAAAAGTGAAAGTTCAGTAAAATAATTGCAAGAAAATTTGATGTTCATCAGCCTCGCTCACGCACCACAGAAGTGTAAAATGTGAACGTAGAAGATACATTTGAAAAAGAAAACAAAAATAAATAAATAAATAAAAAATGAAATTTTGATTCAAAAACCGGAAAGCGAAGCGATTATTAAAGAATCTTCTTTGTTACATTTTCTTTTTGCGTGTATGTTTTTGTTTACGAACTCTTACACATATTGTAAATAAAACGACCAGAACAACCGATAAACAAGTGAAATGATTTTTAGATCCATTCGATCTGATTGCTGCAATCAGAAACATTGAACTCCAAAACTAATATCTTGTTACGGTTGAGCCGAATGCAGTTCTATCTTTTCATTATCAGGTTACAAATAAAAGAACGGAATTACATTTAGGGAAATCATAATTATAAAGCTTCCGGAACTCAAAGTCTTCAACATCGATGCCGAAATCTTCCGACAAGTTAAATACATATAAAAATAAGGTTTTGACACTTAATAAATAAATATTTTGCTTATCCTAGCAGAAAAGAGAGCAACTTTAAAAATTTTAATGCATTTAATGCTTTTTCAGCCGTACATAGCTAAACATCAATTAAACGCTTTCTCTCCAGTTGCAACATCATACACTGATTTTATTTGCTCTTATTAAGAAAAAAAATCTCTTATCCTTATAAGTATTAACGAATTAAAAATATCATACTTTGGCTGTTATTACACAATTTAACAAATATCGAGGTTCTTGAGGGAGACGAAAATAAGGTATTTATAAATATTTAACGCTAGCGTAACTGCTGGCATGACCATAACCGTGGTGTTGCGAATGATGGCCATCGTGAGCATAAGTATAGACTTCAGGATGAGCGGCATGATCTAATTGCTTAACTACAGCATTGAAACCGTTATGCTTATCAGCAGTATAATCAACGACGCGAGTAGTACCGTCGGCTTCTTTGAGAGTGTATGTACCTATAAACAAATCAAAATAATTGTAAAATCATTTAAATGGTAAAACTTGGTGTCATGGCTAAAATCGTAGTCGATTCTTTTTTTATATTTTACGTAACTAATTATTTTATTATTATTATCAACACATTATCAGTTCAGACCAATGTATAAAAATTGCAAAATCTTTTATCAATTGTAATTTTATCTGTTGGCCTCACTCGAACTCATTCTTGCACATTCATTCATTTCAATATAAAATATATTTTCAAAATTTAAACTTCCTTTTCATTGTTTTTACGCAAACTTCGTTGTGATCAGAAGATATTGCCATCTCTTTCGTAATAATGATTAAAAGTATTATTAGATTGACAAAGATATGATTTTTGCACTTACCCTTAACCTTATCGCCTTCACGTGATTCCCATTGTTTTTTTATATCGCCAGTCTTCAAATCCTTTACGCCATATTCAAATTCATATTTCGGATATGAATGATAGTCATGATCATCATGACGTCCATGATGATAAGGTTGAAATTCGTTGTAATGACCGTGACCCCAGTCATGCTTTTGCATAGGCTGCTCGTGCTTTACTACAGTTGAATAGCTGCTGCCATGACTGCCATGCAAATAACCAGCAGCACCCCAACCAACCAGGACCAACAAGGCTATCATGCTAAG
>NW_023998433.1:2122915-2159525 GCF_014805625.2 Glossina fuscipes | reverse complement strand
ATATAACAATATAAATAAAATATATGTTGAAAGTCCGCTTTCCTAATGCAACTCGAGTATAACTAGAAGGAAATTATTGAAAAAAGTAAAAAAAGACTTGAAAAATTCATAACCACAACACCCGCACCTTAAATTAGTATTAAGCCCTCAGGCTATGAATTTTCTGAAATTTTACAGAAAAGCCCAGCATGAGATTAATTAGCTAGTTTGCCCCGCATAAATGCACACAGTTCATACATTGTGCATAAAGATAACTGGCAAAAATCCATTAGTGAAGAAGGAAAAAAGTAAAAATCAAAGCTTAAATAAACAAGGTTTAAATCGAATCCTTTGTTCCGTAAGTTAACAGAATTTTGAAAATTAGCACTTGACAGATAATTATCTGAGGATCTCCTATGAACTATTCAAAACAATAATTTATGACAAAGACATGACGTTAAATCAAAATCTCGACGCTAAACTTTATTGATGAGATTGATGAATCAATGCTTCAATGCAATATAACTTCTTTCTCTAGCTCACTATTTTTTAATTATAATAAGTAAGTAAACATAAAGATATAAATAGAAAAAATGTTTCTGAAAAATATTCAAAAGAAAGCCAACTTCAAAGCCAACCTCGCATGCTAATAGGTATAAATATTCGGCTAAAACCACGTTATTTACCTCAACGATAATACCGATATTGCATTGCATCCATTTTTCATTATCCGTTACGATTCAATAGCGCCAGTACAATTATTTTGTTCCTGAATAAATTATGTAGAGCTTTTAAGTTATGTCAATTTTTTGCCTTATGAAGACAAAGATATACCTTAATTTTAAGCCAATAACTGAATGGTGTATCTCCGCAAGAATTTGTAGAAAACTAACCATCGCATTTTCACTAACCAGCTTTGGGCGACCATCTTCTTCAACATAGGACAATACAAATTATTCTTGATACAATATAATTATGTATATAATTGCATATAATATGGAAACTCCCGCATCGGTTACTCGTTTCGGTTACACAATGTAAGTCAACCTCTTTCATAAAATGGACTAAACTCCAAAATTTATGTATAAGCAAATAGTCCAAAAAGACTCTCAACTTTTATACGCGCTACAGAATGCATAATATTCGTAACATGACACATCCGTTTGAAAATAACTTATTGAAATAAGCGCACGCTGGTACATATATATAACTTTCTTAGCAATCGACTACCATGAAGTGATCCAATTTCTGTACATGTTATGAATATAAATTTTCGGTCCACATCGACAATAAACGAAGTAATTCCCTTTAGTTTTCTTAGGAATTTTTATTGTTATTTAGGCACGCTTAGGCCATGCAATAATATCTGGTGCAGCATTTATCTGTAGAAAAAAAATTTTTTTGATTGCTCCAGCAGTGCGTCCTTGTAGCGAGTTTAAAAATTCACTTCCAATTGAAATTAAAAATTTCGTGGTCAGCTATGTCATCTCAACAGAAAGTCTTTACGGGAAAGAGTGGTGCCATCACATTTATCCACTGGATATATCTTTCCTATATGATGATGTCATTGTGAATCATCTTTTTATGTATATGTAACGCCTTCTTTTAAATTAATTTTTGTATGAAAAAACAACTTCAATTCCCAAAATACGTCGACAAAAATCAATAATTCAGAGTATTTCTGTATACTCCATTAAAAAGAATAGCTCGGTTTGGATGAATTGATGTTTCGAATCCTCGCCTGTATGATCGTTCCTACAACAAGTAGGCTTTTACTGGGGCAAACAGTCTAATTTTCAATAATTCACAGAAGAACTGGTCCATAACAGTAGTTCGACACAAAAATCTACTTAGCAAATTTAGACCAAGTACATACATCAATATTTCGCATCCCACGGCGTACAGGGGCTCCCTTGCAAATTAAGGCTTTGTATTAGAATGAAATATAGTCTCAGATTTTGAAAGCAAAACTATTCCATAATAGTAATTTGACATGAAGAAATTAAGTGTACCAAAAATGAGCCACGTACATTTATTTTCGAACTCCACCCGTTATAAGTTTACCCGTGAAAGGTAAACATTTCTGTGACAACAAAGTCTAATTTTTCGTACTTGGTGGGGAAATTGCTGTTGACGATCAGATTAATTTTTGAACCACTTCAGTCCACGTTTTGGACGCTACTCCACGTAAAAAGTATCATGGGAATTGTACCCTTGCTTAGAAACAAAATATAATTTTTGGTACTATATCACGAAAATTAATGAAGAGTTATATTAAACTATCTGGTGTGGGGTATTTAACGTTACAACAGCATTACCCGGCCATAATGTTTTTACTTGCTGAAATCTTAAAGTTAAGAGAAATTGCTCAAGCAAGTCTCTCAACCGCCCAATTCATTGATTTTCTAGCTTGCCTTAGAAAAAGAAGCGAGAAGGAAAGCATCAGAGTTGAAGTTATTAATGTGTGTTCTCGCAAAAACAAACGGACACTTGAAGATTATTAAGTCGATTATCTTATCCATACAGACCAAAATAGAACGTAATTTATATAATTTCTATGCTTTACAAATGTTTAATAAACTTAATATGTTGGCGGGGGTGAAGGTATGAAAATACATTTTTCTTACCTTATTTTATGTCACTCATACGCTCCGATAACCCTACACATTTATTGCATCATTTCTTGGGAAAAATATTACTAAGTTTAAATTAAAGCCTGACTATTGCGTGTTCGAAATGCGCCCTACTGTATGATTATAGTGCAGTTTTCTCGTTTGCTTTGCTTTCAAAAAAAAACTACTCACTAATCAACTCGAACAGTTGTAGAAAGAAAACGAGATTGTATATTAAATACGTCGATTCAAAAATTTTCCAAAAACAAAGTGAAATATATAAGAGAAAAACCTGAAAATCTATTCGCTTATCTACGCCGGTGAATATTTAAGAAGACATCGAGGAGCGAGAAAAAACCACAGATAAAAAATTAATTGCCTTACACGAATTACAAGTCGTGCGTAATAATTTTAAACATTACGATGTCGACAACAACGACGACGTTCTGCATTTACACATTGCTGGGCTCAATTTGTTCATTACATGGTGTACTCTCGTACGCTTACAATATCTCCAAATGTGTATCAATTTATTAACTTGTCTGCCAGACATCTTTACGCCTTATGCATACATAAACAACGTCAGGATTTGATCTGGAAAAGCGAAAGAAAAAACAACTTATGAGGAAGAAAAAAAAAAAAAAGAATTTGAAATTTATTTATGAAATATTTAAGCAATTGATAAAGCATTTACATGTTGTGTGTGCATTAGTTGAAAGAAAATTTGTTTTTACAAATGTTGTAATATACCTTTAATGTATGGCGCGCGCGTAAATACATATTTATTATTTATACATTATTCTATACACATATACGTATTATATATTTATATTTTGTATTTGTTGCAGATACGGTTCCAATACTTCAATCGTCAACGACGATTGCTAGTGCTGGTAGCAATGCATACACTGCTAACGTTCATGGTTGTCTATACAACAAAAATCACTGTTTCGATGGCAGCAGTCATACATGCGGAAGACAACGTAGACAGCGAACCAGAAATGTTGGAATATGCACCACAATTTGTAAGCAATTTTTTTTTTTCGTTTCTCATTTCATTTCATTTAATTTCTATTTATTTTTTTTGTTTTTGTTTCGCACTTGCTTCTATCGCTTTTCTCCTTTTCGAAAGGGGCTTTCAAGTTAATTAAAAGTGTTGTGTTTACAATTTTCTTCAAATATACAATTCGGGTTAAAAACTATATTTAATTAGCTAAATTTACATTATGAATATTAAAAGACCATTCTTTAAAGGTAGTCATTTACTAAAGACACTATTATTATATACAACATCTAACTGTTGATTGTCTCGTTCATATTAGAAATAATGCTTAAAAAAAGCAATTAACGCAAAATTTTCGGATCAACGCCTCCCTAAATGTTTGAATATTAAAATTAAAATGATATCCAAAGAAAGTGAACCTACTCTTAGAAGCTATTTAAGAGAAAGGATAGAAACTTAAAGCTTTTGATTACGTAAAAGACATGAGTTACCCATTATTTCAAATAATTTTTTTTTAATATTATTGAGTTATCCAAGATCACACAAATATTCGACTTTCACCCTGAAATTTCAAATATATCATTTGAAAATCCTCTAACGACTAACAAACATATAATTTTCGAAATATTCTATAAACGCAAACACTATACCACGGAGTGATGGGCCGCTTTCATCGTTGGGTTTCACAACCAATTTCTAATCTACTAAAACACAAAGTGCTTTTAAAGCCTAATGATTAACTAAACTGCTTGTTTCCATTGGCGCTTATAAAAATCGTCAAAGAGGACTTGTACAACGGACGAACTTTAACGGACGTAATTAATAAAAATAAATTTAAAAAAAAAGATCCGGCTCTTTTATTAAATACAGCATTGCGGCAGTTAACCACGTATTAATCATTGGAATTAAAGAAGATTCTCTGGTCCCGATATTCAATACATTCCTGCAATATAAGCCACGGCTCATGTCGGAAATTTTCTATTATAATAAATATTTAATTCTCTTTTTTTTTGAACCCTCATTTCATATCTTTGTATCCGTTTGTTTTTTGCTTAATAAAGATGACTTGGATCTCGTTCCTTACGAAGACGGTGATTAAAGACAGGCCGCTGTTGCCAAAGCAATAATTTGGTTCTTAAGAGTTAAACAATGTTACAGACCTTTAAGCGCTATTTCGTTTGCCAAAAAATAACTTTTCTGCTATTTTGTAAGACTTAAGATTTTTTCCTCTTTACTCTTTGTGCTCATTGTTAAAACATATTATTTAAGACTATAATTTTCGAATTAAAAAAATGAAATATTTAAAAAAATCAGAAAAAGTCAAGTAGTAAAACGTAGTAGTAATAGGTCGTAATATATTTAATATAAATATGTCTGTCTAAATGGTAAGAATAATTCGAAATATACTTGGAAAAACATAACTTGAAAAAATTGCACTCTGTTCTAAACGCATGCTTTGATGTAACCGTCTTCTCTCTACCTTCTGCTACACAAACTCATAGCCTGTTATACAAGTATGTTCACAAATCCACCTGGAGTTATAATGTCGAAAGTATTAATGAAAAGATAAAACGAAGATTTCACGACAAACATTTTCAAACAATAACAGACTTTCTAATGCCAAACCAAAGCGTCAACTTTACCATAATTTTTAATTGAAGTCCCAAATAACAGGACTAACTGCACGATTATATAATCATATCAAATATAGAAATTATTACTCGCCTTTTCTAATAGATAAAATTGCATTGGGTTTAACGGCTAGGAAAATATTATGGTGCATGATGTAAATTAATTAACTATTTTGAAGACTCTTTTAAGAAATCAAAAGCTAAGAATTAAGTAAAACATTTTTTTTATCAGTTTATCAGTAACCTCTATCTTTGAAACCAAAAGTTAACGAGACCAACGGTTGACTGTTAGGAAGTGGCATATTTTAATATACAACACAAATAAGAAAGTTATATTCGGGTGGGCCTAATCTCGCATACCAACGACCATTAAAAACTTTGCCACCCTATGATTTTATTTAGTGTCATAAAGAAGTGGGTTGGATAAAATTTGTCCGTCACCTTTTACTGCACTAAAAGCAATATTTGTGTCAAGACTGGCACCCGATAAATCTGCGGATAACACAAAAAGTTATCTGGCAACGAAAGTCCCATCAGTCAATCTAAAGCGGATTAATATTTTTAAATTGGCTCTGTCTCAATCTAGAGCGATCCCTTCTTTTAAAATTCTTGCTACGACTGAAAACATTGATATGTTGTTAGGTAAACCACTGTGGCCAGTTCGATCCTTAATTAAAGAATTTATCCCTCGTGATCGTCCCCGTAATACTAAACCAGTAGTCTTGTCGCCTTCAAAAACCTAAATGTTTCTTCAGGCTCACTATCTCTCATTTATCAAAAATTCGTTTTACTTCCCTAAATTCAGTGGACACGGAGTTCTCCTGTTTGGCCTTCACTGAAACTTGGTTAAAGCCGGATCTACATTCGTCGGAACTTTTCCATAATTCGTTTCAAGTTTTCAGAAACGATCGATTGTATCGCAATTGTGGTGATGTTTTAATTGTCATTTCTTCGGCAGTCCCCTCCTATTCATTAGAATTTCCAACTACTCACGACGTTGAATTTATCGTCATTCGAGTGATATTTCCTAATAAACACTTATATGTGTCCTGCTTCTATATTCCCCCAAATTCAGATATCTCTGTATATAAGAAACAGGCCGCCCTCACTTGTGAAGTGGCCCAGCAATCTAAACCTACCGATATAGTCATTGCGTTGGGTGACTTCAATTTGCCTTAAGTCACTTGGTGTAACAGTGACAATTCTGACTGTACTTCAACATCTGATAGAGCTGTTGTGTTCTTTAACGAATTATTTGCTCATAATTTAGTTCAATACAACCGTATTCTTAATTGTAATGGTAAACTACTTCATCTCTGCTTTGCCAATGTCCCTGAAATTTGTGTAAATCGTTGTCCACCTTTTAGTTTACCTGAGCATCCTTATAACCCAGCAATGTGTATTTCCTTTCATCACATGCATGATGGTTCCTTGAATTGTTTTAATGTGCCAAATCAAACTTTTTTAAATAAATTTTATGATTTTCATAAAATCAATATTGTATTGCTAAAACATCGTCTTTCACATATGAGGCTTGATATCTCAACCGGAAGTATTGAAAGCTCATTGTCATGGTTCTACAATACATTAAATCTAGCTATTGCTGCATCCGCTCCGAGCAAGTAATGCCGACCTCGAAGCAAGTTTAATAAGACAATTAAATATAACAAGAACAGAAAAAAACGCTATTCAAAAAATATTCGAAAAGTGGCGCTGCTCTTGACTATTTCGCTATTTCGTTATATAGTGTTATCTCTAAGATTTTGAACCGGTCTTTGAATTTAGGTATTTTCCCTCTGTGTTGGAGGAGTATTTTCTTTATTCCCATTCACAAAAGTGGAAGTAGATAACTTGCTGAGCACTACAGAGGCATAGCCAAGTTGAGTGTCTTGCCCAAATTGTTCGAGCGAATTGTGACTCAGCATTTGGCCTTTGCCGTTAATTCGTATATTTCTCCCCACCGGCTTTCGGAATGTTATATACATCGATTTAAGCGAAGCGTTTGATATGGTTAACCATAACTTACTTATCTTTAAACTCCAAGCCTCTGGCTTCCCTTTCTATTTAGTGAAATGGATAAGCTCTTATCTGCACAATAGATCCTTTAGAGTTTTGTTTAACTTCATCACCTCGGATAAATTTCCCGTTATGTCTGGAATACCTCAAGGCAGCCACTTAAGTCCTACTTTATTTAGGTTATACTTTAATGATCTCCCATCGGCGGCTAATTCCAGCCAGATCCTAGTGTACGCTGATGATGTGAAATTGTTTTCTTCCTTCTCTGTAGAATCGCAATCACATCAGCCTCAAATTGATTTGAATAATTTGGTTGCATGGTGCTCTTTGAATCTTCTGAAAGTAAATCTAAATAAATGTAAGAAGCTTTCTTTGTCAAGAAGAAAGTCATCCATTACTCAGTATTTCATTGATTCGCATAGGTTGGAGGACGTCGTTCTATTTGACCATAGATTACGTTTTAACTTGCACATTGAGCTCTCGTTAAGCGAAGGTAGGTCCGTGCTTGGTTTTATTAAGAGGTGGTCTAAAGAGCTTGATGATCCTTACATTACGAAAAGGCTGTACATGTGTTTGGTTAAACCTATACTTGAGTATGCCTCTGTTGTGTGGTCTCCTTCATATAGGTAGCATGTAGATTCAATAGAATCTGCTCAAAAGCAATTCTTGCTTTTTGCCTTTAGGAATTTGGGTTGGGATCCGATTGTCTCTCTTCCCCCCCATGAAAATAAGTTGCTTCTGTTGTCCTTACCGTCGCTCGAGAAACGTAGACTTGTTCTTGGTGTTTCCTTCGTAATCAAAGTAATAAATGGTGCTATTGACTCGCCTGCATTGCTTGGTGAAATAAGCTTTAATGTCCCCAACCGCTTCTCTAGGCACTTTATCTTGGTTAAGCTTAGTCAATGTATATATAATTATGAGCTGTTTAACCCGCTCAGAGTTGTTTGCAAGAACCTAAATGACGTCTATCACTTATTCTCATTATCGGACTCCTTAAAGTCCATTAAAGCAACATTGCTTAATGCGCTTAATTTACCTATGTCGTAACTAGCTTTAACGTTAAAATGTCACGATGAGTCGAAAATTAATTGTTGTTAACTGTTATCGGTTGCCAAGCTTATGCATGGTTGGGATGGCTTAGGGGTTCATTTGCAATTTAGTCCTGCACCGGTTGTAAGTGTGGCTCTATGCAGGTTGTGCACATTCTTTTCTTTTTTTTTTCTTTCTTATTTGTTTTATTGTACTTATACTAAGTTTTAATATTAATTAAATTAAGATTTACTTTAAAAGTCAATTAAACTCGACTATCAAAATTTTTAGTTGAGTTTCTTGTATAAGTGGAATAAATAAATAAATAAATAAAAGGTATTGTTAAAAAATATTAATCTACCAGGTCGTGGCGACCATTTTACGTTACATTACATTAGAATTAACATACTTAGCTTTTCGTATTCTACTCTCCATATCGATGGTATAAATAAAAAAAAATTAATCCAAATCCCTCAAAAAAGTGAAGACCACAAAATTTAGTCG
Organism: Glossina fuscipes; assembly: GCF_014805625.2. Lineage (NCBI taxonomy): Eukaryota > Metazoa > Arthropoda > Insecta > Diptera > Glossinidae > Glossina > Glossina fuscipes. Next base: position 2,150,751 of record NW_023998433.1, on the reverse strand, counting down.
CCTGTAACTTTGTGTGCGCATGGCCGATTTTTGCTCATACATAGTAGGGATTTTCATAAAATAAATGTGAAAAATTTCAGGCTTGTATATTTTATGATTTGTGAGCAACAACCCACAACTTTTTGTTTCAAAAAACGGAGTTTCGTTCAGTTTACGCCTCACTGCGGGCTTGTACAATTTGACTCGTTTTCAATAAAAACAACATCGATCTCACAGACGAACAGACATGGCTTTATTAATTCAGAATTTCATGCTGCTCAAGCGCGTATGTACTTTATAGCGTCTCTGAAGTTTCCTTTTGGGTACTGCAAACATCGTGACAAAATGAGTACATCCCCCATTCTTCAGTGGTGGGTATAAAAAAAAAAAAATAATATTTTATAACTCAGAGTATTTGCGTTGACTTTGCGCAAGTACGGTGTCCCGTTAAGATGTTTTACTCCTTTTACATCTGAAAATGCTCAAAGCCGCTTAAATAACAGCAACAGTAATGACAACAACCGCTTATCAAACTTTCAATATCCGCTAATTACAGTAAAATTACAGCGCACCACGTTATTTGTGTAACGTAGTTCCATTGACTATAATGTTGCACTCATATGTACACATGCATGTTTGCTGAAACAACATTAATTTATTATACACGTTTGGAAACGAAAATTTATTAATTAAATTTTTATGTTTTATTAATCATATAAGTATCCATTTCGTCGGTCAATCTGTTAACCTTTCGTTGTCTATTTTCGGTAAAAATGACGACATTTCGTAAAAGAAAATATTTGTAATAATATGAAAAGAAAAACCGTCAAGCAATCACTTATAAAAGATTAATTGAATAGAGCCCAGCTTATGATTCAAACATAACTATGGCAAAAACAATAATAGCATGAAATATTTGACGATTTTTATACACCCTCGGAACATAATAATAAAATCATTTTTCAATTATGTTTGTAACATTTAGAAAAAGCCATTAGAGAACCCATAAAGTAGCCGTGTTCGACCGTCCATCCCTTTTTGTTGGTGTTTGTTTGTTGAACATTTAAAATCGTAAAGCTTCCAGAAGGAAAATTGGATAATGCGTTCGCGCACTCGTCGCACAAGATGAACAAGTCAAATTTGACAGCAGACATGATCAATCCCCACAATGACGACACATTAAGAACAAAAAAAAAAAAAATTAAATAAAAAAAAACATCTCAAAGGAAGATTTAAAAATATTATTAAGAGTAAAAGAAACTAATGCTGATTTTCATACAAATAAATAAAGAGATCATCCATCAATTTATTATCGACTGAGACGTCCATAGCAATTAATAATGTATACATTATAGTTTGTGATTTTTCATTTATTCAATTAAAGTAGTAGATATCCAAGATTCGCTTTATGGCGAATATAATTTTCTTATCTGTTTTGTTTTTTTTTTCTTTTTTGGTTCGTTCTATTGCTTAGCTCACAAGATTGTTCAATTAAGCGGTGACAAGTAGCAGAAACCAAATTTGGAGCATTTATCTGGTCAAGTATGTAGTCCAGATATGCGTGCATGCATTTATATATATTTATACACACAATTGTGCTTACATACGTACAAAAGTGTGAATGAGAATGTGGGTATAATTGCAATTTCCAAAAAACAAATAAAGTAGTGTGGAGGCGACATGCAATTGCCGTCTATAGTGAAAATTGTCAGTTTATGCACATATGTAGTAATCGGTTAGAAAACAATTTCATTTAATTGATTGATATCATAACAAATTATCTTCTTAAATGCTTGGAACTTTAAACGTCCATCTTAGGAAATCAAGCTTTAAGCTTTAAGACATGATAAAATCAAGGATATATTGCCGTAAAAGACACCATATAAAAATTATACAAGCTTTCGCCGCAAACATGACGTACCAATTTTTCAATTCGATTTGTTCGTGTGTCTATGATTACAACATAAACTGTACATTGATTTAATAATTTAATAAAAGAGAAAAAGGAAACCCCAGACCAAAACACGCAGCCTCCGAAGTAAAGTGAAAAAAAAAACTTTAAAAGTTGCATTTATAGACAGACAAAACTGTCTCATGATACCAATTAATATGATTTGATTAGAAAAAAAGAAAAAATAGGTGTCAATTGACAATCACTTATTTACGCACATTTATATGCATCGCCACGCAACATACAGACTCACTCAAAAACACACACACACACACACACACACACACACACACACTGGTTTCATTTGAATACCCAAGCACATTAGTGTGCACATATACAAATGTACCAATACATCGAACGTACGTAATGTGTAATGCATATCTGTATATATTGCATATATGTATGTATTTATATATGCATGTATATATAAATATATATATATATGTATGTATGTATACACGTATGTATATACATTTATTAAAAGAAACACTATGCATACTTCTCTCTTCAGCAGTTATGTGTGATATGGGTGTGTACATGATAATTGGCAACATTAATTTGAAAGTCAGTAAATAGTTACGTATGCACACACGGCGCATTTATTTGTAAATAGATACACAATAGATATATATGAGCAGACATCAATTTGAAATTTTAGCTTCAGGTTCACACAGCGATAATCATTTGCTGTTGAAACGTATTCAATTTATCTTTGCTAAGTACAAAATCCCAACATAACAACGAAATTTTTCTTTAAAAATGTGTGAAGGAAGAAAATTAATTTCGACACATCACTATTAATTAAATACTGAAAAGTTGTCAGCCCGCAGTTTAACTTTAAAATATCGATTTTTTTTGTTTGAATCAATAACGGAAACAAATAAGACTTTATGTGAATGCACCCACCAAACAGTAGCTCTATACTCTCTACAGAGTAAGCGAACACATTTTTCTTCTCTGCAAAATTTTAAAATTATATACTATGAATCCACGTTTAGAGCATGCCAAGGCTTCTATCGCATGCACCGACCGCGTAAATTATCAGCAGTGACACTAAAACAAATGAAAATTTTGTCATAGTAAAATTCAAACCGTCCATGGGTCCTTCGATTCATCTGTATGTCGCCTATTATTAAGATAACTATCGTCGCAAAAATGGAGAAAGAAATTTGAAACTTGACTTATGTCTATGACCTATAGATGTGACTCACTTACCAATGCGTCTCCAATAGATCCAAAACGAGAAATGCTATATTTAAATGATGACCTCAATAATTTACAAACTATTTTCTAACTGTTATAAATATTGTTACACATTGATCTAAAACTTCGCATCAATATTTAACAAATCTCTCGTAATGTTTGATGCAAAAGCAGTCACATTCGAGCAATGGAAAAAAAAGAGCGGTAAAAATGCAACTTTCGCGCGCGACTGTACGCGTTTTCCCTTCTTTCTCTCGTCTGTCCTCTTGTTTGTACTTCTACTATGAGCTTTTTGAATTCCTTACATCACCACAAAACCGGAATCAGAGTTTAAAACTCTCACTGACGATCACAAGATGGTAACAAATGCAAAACTGTATTCGCTTGACATTTAAACGTCAATATTCAGCACCTCAGATCAATAGTTTAACCTCTTAAAGCATTTTCCATACAAGTGTAGGGGCGAACAGACAATAAGAGAGTCTCGACGGATATCAGCTCTGAAGGGAAATTACAAATTAAAAATATTCATATCAAGTGTAACTCTCTCGCATCGCATGATCATTTCCAAAAGACTCGTCATTTTGATTAAGCTAAACAGCTTTCTCAAAATATCAGAAAATATATTCTCATGTAAGCCACACAAAATAGGTCTCAGTTTACCATATGAAATATCAAACAATGAAAATTTTCTGTCGTAATAAAGAAAAGTATTTTTCCCATTGCATTAATTAAAATGTCCGCTTCGATTACCTTGGCCCAATAAATGTTCGATAGAATTCGATTCAGTATAAACAGAAAAGTCAGACAATCAACTAATAAACTATTTTAGAGCAGCGTGTGGATTTTGTGTAAACAGATTGCAGACAATGAGTTGTTGCGATTTTCTAGGTGTGGTTAGACACATGCTGAGCAAGTGCGTTAATAATTTATTTAAAAACAATTTGATCTCAAGTCAGTCACACGAAAAAAGTTCAACCAAAAATTACTACGTATTATGTAAGAAGTAATAATAACCAGTTTTAATTTTTTTTCTTTTTTTTCGATATATTATTAGGAACACCATCCTCAATATGCCTTCAGCTATGGTGTCAAAGATTTAAATACTGGTGATGTTAAATCACAATGGGAATCGAGAGAAGGCGATACAATAAAAGGTCATTACAGCGTTTTAGAGCCGGATGGTTCCATACGTACAGTTTCCTATACAGCTGATGCTAAAAATGGTTTCAATGCTATTGTTAAAACGGTGGGAGCAAGCTCTCATCCGGTTACCGATACACCTCATAACCCAAATAGCAAAAATGATGATACCTCGCAGTCCAAAATTAATCCTTATAGTAAAAATCAAGAACATATTGTCCTGTCTTCGGATATTAATCATGTTAAGCAACCTATTGAAGATATTTCTCTTTCACATCCGAAAATACCAAATTTAATAGAATTTAAACCGCATGCACGTATTAAGCAAATTCCAATGGAAATGGTACCACACATGTCAAAAGAACCAGAAAACGAAAACTTAAATCTCCAACCTGAATCTATCTCAGTGCCATATAATAGCCAAGATAACGATTGGAAAGCTGTAATAAGTGATAGTTTTAATAATTATCCATCAAAGCATTCCTTGAAACCAATTTACTATCAAGCTGAAGATTATTTGGCAAACAGCAATATGCAACATCACACTGAAAGGGTTTCAGACAAATCCTCTTCCAAAAACAATGGCTTACATACGAAGTTTGTAGCTTCTAAACCTCTACAACCCCGTCCCAATCCTTCATATCTTGATGCTAGTTTAAATTCGATACCGGTGTATCATCATTACGGAAAAAATACGTTGACGACCACTGCTGGTCTCAAGCATTATTCAACCTTGCCCCACACACATAAGCACTTCCAAAAAAAACCTCACAACGAGTATTCTTCGTACTTTCAACGTCACAATAAGAAGCCACGTAAGTTGAAATCATCATCCTCAACAGGACCTATCGCCTTTCCCGAAAACCGAGAAGAAAGCGAACAGGACGCAGCTTCGGCGAGCTTGGTGCAATCAATGATAAAAAAAGATAACAAACACATGGCTCCGATGTATGCTCGCCACTACGTTGGCGGTAAAAAATTTACTTACCGTAAGCATAGAAATTAAATTCTCCATTCCATTGGATGTCGTATATACAACAAACACCAAACACAGGGTTTGTGCTGCATACTCTCTATCCTCCAGCTGTGTACTTTTACTTAAAATATTTATATTTCATTTATGTTCATTAAATATTACTTAAATGGTTGAAATGTATTTCACTTTTTCAAATAAAGTTCAAAAAATTTAGATCTAAAAAATGATATTTACTCGAAGAAAACAAAAACTTATGTCGTCATTTGTTCCGTATGAAAGAGAACAAATATGTCAAATATTATGAAATGTCGTCCGGACTGCACACACAATGCGGAACGCAATCGATTACTTAAGTGTTTCTTTTTCCCAAAATAAAAGAGAGAGTCGTAAGAAGGAATTAAAATTTAATCGAAATGATTAATTAATTGTTCCGAGAAGTGCAAAAGCTGAACCCAATCGAATCCTCAGAATATATCTGTTAAAATTTAATAGAGAATTATGAAAACAAGAAATAAAAAAAATAAAAAAAAATAAAAACAGTTGCATTCAAACGAATGAATTTAAACGACGTTGTTCTCTTACAAATTTGAATATTAACTACTCTAGATCGCTAACACAGCTAATACAGTTCTTTACCCGTTTCTGTTGTAAGGTATGAAAAATGATATCTTTCCATAACAACGGAGAAAGGAGGGACCAAACTTACCATAGTAAATTTCTCAATATAATCGATTCAAATTTCTCTTTTACATAAATTGTCATTAGATCTTCTTGTGTTTTTATGGATCACATCCAACATAAATTTTCTCCTTTCAGTTAGAATATTAAAATATTATTTTCCACCGATTTTTATTGCGAAATATTAAAAATCGGAACTTTTCTTCTTACAATGACTTTTTTTAAATGTAGCTTTATACGGAGAATGACTATAGTTCAATCCATTACGATCCACCTCACTAGTGCTTATCGTTGGGAAAAAAAAATTTGGTTTATATATCAAATTTAATCAAAGCCATCAAAAAGACAGTCTACCGTGCTATAGGCCGTATAAGATATAAAAATAAAAGTGCACGCCCAAAAGCCCGTCTATGCTCATAAAAACGATTTTCATATCGTTTTATTTATTTATTTTTATTTATTTATTTATTTTAATTCTACTTATACATGCAACTCAACTAAACAGATAACAGTCAAGTTCAATTGACACTTAAAGCAAAACTTATATTATATTAATAATAAAACTCAGTATAAGTACAATAAAACAAATAAAAAGGAAAAAAAAAAAGAAGCATGTGCACAACCTGCATAGAGCCACACTTACAACCGGTACAGGACCAAATTGCAAATGAACCCCTAAGCCATCGCAAACACGTATACCGATAATACTAACAACAATTCATTTTCGAATCGTAATGACTTTTAAAGATAGAAGCTAGTTTAAGCAAGACATAGGTAAATCGCGCGTATTAAGCAATGTTGCTTTAATGGACTTTAAAGAGTCCGATAATGAGAATAAGTGATAGACATCATTTAGGTTCTTGCAAACAACTCTGAGCGGGTTAAACAGCTCATAATTATATATACATTGACTAAGCTTAACCAAGATAAAGTGCCTAGAGAAGCGGTTGGGGACATTAAAGCTTATTTCACCAAGCAATGCAGGCGAGTCAATAGCACCATTTATTACTTTGATTACGAAGGAAACACCAAGAACAAGTCTACGTTTCTCGAGCGACAGTAAGGACAACAGAAGCAACTTATTTTCATGGGGGGGAAGAGAGGCAATCGGATCCCAACCCAAATTCCTAAAGGCAAAAAGCAAGAATTGCTTTTGAGCAGATTCTATTGAATCTACATGCTACCTATATGAAGGAGACCACACAACAGAGGCATACTCAAGTATAGGTTTAACCAAACACATGTACAGCCTTTTCGTAATGTAAGGATCCTCAAGCTCTTTGCACCACCTCTTTATAAAACCAAGCGCGGACCTAGCTTTGCTTATCGAGAGCTCAATATGCAAGTTGAAACGTAACCTATGGTCAAATAGAACGTCCTCCAACTTATGCGAATCTATGAAATACTGAGTAATGAATGACTTTCTTCTTGAGAAAGAAAGCTTCTTACATTTACTCAGATTTAGTTTCAGCAGATTCGAAGAGCATCATGCAACACAATTATCCAAGTCACCTTGAACCTGATGTGATTGCGGTTCAACAGAGAAGGAAGAAAAAAGTTTCACATCATCAGCATACACTAAGATCTGGCTGGCATTAGCCACCGATGGGAGATCTTTAAAGTATAAACTAAATAAAGTGGGACCTAAGTGGCTGCCTGGAGGTACTCCAGACATAACGGGAAATTCATCCGAGGTGATGAAGTTAAACAAAACTCTGAAAGATCTATTGCGCAGATAAGAGCTTATCCATTTCACTAAATAGAAAGGGAACCCAGAGGCTTGGAGTTTAAAGATAAGTAAATTATGGTTAACCATATCACACGCTTTGCTTAAATCAGTGTATATAACATTCCGAAAGCCGTGGTGGTGCGGAGAAATATACGAATTAACGGCAAAGGCCAAATGCTGAGTCACAATTCGCTCGAACAACTTGGGCAAGACACTCAACTTGCCAATGCCTCTATAGTTCTCAACAAGTTGTCTACTTCCACTTTTGTGGATAGGAAAAAGGAAACTACACTTCCAACACGAAGGGAAAATACCTAAACTCAAGGACATGTTAAAAATCTTTGACATCACACCACATAACTCGATAGCGCAAGATTTAAGTACACATGGTGGAATTCCATCAGGTCCAGGCGCACAACTGTATTTTAGAAAACTCAACCCTTTAAAAACGTCATCTTCCGAAATAACCAAGTTAGGAATTGAAACCGAGTTAGTTATAGGATATGGGTAGTTTGCTGATAAATCGAAATTAGCAATCGAAAAGTTTCGTCGGAAATACTCAGCAAACAGATTTGAGATTTCAAAATCATTCGAGGAATGAGACCCATTAAAAGAAACATGCGAGGGATATGTGGAAATTTGTCTTTTAGAGTTAACAAATTTGAAAAAGTATTTAGGATTAGCAAACAGAGAGGATTTAATGAACTGAAGGTATCTGCAGTAATAATGGTGGTTGAGGGAGTTAAATCTATGCCTCGCCACCGAGTAAGCGAAATAGTCGAGCGCAGAGTCACTTTTCGAATATTTTTTGAATAGCGTGTTTTTCCTATCAATGAAATATTCTTATAATTAAATTATTAAAGATAAGGATTTACTGTCCTGCCATGCGAACGCGAAAAAACTAACTTAAGACATAAAGGGCAGTGTTTAAAAACAAGCAATTACTTAATAAAATTACATATTGTATATAACCCTGGGGGCGCATGAAAAAGTTTTTATAATCCTTAACATATATCACAGTAAGTAGTGGGTAGAAAAAAACTTATCATTAACTATCAATAATGTTTAAATAGCTGTTATATAAAAGCGGATGTATTTAGATATAATTATTACTAAAATGTAATAAATGCAAGTATGCAAATAAATATAGTCATCTGCGCTTTGTGGCTTCGGAAGTAAACGTAAATAAACTACATCTCTGATTGAACGGTGGAACATATTTTTTTCAATATTTCGCTCGTTCCTTTTGGTTATTTTGGGAATACCATACATACATAACTGTACAGCGAGCGTACAGAAAGTGTTGAAACTTATTGCGAAAACAGTGAATCCACGATTACCTTTTTGCCTGTGGAATGAAGCTCATATTGGATTAAAAGATTTCATAAATAAGAACTATTGCCCCTTTGGTGCAAAGAAAAAATATCCGACGTTTCTAAGCGATTTTTCCGTGTACAAAAATAACTTCATTTTTGACCATGAAAATGCAGAACGCTTCGAAAACATATGAACTGATTTTTTGTGGCACGTTGGTTTTAACGGAATGTTGCAAACTGCCATACAGGTCATGGCGCTATCCATTTATTATGAGAAAAATTTAATGACAATATATTTTCGAAAAATGCCTATGTGAGCTTGCAATCTAACTCATTCGTAAAGATTATTTGTACTATTGGCGAAATAACAGCAGAATTATGTGGAAAAGTGGCAAAAATTGGTACATCAGGATTGAATTTTTACATAAATCCAGGGACTTGTCACTTACATGCAATTATTTTTGCATAGAAATGGCATGAAGTAATAAATAAAAGAACACACTTCTTGATATCTGGTAACGTTTAGTTTTTATTACAAATTAGAAAGAAATATTGTTACGAATTGAATATACATTTGACGATTTGAATATAAAATGAAAACTATTCAATTTTTTAAGAAACCAAATTCCAAAGTAAACGAAAACTAAACACACATTAATTACGCCCTAGCCGGCCTGATGCAGCTAGCGATTGTCGAAAAGATTAACAGCAAGTCGAAGGAAGCTATCGCGGTAAAAAGAATTAACCCAAAAATGTCACAGTATATAAGCGGAATATATGCGAATGTCGAGTCAAGAGATTTGAATTAAAATATTCGAACGGACAAGACCACAAAATTGTGACTATAAGTTGCTGTAAATAATATGTAAAAAGTAAATCGCTTAAGAATAAACCTTTGCTATCCTAAAAATCCCATAGAAGAATCAGCGCAAACTTTACCTCAAAAAAAAGTTTTGTTTGAAAAGTTTTCCCACCTTTGCAGCGAATGTCCACTACGTCTAGAATTTCTCTTTTTTTTTCTTCTTAATTAGTGGAATTTTAAGAGGCTAACTGAGATCTTAGTTAACTCTCAAGCCAAATTATTATTATTATTAGTGTTTACTGTAAAACCATTTTGGCATATTATTTCAATTAGTCTCCCATGTAAGCGTGATGTTGTAATTATGTAATTTTAAAAATTCAAAAAATAGACGGTCAGTGGACGAAAAGAAGGTTATTTAAAATACAAATATTTATTCAGAATCTCATTTCCTTCGAGAATGAAATGGGATCACCTTTAATACGGTTGATTTAAACGATTTTGATATAACAAGGTTTACCAATAAGAATACATACACTTTTTTTTCCCAAATTTTTTGGTCTAGCACGAATCCAAAGAAAAATTTTATTTTTTAATTTTGATTTTGACAGTATCTCACAGAAAATACAATTGAGAGAATTTTGTCATCAAAAGTCAGCCATTTTATGCACACTAATATGTTAGGGGCTTGCTCTGCTGCTGCTTGGCCGCTTATAGCGAACCGGATTCTTCATTTTTTCAGTTTTACCCAACACTTTTGCTAAATATATCTGACATATTTATTGATGAAGAGTCTTTTGATCCAATCCGTAGTAAACGTGCACGCTTGTCATCAAGTAGCGATGAATAGTTGGGATATTGATTTTCATTCCTAATTTCAATTTCAATATATGTTATGTACTATATTTACATGTATAACACGTATGAATTTTCAGTGCACATAAATTTTAATCTGTTTTTTGTAATAAAAATAAATGGTTTTTGTTATATGAATTTCATTATGACTTTTTTTTGAACTGCTTTTTGATAAAATATATGTGGATTTCTTTCATTTCACACGAGTTGTGGAACAGTTGAGGAAGATTTCACCAAAATTACCACATGTCGTGTTTATATTCACCACGATTTTTTTAAGTGAATTTGTAAAGGACGTATCTGCTGCGTAAGAAAATGGTTCAGTATATTTCGTAAAGCTTGCAGTTGCTTTTCGTCGCAAATTTCAAAGCTGAAAGATTCATTATAGAAAAATAATAATTTATACATCTATTCTTCATTGATTCTATGTCTGACTAAGTGGCAATAAATTTATCCTAACCAAAAAAGGGGTAGCCTCAAAGTTTCGAAATAACCAAAAAAAAAAACAAGTTTATGAAAAAAACTGGACCTATAAGAATTATCAATCTAAAATTTGGCTATCGAGCCAGAAAGTCGTACAGAAATTTAGAATCAAAATCGATCTCGGCACAATGACAAAGATTCTTTTGTGGTAATAGATAATAGGGAAGGGTTTTTTAATTACGTAGCCAAATCTGTTAAAACGTTCGAAATTATAAAAATTGAGAAAAAACATTCAAAAAACTTAAGCCTACGGCATGAATTCGAAAATACGAACCATCTTTCGCATATAAACCTTTAACGAACATTCTAAAAAGTTAAAATTTTAAAACATTATTGATATGACTTCCACAACCTAACGGTTTTAAACTTCGGTATACACAAATATTTATTAGAAGCTAATCAGTCAACTGATGTAAAATTAATTAATAAATTGCTTTATAATAATAACGTTTACTTAAGATAGTCAATGTCTACGTGCATTGTACTACTCATACACCCAATGCATATGTCGTTTTCTTACTTGCACTTTGGGGGCAAACCATCTCTTATATCAATTTATAGTTAACATAAACTGTGTTGACTAGATTTAATACAATTTTCTTAAAACGAAATAAGACAAAAAAATATCTGAAAGTCAAATAAAGGACGGCTTGTATAAACACATGTTCTGATGGTCGTTTTGTTTCTGCTTCGATTTAGTTTCGCAATAGTTATTTACACATGCACGCAGCAGTGTTAGAAAATAACTAAAATTCAGGTGTAATCTAATTAATTTATCGTAAAAATATTTATGTTTTTTTAATGAAAACATACATTTGCATATTATTTGAGACCAAACACAAAAAAAAAAAAGAAAAACATTTTTTTCTTGTAATTTTGAAACTGATTCGGTATCGCTGTACAAACTAATTAGACAATTTTTTTCTTTTTAATAAATTAAGAAAAAAAATTATTTAACATTTTTTCTTTCCATAATTGACGGCATTGAGTTCGTTCTTCAATCAATTTTAAAAGCGCAAAACAAAAATTTGTGTATTGATATACGCGTGCAATAAAAATGTGCGTCTAACGTTTACTATATGTATTAAACATGTTAAATAAATCTTGCTTGTGGGACTGTACGCACACCACAATAGCAGCACAATAACAACACCATAATCTACATTTATTCTAAATAGATAAATAATACAATTTTATCGGCTTACGTTCATTTTTGATTTGAGTTGAAACGACTTCTTAAATTGAGGCAAATTTTCGCCTGACATTAATGCATTTATACTTTTATTTTTTCGAACAAAAAAAAAAACTACTATATATTTTATCGTTATTATTACCACAAAATAAAAAAAATTTTTTTTTATTTGTTTACAATTTAAACATTTTATACATTCAGCTCCCACACACGTATTTTTTGCCTTTTTTGCATGTTGAATCTAGAAACTCCAACGCTTTGTATTACAAAATCGAGTTTAGCCAGTGTGCACTGCATTGCACTGCATTATGCTTTGACAATGCAAGCCGCTCTATATGGTTAATAATTGTTATTTTTTTTTTTTTTCGCTTATGCATTAATTTTTCAATTCATATCTTTTTCATTTTGCTTATTATTTTGGAAATGATCTTTCATACATTTCATAATCCAATGACTATCAAAAGAAGCCCATTGAAATAAGTAATTTAAACTCAAATCTTCGCTTCCATAGCTGAGGCTGAGCTTCAGTGGGGCTAGTTCAACTAGGGAATGTTATTTCAACTCCCAATAATGATGAATGGGATTGTGTAAAAATGATTTTGCATTTCCGCTTTTAGGCGTGCGAATGCCGAAAAGAACTGTTACGAAAGTCATTTCGTTTTTTGTTTTTAGTCAAAATAGAAGACGATCCTTTTATAGTGAAAAAATAAATTATTATGAACGTTGCAATTCGATAAATTTAATCTCTCAGTGATCTCGTGAATTGTTATTCGACCAATTGGATACATTAATGCATTTATTTTATCTTCATCAGCCCCAACTGATCTTCTAAAATATGGTGGAATATGGAAATTTTGTAAACTAGTTTTGGCGCTGGTCTTCTGTCATCTGCAATCAATCAATCAATCAATCTTCTTCACACACAAAGCTTATAAACTTTCGGCCTCCATTGCATCGAACAAGGGCTATTTCACAGAATCAAACAAATCTTTTCAAAAACAAGCCTTGCTACATTATCGCTTGAAATATATATGACGAAAATGCGACTCAGATGTCAACTTGGCTGTGAAAAAAATGCAATTAAATCTACTGTTGGGAAAAAACGAAATTATTTTACGAAAAACCTAATAGTACATGCAGCCACGCAAAGCATTGTGAAAAAATGCAAAGAATGTGCTTCTATTTTAAAATATTATTCAAAGTACCATTAAAACTTTAAAATCGTTTGAATAATTACAACATGTAACTGTATACATTCAAAGCCAATTGTATGAATATGAAAATTTTTCGCACACAAACTCGGCATTAAAAAATAGAGAAACAAAACGCATTTAATAAGATATTGTTCAGAGCAAATTATTTTGAATGGTAAATAAACTAGCAGTTTTGTTGAGCGATCTACTCTTTCTTACCATACCACGTAACGCCTAACCTCTGTAGCAAGCTTCACATTATTTTGTTGGCAATTTGTCTATAAAATTTAAGTTGATCCCCCTTTCTTTTATAGGCAATGACTTCTGAAGTAAAAGCAGCAGTGTTTCCTGCTTTTGTGTGTTAGTCTTATTCAAATAAATAATAATACCCTTCGGCGACTACCTAGTCGCGCATTTGCGTGTCAGCTGGCTTAATTCTCAGCGCGATTTGATCGTTTTTGGTCGTAGCTATAATGAGCTCTCAATCAGTAAAGGCATAACATTTGCCAATGGGGCGCGCATCCACTAGGCCGCGGCCCTTCCCCCATAGATTTCTTACTACCACCGCGCGGCACGTATAATTTTGAGCATACCTTAAATGATTGGCTATATTAGAAAAAATTATATAAAACAAATAAAATCAAAACATCGTTTCTTACTAACTGAATGGCATAATAAATTAGCTTTTTTAAACATTCTAATAATTTAGCGGATTTTTTTCCTCCCTTTAGCGAATTAAGATTAGCTTTCCTTTCTCTCAAGAGCGTAGTAAAGTTCTCTTTACCCTATAACCATTTTAATGAAACTACTAATCGTCCTGTATCCATAAAATTTTTGTATATTAGGAATTGTTTTTACTTGTGTTTATTCTTTTATCTCAATTACGCAAATATATTAGTTTGAGGAAAAAGAAATCCATTATTTTTATATGAACTTCAGGACTTTATTTAACATGCTTCGGATTGTCCGATTTGGGTCAAATATGCACCGTTTCGTTGTACAATTTGTTGCCATTTTAAAGGTAACTTCAAAATGCCTCTCTCATAGAAGTCCTGATCTCTATTTGCAAAAAACTCTAGTAGTCGATTTTCACAATCGTCCCTAGATTCCAATTTTTTATCATTAAAGAAATTTTGCAATGCAAGAAAAAGATGATAATCGGTTGGTGCCAAGTCCGGACTGTATGGCGGATGCATTAAAACTTCCCAACCAAGCTCCCGAAGTTACTGGCGACTCACTGTAGATGTGTGTGGCCTAGCGTTGTCCTGGTGGAACACGACACCTCTCCTGTTGGCCAATTCTGCCCGTTTCTGGTCAATCGCTATCTTCAAACGGTCCAGTTCTTGACAGTAGAGATCAGAATTTAGCGTTTGGCCATATGGAAGCAACTCATAATAAATAATCCCCTTCCAGTCCCATCAAATGCATAGCAAAACCTTCCTGGCCGTTTGAGGTGCTTCACCGCTCTTTGACCACGATCGTTTTCGCACAGGGTTATCGTATGTGATCCATTTTTCATCTCCAGTCACCATCCGTTTAAGAAATGGGTCTATCTCATTCCGTTTGGCCAAGGCTTCGCAGATGGAAATTCGATCCATCATGTTTTTTTCTGTTAATTGGTGTGGCACCCAAACATCGAGCTTCTTTTTGAATCCAGCTTTGTGTAAATGGTTTAAAACTGTTTTATGGTCGATTTTTAGCTCCTGGGCGATGTTACGACTGCTAACATGCCGGTCAACTTCGATCATTTCTCCGATTTTATCGACATTTTCAACGACCGGCCTACCTGTGCGAAGTGCATCTTTAACATCAAAAATTCCTAAACGGAATCTACGAAACCAAAATGGCACATAATTGGCTGTTACAGTATCGGAACCATAAACACCATTCATAATTTTAGCCGCCTGGCTTGCATTTTCGCCTTTGTCAAAGAAAAACTGTAAAATGTACCGAATTTTCTCTTTGTTCACTTCCATTTTTAACACGCTGTAACTCACAACTGAATGCACCAAACAAAAAACAGCAAAAGAATTTTTTTTACTGCGAAATGTACAGTATGTAAATGTACAGTATCGGAAATTGTTTGATCGATACTTTACGAGAAATCTATCAGTGCAGCCACCTACCGAAAAAATAATGGATTTCTTTTTCCCCAAACTAATATTAAGATTTTTTTTAAGGCATTCTAAAGTATATATTAATACAAAAGTAAGTATTTTATATATTTGCGTTCTCATGATAGCGTGTATTGGTATGTTCATTTGATTCTGCATGTTCTTTATCTATACATATCAAAGTGATTGCTGCCTACTTTTACATCTGTTTTTGTCTCTCTTAGCGAATTCGAATCAACCCATTTGTTTCCTTTCGCCTGCCGGTTTGTCGACGTATGTTTTCTTCAGTCCATTGGCCTGCATTTATCTGAGCCTCCGTTTCTTCGTGAAATCGTCTTCATGCTCTCTACTCGCTTGCTTGTTAGCCAGTCAGTGGGTCAGTTTATCGATCAATTTATTTGCACAATCATTGTTTGACTTATCCGTTTAAGTGATCTATTTATTCGCCTGTACGTGCAGGCCCCCATTTGTCTATTCGTTTCTGTTGACCTTACAACAGTTCATGAGTTCGCAAACGCTAGAGTACAATCTGACACATATTTGAATGCATCGAAAAACATTTTTACTGCAGTTAAAAAGTGAAACAATTCGGGGAAAACAAACGAAAAAGTTTTTCGAATCAGTAAGCAAAATAATTTACGTATAATCACAAAAATTTTAGGCAATGTCTAAAGTAATTAGGTTGACTTAACTGGTCGCAATGTTTGTATTATTTACACCTGGCATAGGCAAGTTACGCGGGGTGTGATAAGATATTGTTACCGAAATCCCAAATCTAGTTCATTCTAGCTAAGTCAGTTTCCCAAATAATAAATTCCTTAAAGAGAAAAGAAACCAGATGCACATTTGCGAGGCGTCATGCAGCAGCAGGCCAATGGAAACGATTAGCGGAAAAGCAGACAGGTAAAAACCAAGTACAAATTCGCAGGCGCGTCATGCAGCAGCAGGCCGATGAAAACGGTTACCAGAAAAGTAGATTAACGAATTAAAAATCAAGTCATAAAATTAGGTACTAGTAATATGATAGAAAACATCTATATAAATAGAATATTTGTGACAGGCAAGATAGTAAAAAAAGAATATTTGAGTTAAGCAGTCGAAAGTATTGCCAAACATAAATAGTAAATAATCCTACATTTAAAGAAATACAATTGTAAATAGAAGAACTTTGATGTGTATTTCTTTTGAACAAAATATCCGCGATCCTGTGATACGGACTACATCCTAGAAAAAGGCGAATTTCATAACAATATTTAAAAAGAACGAAAATTGATGAAGAATGCCGCATTTTTAATAATAGTTGGACATTGAAAGATTTATTTACAAATATATAAAATAAAGATGCAAACAGATGAAAATTTAGAAGCAGGTCTTCGAGCATTTGACAACGGATTAAATCGTAATTATAGTCTAACAACAAACCCCGATTATTCACAATTAAACACTTTACATTGAAGCTTGTATAACACATTTTGTGTATTCATTTTATTACATGACGACAATAAAAATTTTCACTGCAAATATTAATTTTTATCTTGCTGCTAACCCATTCGATCTGTTCTAGAACGTCCCGACGTGGCATCAAAACTAAAACTGGCCCGCTAATGAAAAAGGTAAAAATTTCAATTTCTCAACTTCTAATTTAATTAAACCAAGAAAACAAAAAAAGTAAGAAAATTATATTCGTTTACAGCCCAATTTTTTGTACCCATCACCCTTATCCTAAAAAATAGTTCAAAAAAAGAAAAAACTAAATTTTTATACTCTATAATATAGAGTGGGCGTGGTTGACAAAATCTATTTTTTAGAATAAAAGTTGAAACCTGTATCGTGTGCCTGCTTGAGTTTACGAGCAACTAGCAAAACACAGGGAAAGCAAAAGTGTTCACAATTTTTTTGCCGAGCGGGTGAACGTTGTATGCGTGTTTTTTCACCGATTTAAACCATTTCCAAACTCTTTTGCAAATTCGAAGACGATGTCTTCATATTTGCGAACTAAATATTGTTTACCTAGCTGGTTAAACGGTCGGATGGACAGGCATGTCCATCTGTTAACAATTTGTATACTTTAGGGAGTTTTTGATGCATGCTTCTGCGTGGTTTAAGGGTATTGACTAAATATTGAAATTTGGTACACTATAATATTGCATAGGCGTGGGCAATTGTTTCCAGTTTTGTGCAGATATTATAGCATTGTCCATAAAATATATATTCAAATTTTTTAAGACTTATCTGTCGTAGTTCGTGAGTAATGGGCAAAAAATCATTTGTTTTTCCTATTGAAAAACCGAGATGGTCTCCCTTCGAATATTAGTCGTGTCCTTTGATTGATTTGACCCACCCAAGTTGGTAATGCACCAACCAACTTTTCTGTTGTCCAAGAGTATTGCTACTAATTTACTCACAACTATTTATCTAAACTGTATTACATATAATATAAGCATACATCGTGCATATACTTGCATTACAATTAATTTTAAATATATTTAAGTCCGGTTATATCATATTTGCGTATAATTATATCTGTATAGGTATTAAGAACAAGCCCAACAAAAACTAAAATATAGAAAAAAAAACATTATCACACTACGGACAAATGAAAAATGTTCGATAGTAACATTAAACTAACAATTAGAATAAACAAATTGAATTCACAACTAATCGGCACAAAAGTAGACTTGAAAAATATAAATTGCATTAATATATAATAACAAATCTATCATATATGTATATATATATATATATATATATGTATATAGTGTATATATACAAATTTATATATATGGATATAAATATTATAAATAAATAAAAATAAATAAAACAAAAAGAAAAACTGTCTTTATGGGCTTGTTTGAGCCTTAATGGAGCTTATATTGAAATTTTTTTTTTTCGTATGAAGCATGGAAGGATTTTGCAGAATAAGAAAAACTATATACCATTACATGCCATGGTCACGAGCACGCACAATTATTAATGACTGCTTGTAATGCGGACCACCACTACCAGAAACAATGACAACAAAAACAACATCAAAACGTACGTACAACTAGCCACTAGTACTACCAACAAGAGTCAAACAATGTTTATAATGAATTATTGAGTTGAAAACACTTTACTGAGCTGCTTAGCTCCAAGCATTTAGCTGGTGAAGCAGCGATTGGTAAACTGTTTGGTTAGCTGGTCGGTGATTATAGGTTTTTGTTATGTGTATTGGATTGTGTTCAACTGCGTAAATCAAACTCAGAACATGTGATAGTCGCTTTTTTTCTATTTTTTCTATTTTTTTTATTTTTTTTTTATTTTTTATTCTGAACGTATGAATTGCATATTTCAAAAGAATTTCAAATAGTACTTTTAACGCTTAACAAAGATCTTGTTGTTGTAGTTCTCCTTCAAATTTTCTTCATTACTCATGCACACATTACCACATTCGTAGATAAAAAAAAGTTTATAAAAATGAAAAAAAGGAAAAATAAATAGTAATAATAGTAATAACAATAATAATAAAAAACCCAAAAAACTCGTACAAGATTTAATTTACCTTGATAGACCTGCTGCTAACTGAAGTATTACCGATTATTGCTAGCGGTAGCTAATATTGTTTAGTTAAAATTTATTTTAGTTTTAATTACATTTGTAACCTAAAAAAGTCTAACTATTTGATTTGTAGGCCTCCTTAACAAAAGCACTCACAAAAAACGGAAAAACAAAAAAAAAAAAAAGAAACGGACCTCCACGCACACATTCGCTAACGTGGTCATTCATATGTACATTGTATATATCCATACATATACAATATATATGTATATATATATATGAATACATATATATATGTAAATAAATAAAAACAGTTTTGAAAGTAAGAAAATCTCATTAAAATATCTTTTGAAATTCTAATCTAAATCAAAAAAGTGTCAATACCGTTCAAAAGAGACAAACAAACCAACGACACCAAAAACAATATTATTCAAATTACCCCCATATATGTATGCATACATATATTCAATACATATTTATTGAATATATTGTACGCATGTATGAAAGAAACTCTAATTTAAAAGCCCACGTCTTTAAAAGTACTCCGTCAATTTGATGCATATAATCTAAATGAGTCTTACCTTGCCTTAATCACGCATGCACACGCCTATCCATGTGTGAGTGTATTTATCTATATATTTATTTATCTATACATCTATCTATCTATCTGTCGATCTATCTATCTATCTATCTATCTATGTGTTCATCTATCTATTTACATAGATACATGGCATACATCTGATAGTGTATATTGTTTACAACCTTGTTTCTTTCGTCATGCACGCCCATTTTCATAGAGCTAAGCTGCTACACGAACCGCAAAAGACTATAACAAAATTCTTAAGTGTTTCATTACATGTCAACCAATTCACAAATAGAGGCGTAAACCCAAAATCCAGTAATCAAATCAAATGCAACAATAACAAAAATAATAATAAGAACGACCAAATCGAGTATCAAAAATATGCGCTCCGCTAATATGATATCGGAAAATTTTTTTGCGTTTACTGACATCAGTTATAGTAACGATTACTGTAACAATTCTTCAGCTCTATTTTGTGAAACACCTTGAATCAGACAAATATCATTGTAACAAAATGCACATTCCTAATGCTCAAGATTGTGATATTTCCTGAAAATGACTAATCTAACCTAATTTTCGTACAGTTCTAATGGCAGATAAGTTCTAATTACGATAAGTTTCGCATGTTTCCTTTAATATATCTCATTAACAAGCGACATCACGGAAAGTTATACAATCAATGTTGGAAAAAAAATGTAATTGAAAAATAATTGGTGACGATTAGTTTTTTGAATTCAAATTTAGCGCAAGCATGGGCAAACGTCGGCCGATGATATCGGCGAATCCAGCCGACTCGCACATAGCAATACGGCAAATAGATTGTACCCAGCTTTACAACGGTCTCTCCTATGTAGCTATCAAATATGAAATGTCTTTAAGTTGTTTTTGTTCATTACTCCATAAAATGGCCGATTTAGAAAGAAAAAAATTTGATGCACAATGCCCAATTTTTAAAAATAGTTGGACCTTGTTCTGGACCCCACCATGATATCAAATTTACAATTTTTTGGCGCGCCGTTGAAAATAGTTATCAATCCCCGCTTTAGCGGATACTCGGGAATTAAAAGACTAAAAAATTTTCCTACAAAATCAACTCTGATTTAACCACAATTAAACAATTATGAGGATTTCCGCTTCAACTACGCCAAGCATTAGCACAAATAGAAAGACAATACACTTTTCATTTTAAAGTTAACAATTACTCGTCGGTCTTTTTCTTTTTTGTGGAAAGTCGTCGTGAACATAAGTCTCGTGTTGATATTGGTTCTGCTATCCTTGTATGACATTCGTCATACAAAATGCAAAACAAAACTTTCACACATATTTATGGCACAAATTAATTCAAAAGTTTTTCCTCAATAAAGGGACAGCCAAGTGGACAGATCCAGGTAAAAAGTTTAGTGACAAAGTGGGTTCCATTCACTTTGAACCGTCAAATTAGATTTCTTTAATTTTTTTTTTTTTTATGTGAATGCGTGACACAAAATATTTTCTTAAGAATTTGTGCAAAACAAAACCTAAAAATGCAAACACTGAACTTAACTTTATTACCTTTTTTTCTTGCCAAATTTATTAACCCCACCAGTCACATGAAAATTGTAATATTACTAATGATTATTTTTTAACCATTCCTTCTTATTAATTCTAATATTTTAAAAAACATATCTACGTTTTTTATCGCATATCTCAACTTTTTGTTTTATGGAGTTCATCGATTTGTGCAATGAACGGCTCGCTTATTGATCCTTTTCCATATTATTTAAGTAACCTTATATGTTACATATATATATATATGCATTGTATATATAGTAGTAAAATATTAATGCCTACATCAATTAAAAAATATATACTTTAAACATCACTAAACAATAGGCCGGCGAATTCACTCGTTAACCGCCATTTAGGTTTATAATGTTGTCTAAAATTAAATTAAGTGAAGTTTATCATCGGTTTTTATGCAAGTTATTTCGTCATAGGCAACATACTTTTCAATTATTGAAAAATTCGAAGCGAATTCCAAGATTCTATGTATATTTTTATGCAGTCAATGGATCAATATTGAGGTTATGTCCTAAATTTGTAGTCATGAAAAATGCTAGTGGAAGTTAATTAAACTTTCACAGTAGTAGACGGAGTATTAATTAGTTGAACAGAAAGAAATTAAACAAATTTCGGTAAAATACTTCCGGGACATACTTGGTATGAAGCCATTCCACATTAACTAGTTTGCATGTATTATCTCAAAAAGTTAATAGGATTTGTTAAAAAATTACCATCAAAATAATCATTCAAATTTTTAGTGCACACTCTGTTCTAAGGAAAAGATTTTATTCCACTTGAAACACATGTTTCGACCAAGTTATGAAGAAATGACATTAAAATTTTGCTTCTAATATATTTCGAATTTTTTTATTATGACATATGTCTATCACCAGACTACTGTACGTAGTTAATATACTTAATTAAATTTTGCGCCATAAACGCATTTATGCGAGAAGGGGGTAAATTGATTCCCACCGAAATAGAGAGCTTCCTACATTCTGTAACGGTTAATATTTATCAGGCTTGCCGCACTCGGATTCTTACGAATTTATTTTTTGCTAATCAACGATGCTCCACTAGTGACGATTCGATCCAGACGGAATAGCATATCTATTCTTCTACTGTTCTGCACCTCTGTTCGGAATCAAGTCGGTGTTGCCAATCGGTGAATTCATCGCTTTCGAAGTACTTCAGCTGACTTACTTCGAATGTGGTAACACTTCCATATTCTATTCTGATCCATATTACAAATATAAAATAGACAACTCTGCGGCAGCAATTCTTAACTAGTTATACATACAGGAAGAGATAACAATGTGTATATGATACACCTACCTGTAAGTATAAGGCCAACTGTGATCTTGCGACTTTGATCGTCACAGTTCATATTTTTGATAATGTCTATCCTATATTTTTTCAATATTCTCATTAAAATCGTCTGTTGAATTTTTAAAAAGCAAGTAAGTTCCTCATCGAATATTGATAGCGATAAAAATATAAATAACTTAATCGATTTTTGTTGCATGGTAAAGTACGCCCTCTGGAACCGAGAAAAATTCAATAAGAGTACAAATAATTTTATCTCTCGAGATATTTTTTTCGAAATTTTCTGTTATCAAAGCACGTTTACTCTGTTGCATTTTCCCACATATATGATAATTTATGCTACTTTATGTGCTGACATTGAAAAGCCTTTAACGATATCAAGGTTTTCTTTTTATATGTTCGCCTATCACCTAAAGATCGAAAAAAAAACTTTGTTGACATGTTGAGTGGCAACTGCGATTTATTTGAAATGCAAGCGGCAATTTAGAGATATACAAAAAAAATTCATAAAATGAAAAACATGAAAATACATATTTACGCAGGTCTATTCAAGTACATTAATAGCGAAGGAACTTCGGTGGCCTTTAAAGCATTTATGAAAAAAGCATAGTCAAAAAAATTAATTTTCGCTTAATACAAAAATCAATCATAATACTCATTATGTAAACATTTAAAATCGCAAACTGTTCATCTTTCAAGGGATTTTTAATATTACAATATCTTCTTATTACTAAGAATTTTCACAACAAATATCATTCCACACCATACCTTAGCCATGTTGCAGGAGCAAAGAAGTAAAAGACAAAAAAAAGGAAACCAAAAACAAGATAATTATTATACCACAACCTCAACCACACTTTGGCCTTTCAGTCAATCAATTAAGACTATTTTTTTAACTAAAGCTTACTTAGCCTTGACAAATAGATTATTCGTATTAAAATATAATACACTAAGCATTTGTTTTGTTTTTATACCTATTATCGAAGCATGGTGGTATACTGATTTTGTCAAAATGCTTGCAATACACAGAAGAAGAGTTCAGACACCACACAATACATATTCTCGATCTGCGTCAAATTGTGAAGTGAATTAACAATGTGATCTCTGTACATCTATCCAGCTTGGCGTCTATCCGTCTGTGTAGTGTCTCTTGTAAACATCCTCTGGGCTGCAAAAATGAAGCTATCGATTTCAAATCTAGCGGAAACATTGGAAATTGGATTTGAAGTTGCACGCAGATCGGTGTTGAAAATAAACTAAATCGATCGAAGAACACATCTAAGGTGCTGTGTAAAGTGAGAAAAGCTCTGCTTTTCTTTTTCTTTTTTTTTGTGTTTTTTACAGACAACGGTGAGGGATATAAACGGTTCGACCCCGACCGAATATAATTTTTTTTTTTTTTTTGATTATTATAGCCATATAGAAGCTTGGGTCATGCCAGCAAAAATACCTAAATAAGAAACATCTAAACTAAGGTTTAAATATTTCTCTCAATTTTTCGAACTCTATGAATTCTGATCACTTACAACTTGAAGACGGAAGAATGAACTGTCTTACAGCTAAACAGGTAAATAAGCAAATCTGGGTAAATTAATTCATTATCCCTGCTGATAAGAACGGGGTAAATATAATTTGTGGGATCTCTGAAAAGTATTTTTCAGTATCACAAACTGAATGATAAAACGAACATACTCCCTTTTACACTGGCGGCTATAAAAACTAAAACAAATTTCCGCATGCCTATGGCAAAAACTTTGGCAATTTGTTATATATTGTCCAATCTTAAAAACAGACGAAAAAGAGAAAAATTAAAATAAAATAAAAAATAAATACACGAACAATATTTCTCGTGGTATCGAATTAATACAAAAATCTAAGCAAAAATAAAATCTTTATATGTGTGTACGTATAACTAGCAACAAAAAATTCGAACTAAATTAGTTTCTCAAATCACATACACGTAGTCATATTGCATAAATTAACACTATAGAAAAATTAAAGACAGATCGGTCGGCAAGCAGTTGTCTTTTTTTTTCTGTACTACACGTACACAGTTTGTTGATGGGGACTTATGCTGTTACTAATCAGTCCCACAAAATTGTCTGTGCAGAGTCATATTAAACTACTTTAAAACTCTTACGTAATTAAAGAAACCTATGTATGTAAATGTACTGAATCTATACTGAGACTATGCTAACATATCAGCGCGCACATACTATATATATATAAAATTTTGCTTTATTACGATTTTCAATGGCTAATACACACGCAACCGTGTGACAAAAAAATTGCTCGAAAATCTGAAAATTAAAAACCAAAAAAAATATGAATTTTTTTGGTTTTAGGTTTTATCTTTATAATAAAACCTAAACATTTTATCTGTAATCGAGTATGTGCGTCGATTTATGCGCGAGTGTCTGCAAACAAGTCTAGAAGTAGGCTATACCAACATACGAGTAAGATTTGACTCCACGAGACAGTATAATAAAATCATTGCAAGTACGGTGTTACCTATATACGTACATGAGATGGAAATATTAATAATATGTCAACTGAAAAATCCCAGCGTACAGGACGCTGAACCCTGAACTGAACGTATAAATCAATATGTCTATTAAAAAGGAAAACCGTGTATACTCTCAACATATGTATATACTATATATATATATATACATATATATCTATATATTGATCTACCATTTCTAACCAAAAAAAAAAATTTCATAATCAAACATTACAACGTGACTTTGTATAATTCAATCGTTTCTCATATAAATATGTGTATATTTATATATATACGTAGATAACATACAATAAAGAGAGAACTTACTGTACTACTCACAAACAAATGCGTAAAAATGGTTAGTTCGCAATATCTAAAACTTGTAAAAAAAATATTTTTATACAATATTTATGTTTGTGTATTCACATAACTAGAAAATTTATACATTTACCTTTTCTCTTAATTTTTTTTTCAACTTAAACCAATCATTCAGGTACAATAAACAGAGGCTTCTATTTGTATATTCTTCATGGATGGATATATTCGAATTTAGAATACTCGGATAAAAAATTACACATAAAGAAAGAGAAAGGGAGAGAGCAAGGGGAATCAATTTTCTCTTCACACAATGAAAAAATCTTTATTGAAACCTTGTCGCTCGCGTGCACAAATTTGATTGAGATGCTTGTCGCTTCTAGCTAATGAACCACACAACTAACAATATATACATTTTGTTGTTATCGAAGCCATCACACATTACATGCTTGAAAAGAACATTTTAGAATGATATGATACTGGAATGACCTGATTCGATTTTGACGAGTCTAACACCTTTCAAGTTGAAAAATAATCACTTAAAGGTAAAGCGGTTAATGCGGATGCTTTCGCCACCAGATAATAAAATCTCTAAAATGTTGTTACAAAAATCCCACATATGACGATTTGAGTTTGCACGAAAACCAATTGATTTTCTAAGGAACTATATTCCAAAGGTAGCGAAATCCGATAGCGAAAAAAATTAACAATAATTCGGAAGAACGCTTCTCTGTAAAAAGGATTAGCACAAAAATGTCGCAATGAAATTAGATAGAGTTAGCTTGCTTGAAAAAGGTATATAAGTGAAATATTTGCGGATGCCGAGTCAAAAGAGTTAAATTGAAATATTCGAACGGACAAAACCAGAAGAATATAAATTCCTATAAATAATTTGTAAATAGATCTTTATAAGAATTGTAAGTAAAACCTATGCTATCTTAAAAATTTATTTGAACACCTTTTATTTAAATAAATGCATAGAAATTTTCATTAATTTTTTCGTTTTAGCTATTGCGGAAGAGTATGTGACTGCACTTATTTTAGTCAACTTTCCTGAGATGAAGAGAAAAGAAACAACCTGAAAAATCAGATATCAAGCGTAAACATTCGAACGAAAAATAAACAAATTAACGAAGTAACCAACAAACTAAAAAAATGATATCGAATTCAGTCCTAACACAGGCACTACAAAGGTAACGAAAAATTAGTGCAGTAAGTAATAAAAAAAAAAAAAAGAAAAAATGTGATTATTTAAATAGCTTTTAAAGTTATCAATGCTTGAATTAATAATAGTATATTAGTGTTTGTTTGTGGGATGTGTGTTATGCAAATTTACTAAACAATTACTCAACATTAATTACTTTTAATAATGAAATGTAGTATGAATGTACGAATAACATCGACAGGAAAGCAAATGTGTTTAAAACTTTTTATCTTTAGTAATAAAGTATTGATTAATACCTGCATACATACATGCATATGCATATGTAAAATGGAAAATTCTTGATTTACGCATTTACATTGATTTACGCAGAAAACGAGAGAGAGAGATATCGACGAGTAAATAATGTATATTAAAATTATATTAATATTTTGACTAATTTATGATATGCGGACACCAGCATTATGCAATCTTACATAGCTGTAATACAGCTGTTGGGATATTTGATAAAAAAAACTTGAACCCCATGCACATGCCTATGTGTGTGTCCTTGTATAAAATGTTGTTTACATATGCGTTCATAATGCGTAATATCAATTAACACTATGTAGATTCTTAATAATAATAATAATAGTAAAGATAACAGAGAGAGATTATAAATATTAATTAATCAATATATAATCGAAGTTTTGCCTCTAATAGGCAAGAAAATCAAATGAGCTTGAAAACGGATCATTAATCGCTTTCACAGTAAACATAATATTTTTTCATTTATTTAACAAAATCATGAAACAATCTGATCAAGACCATTCTTGCCTTTAACGCTTATAAATTTCAAATAAAGGATTTCGCATGTACTTGTATGGCCATTCATTCCGCAATGTTCGCCATTGCAGATCCCAATATCGGATAGAAGATTAAACGATAAGTAATCTTGAACGCTCAAAAATATATACACTTTTGATGTTTATGTGTTAGTGTTACAAACGAAAAAAAAAAATTAATATGCTTACACCCTGACTTAGTGAGAATAAAAATGTTTTAAGTAACAAACTTTTGCGAAATCGTAAAATATAATATGCTTGTTGTGACACTAATACACAATCGAAATGTGTTTTAAAGTTTTCGGATTAGAATCGAGTCACCTGTGATTATTATTGAATATCAATGAAATCAAAATCTTATGAATGCATGTATATACATAATGTATATGTATAATGTATACATTTTTTATTTCATATTTGTTCATACATACAC